>NC_081289.1:39547538-40147538 GCF_030490865.1 Poecile atricapillus | reverse complement strand
TCATTATGTAATGCTCAAGACAAAAAAATAAGTCTACATATTCCACACAGAGCATGATTAGTTTGCTTCTAGTATTGCATTAGCTAGCTTCTAGTATTGCATGTAGCTTGGCTGATGCAAGATACTGATGCTTTGTGAAACAGGTCCTTCTGATTAATCTTTAAGTTGAATGAACACGCTCCGGTATTATGTATTAATAGGATGCTACAAAAAAATCCACCAATGCATTCCCTTTAATTGTGCATTATCCTGTCAACCTAAGTTGAACTATTTCACATGAGCAGTTTCTCACTTGTAAATCAGCAATAAAAAGTTTATTTATAATACCTTTCAACAAGATTCCTCTTTCCTTATATTTCTTGAAGATTGAACAATGTTATATTCAGCACAGTTCATGTTAACATGTCTGTTCTAGTTTTAGGTGTGTCTCCTCAGCTTCAGAGATGGTTTTTTTAAAGTTCCTGAAATAGCCCTTAGTTTTTCCACAATAAGAGGTTTGCCTTTAGCTCCCTGTCAAAGTGATCAGGTTTGATTGTGGAGGGACATTATGTGGGACACCTCTGCAGCTGAGCAGCATCTCAGGCAGACTGAACACACAGTTCATTAGCACCATTTCACCCAGGGGCTGAGTGTGCTATCTGTACAGGCATCTGAGTCCTGCAGACATAATCTTGACAGTAAGAGGACTAAATGGGTTGTTTCAAGTCTTGCTGCCCTGGTCACTGCGCCCTCAAGGCTAGATTCTTACTGTCACTGGAACTGGTTTGTCACAGCAGGCATCAGATGGCCAGGTGGAACAGGATGTTTTTTTCCCCAGTTATAGATACGTAGTGAGAGCACACTGCTGGTGCTCTCAACATACAAGGAATAAATAAAACATCTGCACTACTCTCAGACAGAGCAGGAGGAAAGCAGGAGTGGTCCCCCTTTTTCATCTTTGCTCTGTAAAGTAGAAGACTCCTGATAAAAAAGTGCAAGAAAATTTCTTTCTAGTCTCACCTGGAGAATACAGTCCATACAGATCATTCAGAGACAATGAATGGAAAATGCCATTTTGGAAGGTGAGCCAAATGTGTCTCCCTCACATACACAGAAGTTAGCTACAGCTTCCTCTGCAACAGCAGCAGAAGTTCCTCTGAGAATGAAGAGGAATGGAAGGAGAAAACAGCAGCAGTAAAGTAGGAAAAATGTGGTCTTTCTAGATGTCTACTAAAAGGACGCCTGTGGTTACTTTGGGAAACCACTAACTGACAGGGTGAGATTTGGAGATCCTGGAAAGCACCAAGAATGTCAGGAGGTCTCTTATATTGGGGAAGTAAAAGTTAAATTTGCCAGTACTAATATTCCCAGCTAAATCCCACATACTTTCTGGTGGGTAGATTTCGTGACACTTGTTCTGCAGCTAGATCACCTTTCAGAGAAGGATCTGTCTTTACTTCAGTAAGATTTATCTTAATTGGAGACAATATAAAATATTGTAAGGTAGCATAAAATTCTTCTCTGTACAGATATTACAATGTACAGAATACCTTTCTGTGAAGTTCCTTCTCAAAATAACAGGTGTCCGTGTATAGGTTCATACATGAATATTTGTGGGTGTGTATATATGTGCCTAAATCAGGTATATAGGCAGCGCCTAGTATCTTTTATTTTACAATTTTGCTTTTTCAGCAGGAGTTGAAGTGTCATAAAAATACCATGAAAATGCAGTCTTAATTTTATTTTCAACATACCAATGTTCATGTTCTTTCAAATAATGTAGGAACTCTATGCTAAATATAGCCTTATTTTTCTCAATCATGGTTTTCTAGGATATTTTTCATCCTGAAGAGCCATGTATTTAGAACTGGGTATGTTTCTAAAGGTGATGTATTTCCTAGGAGGTTTTTATGGACAGACTCTAAGACACTGGTGTGTGTCTTGTGAGGTATAAGGTATTTAGTGGAGTAGCGAATACAATTCAGTGCATCACTTCACAGCATCTCCTGACTGCCCTCACCTGCTGAACGCAGGAGTTACTGCTGCTGTAGCTAAAGCAGCAGGATACAGTACACACTTGCATCTCGTTACTCCAGTTCACAGTTCAGAAAAATAGTTAAGCCAAAAAAAAATGGAGGTAACTTTGTGTGAAGGCCCCCAGATTGGGAACTGGAGAAGCTAATGCACCAATGGACATCCTTTTCTGCTGGCTGTGTTGTGGAGTGTGATGATGTCCAGCACAAGGAGTGGGCAGACTGATAAAGCCAGTAGAACCTTCAAATGACACAGCTTAATTATCCAAAAAGTGTCTGCCAGAGCATGTGCTTATGTGGAGCTTATCTTCAGTGCAGAAGTATGGCACCAACGTTCAGAGAACCTAAAATCACATGGAAACTTGTTCTTCTTTCATATGGCAGTAAATGCCATGCTTTATTTCTAGTGTCACTCATAGCTCTTTCAACAACATGGTTGTCCAAGTATCTCCGCATCTTTGCTGAATCACTGCTGTATGGACAAGTGTTTCCCTGCACATGATGGTGTTCTAAGCAGTGTGTATTCCTGTGTGTGCTGTGCTGGGGGCTCTTTGCAAATGGGTGAGGAGCTGTGAGCCCAGTGTGCTTGCAAGGCAGGGCTCTGTCCCTTCCCCAGCCCCCAAATCATGCCAGCCAGGCAGCCCTTGGAAGCCAGCCCATGTTGATGTGGCTGTGGAGCGTTTGGGTGGTATTTGCAATTCAATGGAGCAGGCTTCTGGGTAAAAGGGGAAATCCTAATTTTGTCTTTGGTACCATGGGCTAGTTTTGCAATGCTGTGTACTAGCAGGAGAGAACTGGCCCGCACTCATCCTTTGCAATCATTTAAATGCAATTAGTATGAAATTATATCCTTAATTGGTATCAAAGTGGTACTTTATGGTGATATCTGAGCTGGAGCCAGGCTCTTGCCATGCTGCCTTGCTTATTTGCACACATACTCCCATTGACCACCTACCTGAGGATCACCTGTAAGGCACCTAAGGCAAAGGAACCACCTGTACCATTACTGAGTGCTTCCCCTTTACTGCTTTACAAAATGACATGGCAGGCCTGTGAGGGAAATGTCTACTTTTTCACTGACTGGTGAAAAATGCTACTTTTGAGGATTAAGAAGAGGTGATGATGAAGACATGGAGGAAATAATCCTTTCCATCTGTTCCTGAATATATTCACTTCATACAGTCAATTTGTTTATTGAGATGAAGATGTTATTTATAACATTTACTTCAAATGAGAAACAATTTGTAGTACCCTATAGGGAAGATGGGGTCTGTTTATACCAGTGTATCACCAAACCCACATGTGGTGTGTTTTGTCCAGTTTGCATATGCATTGGTCATAAATGGTGCCAAGAAGTGGAGATCTGTCCCACTCATTTTGTTTTTATAAACCAGCAACAGTGAAAGCCCATTGTAGGTTTTTAAGAAGTTGCTAGAAGAGTATGTTATTTTTAAACTTTGAAGTCCCTATAAATCAAAGCATGTCTTGTGTGGAAGTTTTTTCTAAGTAAATGTAAAGTGCTCTTCTTTTTATGAGAAATCATTATTTCCTCTTTTGTGAAGCATTTTCTTAAACTAGGAAAAGCCTTGTTAAAAAGTCCTCATACGATGATAATGTGTGAACAAATGTAAAATATAATTTAGATTGGGAGTCTTTTTATAAATTATTTTTCTTTGTTTTATTGCTAATGCAAATGCATTTCAAAATCAAAGTAACTTGTTAGAATCCACAGATCTTTACACTGCTACTGAGATTGTTTTAATTTCTTTGACATGATCCCTGATTGCTGTGAGAAGAATCAGTTCAGTATTTTTGTTCTTAGATTCCCCCTCCTTTGTCTTGCAGCTACTTGTGGCAGATTCCATTAACAATTGCAGTAGGAAATACGAGCCACATCTCATCAGAGGCAATTATATGGGTGTCTAACAAATCAGGTAAAAATAAACTTTCCTCCCAGTGGAATCTCATAAAGCATACTTGTGTTTTCCTCAAATGTATCTTTGGAATTGATCCTAGATAATTGTTTAGTTGCTCTGCACCCAGTTTTAACTGCTTAAAATGAATTGCAAAAAAAGCAGAGCTGGGAAGGGAGGGAGGAGGAATGTAGGATGAGCAACAATCTAGGTTTATAATATTGCAGAATTTAGACAGTATAATGTAAGCTTTTACAAAGCAATGTAAAGTACTAAGTATTTTATATTTGGCAACACATATCAAATCATTGATGAATGCAATTCACTTTATTGATTGGTCAAAATTAAATGTAATATTGTATAATGAAGCAGATGTGATGAGTATTGTTTAGTACATTTAGAATTCTAACATTTTTAACTTGATCTGTAGTCTGAACCAGGCCTAAGAAATGGTTGCTGTCATTAAATTTATCTTTATTGATCTATCAATAATATTTGTTCTCTCTGTTAGATAACCATATGCTGGACCTCAAAAGTGCATTGTTCTGCTTACTACTTATTTTCTTTTTCCTCAGTTCCTGCATGATCATAACAGTAATAGTTATTGTCTGGGGGAGAGTGCTAGGTAGCAGTGGTTTTTTATCACCTAAGAAAGGAAGACTACCATAGAAATTTTGTGAAATATTTATATAATTTCCTTAGCACCTCATGCTACATTGTCTGACAGTTTTGGACTAGAATTGAAGACAGCGAGGGAAGACATGTGGGGACTTGAATAGAATTATTATATAGAAGGGAAAAAAAGGATGCATGCATCCCCTTGACATGTGGGCTTTAGAAGGAGAACTTACTCTTTCTTGTATAATTAGAAAGGTGTTGAGATTTTCCTCTAATAGAAAATTAATGGGACAGAGGAGAGTCAAACTTGTGTGAGATGTTTGTTCTCTTTTGCAAGTTACTAAAATAAATTAGTCACTAAGCTTAACAGCCAGAAGGACTGGAAATGAATGGTGTATGGTCAGTAGAAATCTGAGTACTCCAGCTTTCTAGTGGTACAAGGTATGTTTTTCTTTACCCAAATCATTTGTAGCCTATGAGAAAGTAACATATTTTATGCTGCTCCCATGATAGAATGATCTAGAAATGTGCCTGCAACCAGAGCAATTTTCATACCTGGGAAACATCGTCTCAGCAAAGCATACAGGTTTCGCCTTACTTCTCTGAAACTTACTGCTTTGGCCATGCTTTTTAACATTAACACTTCCAAAATACTTCAAGACCTGTTTGCACATTTAGAGCCTGCCTTAATGACCTGCTCTGCTTTTGTCCTTTAGGGCTTGATTGAACTCTCACTGAAGTTATTAGCAAGGTTCCCACTGACTTCAGAGCGAGCTGATCGTCCCATCTCATTAGGTTGCACATGCATGCCTCCCTCCCTTCACTCTCACATTCAAAGTTCAGTATATTACTATTTTCTACATAGATGCTTCCTCACTGACTTTTACTTGCAGAGTTCTGTGGAGGAACAAGTCTATAAAACTGCTACCCACTCTTTTAAGATCTACTGCTTCTATTGGAATGCCTTCAAGAAATCAACAAATTAATGATGGCCAGTGTGAGCAATTATTTTGGGCTGGCTACTGTATAGAAATTAAAGAGGAACCTTTCCGAGTCATCAGTCTCCTGTGTAGCAAATCAATGACACTGTGATCTATTGTCATTATCCTTGTTCTTCCTCATTACTTTCACTCACTCATTCACTTGCTGTGCCTCATTGAAAATGAGACTGTAAACTTATGACTACAGCAAGAATGCCCTCTTGCTTCTACTTACTGTGGTCTAGCTCAGATGAAGAATTCCTCAACACAGAAATGTCAGTAAGAACATGTCTGAATGTATACACAATGTATGATTGATTGTACATGCTACTATGTATTGAGGCTGGTATACATGATTTTGTGATATTCCTGGGAGTTTTTCTGCAGCTGGTATGTTTGTTTCATGGGGATGAGGGAGGAATTCTGAGACTCCAAGGACAATTTCCAGCTTTGATTCTTGTGGACTGGAAGGATCTGGAAGACTTTCTGTTGTACAGAGGACAGTTTCAGTATTGTCCCAGTGGGTAGTCTTGGAAAAAGTCTGCAAGCTGGAGGTGAAACAAACTGCTCCCGAGGATATTTGGAAGATTGGAAGTGGTCACATTGTTCTTCAAGTGAGTGTAATTAAATGCAGATCCTCAAATCAACTTTGGATTAAATGCTGTTCATGAGGATGGTTTCTGTGCACTTTTTAGGAAAGAGTAGGCAAATCCTTCTTGTTGATTAAACTGTTGTGCTGAAGGAGCTTCCAGTGTGGCTTGGAAGAGTGGGTAGGAGCTAATGACCTCTGTTGTTCATTATTGTGATGTGTTGACCCTGGCTGGATGCCATGCACCCACCAAAGTCACTCTGTCACTCCCCTCTGAAACTGGACTGAGGAGAGAGAATATAGCAAAGTGTTCATGGGTCTCAGATAAGGTCTGAGTTAGAGATCCCTCACCAAGTACTGTTTCAGCAAAACAGACTTGAAATGGGAGCAGGATAATGAGAAATAAAAGACCTTAAAATGCCTTGCCCCTCTCCCCACCCTTCTCTGTTTCCCAGCTCTGCCTCCTCTCTCCTAGCGGTGCAGGGAGAAGGGAATGGGGACTATGGTCAGTTCATCACACGTTGGTTCTCCCACTGCTCAGGGAGAGTAGTCTCCCCAGCTCTAACATAGGGAAAGACTCAAAGTCACAGCCTCCTCTCAGGCATCCACCTGCTCTGGTGTGGGTCTTCTCAATGGGCTGCAGGTGGATCTCTGCATCCCTGTGGATCTCCATGGGCTTCAGGGGCACAGCTGCCTCACCGTGGTCTTCACCACAGTCTGCAGAGGAATCTCAGCTCCAGTGCTTGGAGCACCTCCTGCCTCTCCTTCTCCACTGACCTTGGTGTCTGCAGGGTTGCTCCTCTCACGTGTTCTCACCCTGCTCTTCTCTAGCCACAACTATGTTTGAGCAATAACTTCTTTTTTTCCTTCTTCTACTTAAATATGTTATGACAAAGGCATTACTGCCAATTTCAGTTGGCCCAACCTTGGCCAGCGGCATGTCCATTTTGGACCCAGCTGGTGTTGGCTCTGCTGGACACGGGAAAAGCTTCTGGCAGCTTGTCACAGAAGCCATTTCTCTATCCTCCCCACCGCTACCAAACCTGGCCATGCAAAACCAACACAGTCATTATTACTGATCACACACGTAATTTCAGCTGCCAATAGGGAAAAGGGTTCAAGTTGATGACTACCACTGTGAGATCACTGGCATGTCACTTAGATCTTCCAATAAAATTAACCTTGTCTGTGGGTTATCTGAGAAAAATGAAACCACAGCAGTTTTGAAATAGCTACATATAGAAATACATCAAAAAGTGTTCTTTTTTTTTTTTTTTTGGTGGTATTTCAGATAACAATATCCATCAGGAGTAAACCCTGTGCCTTGCCCTAGCTCACCAAGAATGGTTATTTGCTGATGTAAGAGTCTTTTCCTTCATGTGCATCCAGAAAGACAAAAGAGAGAATTGTTGGTTTTTGCATCCTCTCTGCTACCATGTCTGTGACTTCATCAAGATGTTGTAGGATACCAGTTGGTATTTTCATGAACAAGGGATATGAGGCTGCTCTCCAGCTTTGTGAGAGTGACAGGAATTTGGGGTGATTCAGTTGCTGCTCTGTCCTCATCTTGTCTGTCTCTGGCTACATGCCAGAGGTAGTGAGCATGCAGATCACTGATTGTTCAATATGCTGAGCAGGATCGGTTCAGATAACTGCATGTCACCACAATTGCTGGCAATAGTGCTAGATCTGTCCATTCTTCACAGCACTGAAGTGAAGGAACACTGGAAATTACAGTGTCTTCTTGAGTTGTAATTCATTGTGCTTTGCAGGAAATCCTGTAGGGATATAGTGCCAGGCCTTGGCAACTTATTTGACAAGGTGCATAATATCCAAGATGTTTCAAATTTAATACAGCTCTTCCCACCTGTTTGCTGAAGGTATGTAAACATAGTTTTAAAAGCCTTTCATTTTGTAAGTGCTTCTGGCAGTCTCTTCTCCTTTTCCAGTGAACCATAGCATTTATGTAACCACATTTCTACTCATCAGTTCATATACCAGCCATGAGATGGTCCTTTTACTGGGTTCAGTTTGTCTGGTGTGTGAAATGGAGCTCTCATTTGCTCTCAGAGTGCTGCAAAATAGGTCACCACCACCTTTTTTCCCTGTTCACTCTCCATCTCCATGAAAGAGGCTGTTCAGCTTCAAGTGACTGTAAGCTAGTCACAAAGAAAATATTCTGAGGGCTATCAGAATATCTTGTGCCAAACCTTCCTATCCATGCTGAGGTCAGAAACATCATGCTAAGATGGCTTTGTGCCTCAGTCTTGCAGGCATGCTGAATGATAAATTTTGCTGGTAGTGTGGAAATTGGTGTTACAAACTTCTTCTGTCATATTCCAGGGCTTATTTCTGTTTCTCCTAGATAAGTTGCCTCTTTTGTGGTTGCTGTAATGATCTATGAATATGTATCCACGGCGTTTTGGGATCAGCCCAAAATCAGTAGTGGGTGGAGAGCCAAGAACCAGCTTTGAAGCCATTCCATCCCTATGACTGCTAAGCAGGGCTTGTGGGAATGTGTTGGTGATTGCTGATGAAGGTGTACTAGGTGTGGAAGCACAGGCTTAACTGTGCATGTTCCTGCAAATCCAGAACTGACCTTAACCCCAAGTCAGGAGATTTAGGTAGCATCCATTTCCAGTAGGTGAGCAGAGCTTTGGAAAAAGGCATACTTGCTGTTCCTTAGCAATTACTGTTCTGGTGCTCAGTCTCCAAATAGGAAACATGTCCCTGCAACTCAGCAAGTGCTGCTGAACTGGCTGACACAGTTTTAATCTGCCTCCTTGCCCTTTCCATCCCCACCTCCTGTTCATTAACTGATTTTTTATGTTCCAAATACTCCTTTAATAGATCTCCCTACCCCAGTTAAAGTGACTGTGTTCAGATTGCTCCTAATATCTCCTCAGGATTCCCATGAGATGGGGGAAAGAAAGTTCAACAGGGCGATTCCCTTCCAATAGCAAATCCCAATTTACTCTGCCACCTCCTATTAGATAATCTCCACTTTAAACCACTCAACGGTCAGATTCTCCTCCAGGAAGTGTTTTGTAGAAGACAGATGCTTCTGAGCTGGGGTTTGCTGGCTGCCCGCTGGGGAGCAGGGCATTAGTTGCAGCTTTAGAAAAATACCCTTTCTTTTCTTTTCTGAAACTCAGCTGCTGAGCTTTACCTGTGTTGCTTCCAGACTCCACTCTTTAATCTTTCAAAAGTAGGAAGAAGGGAAGCACTGTGAAGAAACATCAATGTACAGGTCCTGCTTTGAGCTTCAGCCAGCCATAGTGAGGACCAGGGATACAGGACTTGGAATCCTGTGTCATTTTGACAGAGTGAGTCAGAATCATTCCCCTTATTCTAAGAGCTGAGTGAAGTTCCTAGCAGAAGACTGCTGCTTACATTGTGTATCACCTTAGACATTAGCAGTTCCATAATATAGGACTATTAATGGATGGAAGGGTAATCTGAAGAAGGAGTTATGTGAGATGGAATGTGATCATATTTCCTGATGTGCTCCATTTATTGTGCTAATCTCTATGCCAAAATATTTACTTTCAGCATGGAGCTATGGCAACATGGTGAGATAAAACTTTTTTCTCTGGTTTGCCTTCTCCCTGTATGAAAAATTCTTGCAAGAAGATTTTCAGAATTTAGTTAAAGCCAGTATAAATTATTGTGAAATTCCTCAAGGAACACTTTTTTGCCAGAAAAATTTTGCTTGCTGTTGTTGTCAAGAAATTGTGCTACACTTGTGCAGTTATTTTTGCAGAAAAATGAAGTAAATTCCCCCAGTAGTGATTCTACTAGCATAAACCAATTTCTTAGTATGAATTTCTTAGGGGTTGTATAAAGTGAAGAGTTAAAATTTTAGCACCTATGAGTCCGAAGATTTGAAATGGTACTGGTACTGTGTTTGGTCCATGCTTTTGGCAGTATTGGGTGCCCTTCTCCCAGACTTGCCTCACATGCTGGTTTTGCTGGAATTGAAGTTGCTGGGAGAGCTCAGAACTTCAAGCCACATGCACCAGCTGGAGGGACTGTCTCACACTTTGAGAGCAGACAAACTGGGAAACAGACCCTAACTGATTTTTTACTTCAAAACAAATGTCATGAAGTTTAACCATTTCCTCCTAAATGCTTCCTATATGCATTTGGCAAAACTAGAAATTTTAGAGCAGTGTTATTTTTTGAGGCATCCAGACAAAACGTGACCCTGGAAAAACAAACAATCTTCTTCCTTTCTGATGGAAGAAGATTAAAAAAAAAAATTCCTTCAATCTCAAATACAACAGGATATATATTTTAAATCAGCTTTTGAGAGGTGAACTAAAACCTTCAAAGATGGATTTCATTCCAAATGAAATATTTGTTGTTGTTTAGAGAGTTACGAATTGTTTAATATAGGGTATAACACTGAGTTGCTAGCTTTTTGCTCACTATAATACTTTTAATAGGAAACTAATAAATGTGTTCATGGTAAGTGGAAACATTACCCAGGTGTATAGAAATGTTTAGTGCCTGTAATTGCCAAAAGAAATAATTTCTTTCATAGGAGAGCATGAAAACTGACTGACATGAATATCAAATTCTACTAAATTATATAGAACTATACAAAGCACATGTATCAGGCAGTCCCTTAAAATAGCCACCTCTTTATGTGTTGGGAGTTGGGAAGGTGTGAAAGATTTCTGTCCTTTATTTCAGGAGAATGTCAATACATGAGTGGTCTTATTGAAAAACAATAGCAAGAGGTTATAGTTGTATTTAAACTGGCCGAAACAGTAATAATGCAATCATGCTTTGAAAAGATACTCTCCTCCTTTATAGTGATATGTATAGAGGGGTGTTGCACAGCTGTTTGCAAGTGAAATAGCTTATTCTGAATTTGTCATATTTGACTGGCAAGTATCATTCTGTATCACTGTTGAAGCATAAGTAATTTCCTCACTTTGGAGGTGAAAATGTAATACAAATGCTCAAAGAAGAAAAGGTTTATGTATTTTTAAATTAAATATGATATTGAAAATTTCCATTTAATGCTTTTATTTACCCAGATACTGTTTAATGTGTGCTGATAGCCTATTTGGTGTGATTTTAGGTAGCATTGTAGAGGTGCAAAGGTTAACCAGTTACAAGTAGCTGCTTCCAGGACTGGTGGCATTTAAAGGTTAGTTTGCAACCAAGGAGCATGGGCAGAAAGCTGTACTGCATTAAGGTGGTATAATGTTACAAAGGAACAGGATTCAAGTCTTCTTGAATAGAATAGGATGCAGCAACGGGCTGGTTCTGACTTGGAACCAATGAAAAAAGGATTTAAACAGAGGATCAAGTCTAAGAGTTTGCTTAGGACTGATCTGTACAGCCCCTTGTGGAAGAAAGGACACACAAGTGTTAGAGCCTTGTTCCAAATCAGATTGTATGGCAAAAGCAGCTTAGGTGCTTGGATAGTATGAACACCTGGGAATTCCACAGAGTTGTAGGACTCAATTCAGATTTTCTCAGTCCTATTTCTGCAGGATATGTTGGATCCTAAAGAGCGTGTCTGCTTGGTGCTTTACCACAGATAAAAGAGCAATAACAGTTGAATTGACTAGGCAACAACTGAATTATTCTGGGCTTAATATTTTTAATAAGTGTATTTTTTATGATTTTAATGTTTTCAGAGCTACCTAGGAGAAAAGAGGACTTTCTATTAATCCTGCAGTTTTTTATCTGAATCTATGTGCATAATGCAGGTCCATGAAATCAAACATGGAATGATGTGTTTTTAAGATCCAGGTCTTGCTGATCTTTGTACGTACTGCACCTTAAAATAGTAGTTTTTTGTGGGTTTGTTGTTAGTCAAGGGAGAAGCACAACTTTTATCTGTAGCCCTAGTTAACTATTATTTCCTCAGAAATTACTTTTTTTATAAGAAAGACTGAAACAAATCAATTTCTGTAGTAAGCCTATGTACTAGAGAGTATGTGTGAATTGTAAAAACCATACTGCTAACTTTTTTCCCATTTGTTACCTCACACCAAACAATTCCATAATGGAATTACATTTAGAACAAAATTTATGTATTTCTTTTTTATTTTTAAAAATGAACGAGTAAACTATTCCTTCAACAGTGTACAAACTAGTTTTATTGGTTGAAAAAAGTGTTTCTGAATTTCTAGTGAGTTCTCATTCATGGTTAGTTTTGTCAAAGTAATTTACTAGTTCGAACACTTCTTCCAGAGGTATTGAAGCCTGATGCTTTGTGGCATGATGAAAAAGAAGTACACGTTGTGAGTTCAGGGCATTTCTGTTGTTGAAATTTTGAAATCCCTATTCCTGCAAATAGTTGTGGAGTGCCTAACTGCACAAAAAACAGGAATAAATGTAGACTTTCAGCCCTCAACTGATTACTTAAAACAAGGGGAAAGATAGAGAACAGGTTAGGTGGTATAAGGTTAATTGGTCTAGCTCTAAAGAGGAGGTTCTCAGTGCTTAGTAGCTAGAAGCTGTACAACTGGAAGTACTTTAATTTAAAATCCAGTGTAAAAACTTAATCAAATACATGCAGAAACACTTAAGAATCAATTTTTTTAATCACAGGTTTACTCCTCCCTCTATAGCACATTCATTGAATTTTTTGAGTTACAATTGTAGGAAACTATTTAAGCATGGCCAGAATAAGAGTACCAGACTTAAAGTGGGTACTGCTCATAAAAAAATATTTGCCAGGAAAGAAAAAGCACAATTGAAGTCCTCTGTGGGTAAAAGGACCCTATGGGAATGTCAGTTGGCATTTCTCTACATCAGATACAGATATATTTGTCTACAGATAAAGGAAATTATTAATCAAACACAGTATTTTTGTTAGTCTTTCAGTTAATTTTACTGTCTTCATGTATATTTAAAGAAGGAGAAAATGTAACAGATGTATCTTTAGAATGTTTTAAAACCAATACCCCTTCCCTTCTTCTTTTTTTCCAGAACACCACAGAATTCCTGCTTTGGAAGACGCAAGTTGGTTGCTGGGGAACATAAACCAGACTGGCTACTTTAGAGTTAATTACGATATTAGGAATTGGAGGCTACTAATTAATCAGCTAACAAGGAACCATGAGGTAATCTTGTCATCCCTAAAATGTGCTTTCATAGATGAACCTTCACTATTTCATCACCTTAAATCTAAATGGTTCAATTTTTGTGCTTCCTCCTCACAGGTTATCTCTGTCAGTAATCGAGCAGGCTTGATTGATGATGCATTCAATCTAGCCAGGTATGTTTTCCTGAAGATCATCTATCCTCATGCACATTGTTGCAATAACTCATGCAACCACTAACTCAGCAGTAGAGTGTGTTTCAAAGTTAAGTGTGTGTTAAACACACTTTAATTCCCCTCCCCTGCTTTTTTAAAAAAAAATATTTATTTTTTTTTTGTATCGCACATAAACATGGTCTGAAGCGCATTCACTGCTCTTGATCAATAATTGCCGTAGGGTATTTCCGAGTCTGAAGAGATTTGATCAATTTTGCAGCAAGTTCAATTTAACACTTTGCAGATAAATAATCTCTTTCCTCTTTCTCTAATGAATGAGGGCTTTCTCTTCCATTTCTCCCAGTTGTCCCACCTCTCCTTTCTTTTACCACTGATCCTTCTGCTGTATTTAATTTGAGATGGAAGGCACCTTCAAGCTTCAGTAATTATTTTGTCCTAACTTGTACTGTTAGATGATTTTTCCAGTATCTTTTCTTACAATCTGCTAGAACAGACTTTTTTTTTTTTCTCTGTAGTGCTTTTCAAACATAATGGAAAAGCAGTTCCATTGAACATTTCTGGAACTTATGCAACATTTTCTGTTTTATTACAATGAGAGTTAATAATTAACACATATAGTGCTGGTTAGGTAGAGCCTTCTTTATAAATGGAGGCAATGGATTGGTCCCCATTTTGAAATCCAGTATGTTGATAGTGAAAGTGTAAAATAAGAGGAAAATAGTGGAATATTTGTAACTTTTTGATTTTGAGGTACCTGGGAACACAGCATTAGTATAGGTTTTTAACTGCATAATTACAGATTTAATTGCAAAATTGCAAATAATGTGATTTTACTTGCACTGTCATGTCAAAGGTAGCATGAAAAGGATTCTTGATGCTACTGTCTTTACATTTAACTAAAAATGGTCACTGGAGGTGTTTGGGCTTCAGTGACAGTGTCGCAGCTCAGTGATGTTCTAGCATCACTGCAGTAAAACACAGTTGTGTGCCCTACCACTCTGTTCCTGCTGCTGACATAAAGTAGTGTTTAGCCCCTACTTAACAGTCCAGAGATGTAGTAGGGAAGGAGGTATCATGGGGAGAGGTGTATCCATTTGCTTTTGGCGCTGCCCTTCATTCTTGCTTTGTGACTTCTTCCCACTGGTAACAGTAAAGAACTAGAAATACATCATTACATCAGACTTCAGATGATCATGATTTGTCTACTCTCTGTCTAGAAGAATACTGCAGAGTATTCTGAAATAACTACACTATTAGAAGAACTACCAAATGTTGAGTAAAGTCCTAATCTGTTCCAATTTTATTTGATTTTGACACCTCAGTGTGCAGTTCCAGAGAGCCAGTATGTCACCTTTTTCCATGCACTGAATGCAGTCCGATGTAGCTAGACTTCCCTGAAAGTCTAGATCCTGAAAAATGCTGCTTCTTAAGCCAGTTTTTGTCGAGTGTTTTTCTTCTGAGTCAGTATTGAGCCAGTGCTCTAGGATGTCTTGTTCGTAGCGTATTAAGGTGAAGTCTTGATTAAAGACCCAACTTGCATTGTCTGGCCAAGTTTTCTCTACCTAAAAACCGCTCAAAAGATTGGATGAGTAATGCATTCCCCACTAATTTTCTGAAGTACTTTTATGGGGATACTTGGGGATACTAGATCCGGCACCTTTCTCAGGGGTAACTACACGAGAGCCCTCACAAGGTTTCACATTATAAAAACTTCGTTTTGTTAATGATGGTCTGCAGACTGCTGCTGCATTTGGTCTTCATGCACTGTGAAGAAAAAGTAGTGGAGCTATAAATACATGTCTAGACACATGTGCATACATGGATATAACTCAAGAGGAAATATTTTTCCAATAGGGATATGTAGCTAGACTCCTGTTTCCAGAGTCCTGTCAGTAGTGTTACCTTGAGTGTGTGCCTCATAAGCCAGTCTGATTGGAGGAAGGATCTGTTTGCAAACAGTAGATTCATGGTTTGTAGTTCAAGAGTAGCAATAAGATATGTGGACCTGGCTAAACTTGCCATGCAGGGTATACTTCTTGTTAATCTTCGTTACGGTATCAATTTATCATCTTCCTATTAAAAAAAAACCAAACAACCCAAACAATTATAGTGATGCTGAAGTTATTCTGATTGACTGGCTGACAATATGGTAACTTTTTAGGAAAAGCTTGGTATTTTTTATTTTCATTCCCCTTCTCCCAGACAGAAAAAGAGACCAGGAATAGGCATAATACTTACTATGTTCCTTTGTGATAAATAGGACTAAGAAGGCATTAAGAGATTCTTAGCAGTATGTTGAAGGCTTGTCTTGATGTCAAAGCATCAGAACTTCGTGGAATACGAAAGCAGTTGGAGAAGCTTTTGGTGGGACAGGTAATGGGAATTGAACCCTGATGCTGCAGTGTGGTGCAGCTTCTCCTGCTGTGTCTGGTGCTTTGATGCGACACAGCAGTGTTCCTTAAACAAGTTCTGAGGGCTATCAGAATAACACAGACTTTCAGTTTTCTGGAAAGGTCACTGTTCAAAAGGCCACTGTCAGCCTAAAAGCAGCTTAGCTTTCCCTCCCTTGGCTGCAAGGTACAGTGCAGAAAGTTGCCCCACTTTATTTTGGAGCAGTACCATAGTTGGATGTCATGGGTGCTGTGCTAGTTCAGTCTTGTGTCCGATGCACAGTATTTCTCCCTGCCCATATGACATTACGTGATGGGGAGATTAAATGCGTACACTTGTCTCTGTCTGTGACGTGAGAGAGGGCGAGGAACCTTATTGACCAGACATAGAAGTAGTAATTGGTAGTTCAAATCTGATTTCTGAGAAGACTGGCTGTTTTTAACAGTAATTCAGTCTTCAGTTTTGGTCCCTAGTTGCAATGATGTGTTTTCTTCTTGTCTACAACTATAAACATGCATGTTTTGAGAGAGGGAAGAGAACCGTGGAATACATACTTTAATTCTAATCCTTAGCTATTATTTTTAGTGCTAAAATAATGCAAAAATTAAAACAATTTCTTAAATTCATGCTGGTTCTTTCAAAAGCTAATTCTAATGTAAACAGTTCATTTTACTGTACTGTGAAGACTGTATTTCTTCAAAATACCCCCCCCCCCTTAGAAACTTCTGAAGTCCTTCCTAGTGCACACTTGAACTTGATACAGATAATACCAAAAGGTTTTGGCTCAATTTTTTTCCACTATTATAATATTGTCTGTCCTGATATGATTAATTTACACTTGTAATAATGAATTAGTGTTGTTGTACTGCTAATTGATTTTATTTCTGGAACAAGTACTGCTCTTCTCTTTAGTAAAATTTAGTAATATTTACATCTAGAGAAAAATGAAAGAAATTAAATATAAATTGTTTTGGAATGGCACATTTTATATTTTTAAAAGTGTTTTTGATTTCATTCCTCTGAGATGTTCATTATCCTTTTACTGTCCAGCATAGTGATTTCTTGAAAATAAACAACATAAATTAATTGATACTACCAAGGAATATTTTAAGCTCTATAGCTTTTAATTTCTTGGGGTTTTTCACCATTTTATATGGAAATACATTCCTTCATCTTCCTTCTTGCTGTATTTTGGTTTATGTGACATTCATCAGGGAGAGTTTAGTGGAATAATAACAACAAAAGAAAGTTACAACATGTTTATTTTTCAGATTTTTAAGCCTAATTGTTGGTTGTAGTGCATGCACATACCCTTAAGATCTGAAAAGCTGTTGCCTTGGCAGAACATAGCTTATGGCAATTCATGTCCCATATTCTTGAGCAAGAACAGCACCTTGACATTCCATTTTCTTTCTTGAAGATTCTTCAGCTTTTTGTTTGTACAAAGTTTCAGTAGAATTAAAAAATACATTGATTCTTGTAAATGATACTAGAAAACATTGACCGAGAAAGCCCAGAAGCCACAAGAAGACAAACAGAACTGTGGTTCTCTTCTAAGCTTAAATGTAGCAGAGGGAAAATCAGGTAGCTCCAATAAGCAGTGTCACAATAAATAACAAAGGTCGAACTGTTTCGTAAGAATGTCAGTAATGTTGTCAACTTCTCACATCTTTCTCTTTCCTTAGGGTAAGGGGTCAATTAGTGACTATGTGAGTTGGGATGCTTCCCAATTTTCTTTAGGCATCCCAAAAGTAGACCTGTAAATCTGACATTCTCACCTTGTAGTGTACTGACAGTTAATGGAGAGAAACATGCACCTGACCTCTCAAAACCACTTAACCACATAAGATAAATTGCTCACTTAATGTTAGAAGTGGTGTGTCACCCCTGGTTCTTCCTTGATGAGCTCTAAATCTTCATAAAAGATTTCCCTCATTAAACTGGTTGACCTAATCTAGTGTTATGTGAAAGAAATAGGTCTGGTTTGTCTTTAATGTTAATCAGTACTGACTCAGATGTGACTGTGAATATCTCTTTTACTGTCATCTAAAATAGCTATTGTTGTGTCCAGCACTGTAAGCACCGAATGAGAAAGCATGAAGCAGTGTCGTTGGTAATTGTTCTTAGGCTCCATGGATGGATGACTGTGTTGGAGTGCTGTCCATTTCCACGCACAGATTAGGGGCAGATTGAGCCCCTAATCTCTTCAAATGAAGCTTGTTTCTGTAGGCTTCACAAATATGGACAGCTGTATCAGAAATGAGCAACAAGAAAAAAATGTGCTGTCAAAATTTTCTGTGAACTAAGTGTTGTAGATGGCCTTCTAAGTGTTCCTCTCTATCAGAATTTCCTACACCAGACCAAAACCAGGATCCTGGTGCAAATGGATATATGATGAGTTATGATGATTGTTTTCCTGCTGTTAAACAATTCTTTGTGGTTTTTTTCTTTCTAAGCTGTGAGTTCTGCTGACTCTATAAAACCAAGTCTGAGGTCAAGGGAAAAGGCAGTACCAACCTACTTTTCAATATATAAATCCAAGTTATCTCCCTTGCCACAAATTTATCTTTAACAGCTGGTACATTTGACTCCAAGATTGATTCCAGAAGTAAAATACTGAAGTAAGCTAATGCTGACTCCAGGTTACTTTCTCACCAACTTGTAGAGAGAAATTAATTTTAAAAGTAAGTCTTCCTTAATCAAGTATTGCTTTTTGGATCTGGAAAATCATGTATTTAGAACCCGCTATTTTACTGTTTCTGAAAAAATTAATTCCTGGCTGTGGAGTCTTGACACTGAGGCAAAAAACATTTCATCCATTCAGCTACCTGAGGCAGCACCATCCCACAAAATGATTAGCTGTTCTTATATCTGGAAACTGAAAGTTGTCTCATAACTAAGCCTATAGTTCATCTGCTTCCATATAAAATCCAGAATTATTGCTGCTGAAATGGGAAAAAGCTTTCTTTAAATTTCTGGTGGAAATACATGCAAACCAAAACTAAACTATGGAGCTGGAATGATCATTGCTGTCTCCCTTCACAGAAATTGATTTCATTTCTTGCAACATTTGAAGACTTCCAACATATGTGGGCTAGCTGGTTCCATGTTACATTTGTTTGTGTTACTTCAGGTCCTGTTTAGTGTAATGTTGGGAGAAGTCAAGGCATTTGAGGGCCCATGTGAAATGCTGGGTCTGGATAATAAATAGGTGACAAAGACAGAAATTCTCAGTGCAATTAATGTACTTCAAAATGCTTCAAAATTTCAACAGCTGTCGGAGAAGGGAGACGCAGACACCAGGTGGTCGTCAAGCAAATCTCGTTTATTGATCCTTACACTCGTGTTTAAATACATGATTTAATTAGCTCATACATATTGCAAAAGTATAGCTCATCATTGGTTATTCTGCTATCTATGACACTACGAAACATAGCTATTTGCCTCTGCATTCTTGCGATTACCAGACCGTCCCTGTTCCTTCTTTTTCGTTCTGTTTACCACATTCTTGTTCTCCTCCCCACATCTCAAGGGCAATCCGGCCTTGAGACTATCTCTGCACTAGTTATGTTTTATCTTTAGCAAGTTTGTACAGTCATGGCCTTTCTCGCCTAACCATTTTGCCACAAAAGTCTCCACACTTCCCCCGTTTTCTTTTTGGCAAGTGTTTTAGTACATCTGTCCCACACCTTAGGGTGGATAAACCTTACAAACTCATTTATGACTTTGACAACCCAACGCCTTGTAATAACAAGCGAATTAGGTTTACGACTTAATTAATTTACAACTTACAATCTAACCTTTTTCGATGATTTTATCATCTTTCTGGGCCCAGGCTCTCTCGTCAAGAATAGACTCACTATCTTGACCGCTGCTCCTTGACTCAGGGTATCTTTGCTTTTTTCTTGTCTCACTTTTTTTGTTCCTGGGTTTCGGCACCATATGTCGGGGTCAAGCAAGGCTGGTACCCTGGCTGGAACCAGCACGGGCGGCTATCTTCAGCTGCGCGGTCCATATCCCACTGCATCAATGTGATGGATGGTAATATGGCGATTTATTGCAGGGAAACTTAACATTTTATAGCCTGGGGGTCACTGTGTTACTCTCATCTGCATACGTCACACCTGGGTGCTATTGGCTAATTGCAGGTTTTGCTATCTTAACAGAGAGGGGGTCTAGCAGCTTCCCGTTACAATCCCGAATTCTTCCGCAGCGCAATGCCCTAAACTATAACATATTCTCCCCTCTCTATGAATAATTAATTTGCTAAAATATAAGGTATATTAGTCTTAAAAATTCTAATGTTATTTTTTATACATACTTCTAAACACTTTGTTTTAAACTATTATCTAACTACTTTTAACACACGTGCTCTATATATATGTAGTCTAAACGTGAAAGCAATTTGCTAAAAGGGTAAACACACAACTACAATTTGCTTTATATACAATTAAATGGAGTCTCTACACTTCTTAGATCTTCTACAGAATTTCTCCAGCACGATTCAGTCCTGGAACGTTCACTGCTCTCGTGATGTCAGCTGGCAGTTGATCGGTGACTGAGGGCTTTGATGTTCAAGTTGTTCTTCAGATCTTTCTAAATCTTAAAACAAAGGATACCTGAAAAATTGGTAGAGACACAACATCATAATAACAACATAAAATCTCTGTTGGCAACTGTCTATGTAGTGTTTAGACACAACTGTGTCCTGACAGGTCCACTTCTGATCCATGTCTGGAGTACCAAGGCTGTGTGATGACTTCTCTGTTCACTGGATCTCATGTGTTCAGAGGCACACAGTCTGGTCAGATGGACAGGTGACCTTTTTGAACCTGCCAACAAAACACAGACACTTCTCTCCTTGAAGTTAATAAATTACACTAATTAAATGCTTGTGGGGCATCCATTTTCCCCCGTTTTTCTTAAAAAAAATAAAAATGAAATGTACTTCTGTTCAACATTAACACAAAACCATATACACAATTAATAAGAACTTATACTAGTTAAAAATCAATTAAATTTTAAACATTATTAATAACATATATAATATAAAACTGCTATTAATTACTAAAACACTGCACTAGCATCCCATAGTTAGCAAACAAACAGAAACAAAAATCAGTGAAGGATTGGATCATCACCTCCGGAAAATGATTCTCCAAGCCCACTTCAAAATTGATCCAGCTGTCATATTAATAGGGTCAAATTGCTGAGTCAAAAAGTGACTCAAATACTGATTTGGGACAGAAAATATCTGGATCTGTTGGCAAACATTCTGTCCAGGTAAAGTCAAGGCTTGGCCAGGGCCTGGCTTTAAACTGGAAAGATGCCTCTTAACTCATTTCTAAAACAAGGTTCTCAATAGTAGCAGCTATGAGATGCTTATAGCACAGCAAACTGTTAAAATGCATTTTTACAAAGCAAATGATCAGGAGCCTTAGATACCAGACCAATTAAACCATTCAGCAGTTGGTTTAATCTGGAGCCTCCCCCATGGCAGCTGATCCTCAGCAATGGCACATCTTCTTAAAATTCTGGAAACACTGAAAAATAAGAAAACTATAACAAACAAAAACTATAACAAACAAAAACTGCAGAGATTGCAACAACCAGTAGAACTCCTGATGGAGTCAAGGGTGTCACAAACTGCATTCACTTCTATCCACCAGCAGGTGTTCACCAGTGTTCCATCACAGCTGTCTCAGCTGTGGCCGCCCTCCTCTCTCTAAGAAAACAACTATACTTTGCAGTTTAAACAAGTGTCTCCAAGAAAACATAAAACAATTTCAATCAAACAATATCTAAACTCAACAATAATTATATATGACAAAAAGAAATAACAAACTTAACCTTAAAAGAATATCTAAGTTAGAAAACTTAACTTAAAAACATTCAAGCCTAAACATTATAAAACTTGACTATCCTTAATTTTATTAGCACTTAATCTATATTAAATGAAAACATAATTTAATCTTATTTTGTTACTACAAAAAAGCAACTAAAAGTTTAATATATACCTTTTAAACACAATATAACAATAACATGGATTCACTATAAAGATTATAAAAATGTAGCAAACACATCACAATTCTATGTCATCTAGCTTTGAGAATAACCCACAATAACAGCAAATGTTACTAAAAATACTTATTCATAATAAAAATTTGCCTAATATATACTTAAATTGGTTAGGATGTTAAAGTGCAGTTTTTCTAGAGAAAAACCACCACAACAACATGGGATTTGGCAAGTTGCCATCCAGCTTTTGTAGCACTTTTTAAAAACATTAAGTCCAATTTTTTAAACTAAAATCTAAAATCCAAATTGGTAAATATACAGTTATATGTGTTAATATATACTTTAACTTAGCTTTGTCTTATACAATAAAATTCTCTTGACTAATTATTTTTTAAACCACAAATCTCTTCTGTAGATAACATTAATTGGAAGAAGGTTTTCCTAAAAGCTATAAATCACACCATATTTTAACCTTGAGTTCTAAAACTAATTTTTGCAAGGCAACCCTGTTAGTATTCACCTTAAACACTTTTTTTTTTTTTTTTTTTTTTTTTTAACTTTTAAAAAACCACAATAATTTCTATAGTAAAATCTTAAAAACTGCAATTGCATAAACTCACAATTACTTAAAACACAAAATTAACTCTACAATGGTATATAAAAACATTTTGAAAACTTAGTAAATTACGACTCTGCAACAAACTAGGCACCGTCCCAGTGCCCCCCCTCGAGAGAGGGAGCGGGGGGGTGGACGGCCCGCTCTGCTGCTGCTGCAGCTCTGCTCTTATCTTTCTTCACATTCTCCACATACTCTCGCAGCGAGGAAAAACGGAGAGAAAGAAAAAAAAAACTTCACAAAGTTAACTTTAACAAATGCAGTTTTTTCTCTCAATCTCTCTTGTTGTTTGCTGATAGAGGAAAAAAAAAAAAAGGGCATGATTATGCAAAAGCAGGCGATTTTACACGAAAAGTCTCTCACGGCCAGGTGCTAACAACGGCGATCAGAGGTCTTGGAACTTTTCTTGCGCTGCTTCTACCCCCAGGGTGCCTTTGTTCCCTGCGCTCACCTCGCTCCCTTATATCTTCCTGGTTCGGGTGGAAACCAGTCTAAATCTGGCTTCTTTTCTTCCAGGGTGGTAAAGATGGAACTTAAATAAGATAGCAATGTTAAAAATGACTCCAAAAATGAAGCAAATAGTTCTGGATATATCACATCCTGCCATAACTGAACAGATTCTGTTCGTTGTTTCAGCGTTCCCTGTGGAACTTTTTTCTCATTATTTTCTTTTCCTATAATTCCCTGTAATGGATCACCTGGTCCTCTTTGAACTGCAACTGACTCTTGAACTAAAGCTTGTCAATGTGCGTTAAACAGCAGCTGCTGATGTTGAATAAACATCAGTTTCACAATGCTTCTACAGTCATTGACAGTTAGCAAATGCGTATCAAATATATAGTCTATCATTTGTTTAGCTGGTTCACTCTTAAATCCAAATTGACTCACTGTCTGTCGCAGCTGAGCTAATAACTTCCAATCAAAAGGTGTATAAGTCCCTAACTGAATAGCATGTCCTTGTTGGTTTACCCCCGGGGTGTAAACTACAGGCAGAGCCCACGTCCTTGCCGCCTCCACGGTGACTTCATCCCCACTCTCTAGCCCATGCTTAGCCAATGCGTTCCATGCTTCTCTCCTCTGTCTAGCCATTTCCTCCCACAGGTCACTCTCTGCCCCAGGGACAGGATCTGGCTCTGGCGGAGATTGTGAACTACGCATTCCAGGCTTAACAGATTGGGCTGAAGGGTCCTTAATATCAGAGGTGGCTACGACAGGCACTTCAGCATCCTCTGTGGACTCAGTGAGAGGGGGCGCCGAGGGCCAAGCACAATCATCTGTGCCCAAACTGCTAGAAGCAGGTATAATTACTTGAGAGATACTTGGCGCTAAAGGTTCATGATCTCCATACCGTGCATTTCTTTTATAGGCTTCTACTGCTTGCTGAGCCGCTCTTTTTTCTGCCTGATGTTTCAATAGAGTATTATGCACAACTCGCCAAATTTTTCTTAACTTTGTTGCTGTTTTATCTTTTTCTAAAACTGCTTTACACAACACATCTCTTAACTTACGCCACTCACTCAATTCATGTACTGTGTGCGGGTTGGAAAAACAACCCTTCGCGTGACCCCATGCTAGCAATCCCGGTACGTCTTTTCTAGGATTTATGTCTCTAACCCCCAGCTTATCTAATAACCCCAAAAATAAATTATATGCTGCTTGCCTGTCCATTTTTGTCGTCAGCGCTGTTGCACCTTTCCGGCTTCGGCAGCACGTATGGCTCAAGACCACCGATGTGATCCTTGAGGGTGCTTTCCCTTCGTCGTTTAGCACCGACCCGGGTGCATCGGGCCCCAACACTACTTCACCGACCGTGGCGCGTTCTCTCCCCCGCTTTCTTTTCAGGAGGGGGTCGACGTCGGGGTCACCATTTGTCGGAGAAGGGAGACGCAGACACCAGGTGGTCGTCAAGCAAATCTCGTTTATTGATCCTTACACTCGTGTTTAAATACATGATTTAATTAGCTCATACATATTGCAAAAGTATAGCTCATCATTGGTTATTCTGCTATCTATGACACTACGAAACATAGCTATTTGCCTCTGCATTCTTGCGATTACCAGACCGTCCCTGTTCCTTCTTTTTCGTTCTGTTTACCACATTCTTGTTCTCCTCCCCACATCTCAAGGGCAATCCGGCCTTGAGACTATCTCTGCACTAGTTATGTTTTATCTTTAGCAAGTTTGTACAGTCATGGCCTTTCTCGCCTAACCATTTTGCCACAAAAGTCTCCACAAACAGCCACATTCAGGCTTGTTGAGTTTGTTTTGTTGGGCTATTCAGAAAGAGTCATATAGGGTCCATTTAAATTAGTAAACTGCAGTTTTATTGTAGCCTTTATCTTTACTCCTGATTGCATTTTCTAATAGTTCAACTCAGAGAAAAACGAGATGTGTTATGCAGCTCCCTTAATTAGTGCCTCTGAGTACCAGCTAAAGGAGTGAGTATTAGATCAATACTTTGTATCACGCTTGATTAATAGTGGTATAGATTTACTGTTTTAATAAATGAGGCCTCATCTGAATTATTTTAGCAGATGCCATAGTAGCTTCTATTCACTGTCAGGCAAATTTTGGTTATGGTTCACTAGCAATTGATTTAGATATGGTTTCCTAGAGAAGTTGTTTGGTTTCTTTTGACATAAATACTCTCTCAATGGGCCAAAGTAGCTGTGCCTTTTTTAGAGAAAATGGAAAGTTACAATTATTTTGAGGTAGCCATCATTCATTCCATATGCTGCATGTCAGTCTCTATGTTCTGTGACATATCACGGCATTGGTATCTGCTTTATGTGGAGATAATGAATTTCAGCTAACATTTGTATGTGTTCATAACAAGCGGAATCAAAGCAATTCCTGCAACTAAGCACATTAAAAGTAAATTCTGCTTCTCTAGCGTGTATCACTTGTGTAGCTGATCTTGTTGCATACCTAAGGCAGTAAAGCAAATCATACAGCACATTGCAGGGAAGTGTTGGTGCTGTGACAGCATCTTGAAAGATAGAAATATCTGCTGAGAGTCGGGGAAGAAGTTGAAGACTCTTCAGCATGTACTAAAAACCAACCCTGTTTGATTGACAAGATCTGACTGCAAAGTGTTTAGTGCAGAGAGAGGGTCTTGGTCTAGTCACATCCCAGCAAAAATTTCCTAAATTATTTCTGGTACTTCTGACTAATTATAGCAGTAATTGTTTTATCCTGTAAACTCCATTAACTCTGTTCTTAGCCAAACCAAGAATAAACTGTCAGGAAGACCTGACTGGTTTCAAGGGAGTGACAGAGTTATTTTTAGCTAATACTTGTTAACTCATTGTATTTTTACCACATGGTCTTTGTCTCAGAGTTCAAGCTGGTCTCTGAAGTCAGCTTGGTATGGATGTATCTGCTGCAGTGCAGCTGCCAGGGGCTGCTGTGTAATGAGAGGGGAAGAGAACAATCTCTGAAATTTGTTTTGGGAGCATTAATTGAACTAGGTCTGAATTATGCTTCAAAAAATACTTGAGTTTGAGGTTAAACAAGAAGAGGAATTCATGAGTGGTGCTTGCTGAAGGCTTCTTTGCAACCTCAAGTACTGGAAACAGAGCTAAGAGCTGCAAATATGGCTTGAGGAATGTGTACTGGGAGCAGGGGAGAGTCTTTGTACAGCCTTAAAACCTGTGGAATTCTTTGGGGGCCTATCCTGTCATAGCAAGCATACATCCATTCCCTGGGACCTAATCTCATTTACATAGCCCTTTTTCTTTCCCACAGCTGCCTGATCAGCCCTAATCTCTGCCTGCAACTGTCCTCTCAAAACAAGCAGCTTTTTTTGACCCCTTACCCCAGAACCTGATTACTTTCCTTTCTGTGGGTCTGACAGGATCATGTCCAGAGAAGCTACAGTTACCAGGAACCAGTATGGGACACCAACAAGATGGGCTTCTGCTCATGAAAACATTTATCCAGCATGGGAACAAACTCAGATTCAGAGGCAGAGAGCGCTGAACAAAGGCAGGGTGATGGGTTTTGAGGGACAGAACCAGGGTTGAGTTCAGGGTCAGAGACCACTAGGAACACAAGGTAGAAACCCCAGGGGCTCAAACCCAATCAGAACTCCTGGGCCGCCCCCCACGAGGGGTCTGGGGTGGGACAACTTCATCCAGGCCTCACATGGCCCATCCCCGAAACCGAAAGGTCAAAATTCACACCTTACAGTCCTGCCTCCACTTTAACAATGCTTATCTCAAACTAAATCTTTGCCTCCTTGAGGCACCTCAACACTGCTACATTGGTTAAGGTAGAAAAAACAAGCCACTCTGAGAAGCTGATCTAAAGTCGCTGATCTAAACACCTTGACTTTCCTATAGCATTAGCAGAGGGTATACAAATGAAGGCATAAACCAACTTTTCTAGTTGTAAAAGGCTGCCTCATTAACATAAAGCAAGAAGTCTGCTATCACAGGCTGCTCACTGCTTTGCCTGCTGTTTTGACCATTGCTTCTCAGAAATGATGTAATTTTTGAGATTATTTGATTGCTGTTGACCAGGATTGTTGTCTAGAGGAGGTCTGGTCTTTGTCCATGTATGTTCTGTCTGCTGGAATGTTGTAATAGATTAGCTACTTCCTGTCTGGCTAGAAGTGTGTTTTCCTCTACCCAGGAATCAAGCAATAAATGACAGGAAGGACTGTGTTATGACTAAGGCAGAGGGACTGAAGAAACCTGGGATGCTGTTTCTGTTGTAGCCTTCCTAGGTGATCTTAGTAAAATCATTTAAATTGTTTCTGTCTTCCTCCTTTCTGCAAAATAGAGATAAGAGAATAGGTGAGGGTTTAAGAGAATTTCAGAGAATCTTTTTATTATAAATATGTTTATTGGGAATTGTCTTTAGAAAAGGAATATCCAGTTCTGTAGATACTCTGGCAAACATAATTTGGATTGTGTGTGTGTGTTTTGAACTTTGTGCTATCTGTATGAAGTTTCTAGCTTTTAAACACATATTTCACTTGGCTGACTGATATGCAAATTATAAACATTAGACCAGGCAAACAGGGAATGATGAAAAAGTATTGTGCATAATAATAAACTAACTCAATTTTAATTCTGCTCAAACATGCTCTCATAGATACCATCACCTGTTGACAACTTAATGAATAGAAATGCTGTTTCATTCTACCCCTCCCAACAAAAATCACCAAGAAAGAAAATAAATAACACTTATAGTAATTGAATCTTCTGAAATTGATGTCTATTAGCTCCTGAAATACATTCAAATTTCTGTACTTAATTTAACTCTGTGAATTACATACTTCTCAAAAATCATGGTTTCATGATGATGAAAAAAATGACATACCTTACTGCATAGCCTTAATTTTTAGCATTGAGATTATTCCTTTTCTTCTTGTATTACTCCTTTTTAAATAATTTTTCTTTCATTTGGGGAAGAAGAGGAAGGGAGAGATTGTGAACTACAGTTTGAAGGAGTTTTTTTAACAAGCATAGAGGGGTTTAGATTTGAGGTTTTCTTCTGCTTTCAGCAGAGGTGAGTAATTCAAATTAATATTAGTCTTTGCCTGTGTGGCAACTCTAAAACTGCGCTAGATAATTTAAGCCACATAATTACATTGAATTCAAACCATTCTTTGTAGGATGCTTCAAATGCTCTTGTGTGGAGTTGAATGTCACTTGAAGAGTCCTTAAATATTCTGCATGTGAGAAAACATAATAAGAAGCGGGCTTCACTTAAAACTGTCTTACTATCTGAATCTTTCAATGTTGGAGAGATTGAATGCTAATTGAATGCTAAATGTAGTTTTTAAAATGATCTTGTAAGCCAAAACTTGCTATTGTATTCATCAAAGAGCAGATATGCATTCCTCTCCTGTTTATATGGAAGTCCATAGCTGGTACAGATCATAGTGCCTCCATCAAGCCATTTTGGCATCTTAGAAAAATAAAATCCTTACATGGTCCTTATATAAAGTCAGTTCAATCCTGGGAGGGAAGGATGAGGTAATTATTCTTTGATAAAAGAGATCACAGGGCCTTTTTTACAGATGGTCCATTAGTTTTCTATGATAAAGCATTCTTTCTGTAGCTTCTGTGGTTTAACATGGATGCCAGTCATCCTAAGTTTTTAATTGTTGACTTCTAGCCTTGCAGTAGTTGCGCGGGAAATCTGTGACTTTACAAGAGTTAATTTTCTAGTTGTATGGGACACCTTGCCTAAAGCTTTTTTGACATGTCAGGGTTCAACATATATGTTTTTACTCAGCTATCAAGGAATTGCTGTTAAAGGACTCTGGGAAAGAATATCCTGAATACGTCGGTAGAGACACCAGTCCTTGATAGGTCCTGAAAAAATGAAAAAGCAGATATAGTTTTATGTGGAGGTCCATTGGTGCCAAGTTTCTCTGTGATTTATTCTAATCCACACACTTGACTGGTAAGGTAAAATAATGAATCCGTTATTAAGAATCCTAACTTTAAACTGTCTCTAAGAGTTAATGAGTATAGTCTAATTATTCATATATTGCACATGCACAGAAGCAGAGCTGATGCTAATCTGAGTTGCACATCTGTGTTCTGAAGAGCTGCGTTTTACCCCTTCAAAATTACCCAGACAAAAAGCTAGTCATGTTTTACACATTTCTAAGAAACAGATGAAACAGGGTGAGTTTTAAATCAGCAGCAAGTAAATCACCTCATTTCCATTGTTTCTGTAATGCAGACCAGTTTGCTGCCAGCTTGGATTTTCTAATTTTGATTTAAACACATGACTTATAATGTCTTTGTTGGGTGGTGGGACTAAAGGATTTATGGTGCCCTTGTATGTGGGACTCTCATCACTGTACGGCAACCCTGTCGTTTTTGTGACAGAATCTGTTTGACTGCTGCTGGATTTATGATAGAAATAATTCAGAACAGAGTAATAATTTTCCCTTGGCAATTACACTACCATTTGGTACTTTGTCCCTAAGGGGAAAATGAATGTGCTGGGATCTGTCCATAAGTTCAGTGGCTCAGTGAAAAGAACAAATCAAGGTCAGAATGCAGTTGAATACACACTGTTGTTTCATAATATAATCTAGATCTTCTGTTTTTATCTGATTCATTAAAAGCTCATGTAATTTAAAGATTATTTTTTGACTGCCATGAGGTTTATTTTGGGAATGCTTTGTGAGGGATATTTCATTACCATGTTCAGTACTTCCTTTTTCTTTTCATTGCCTCTTTGTAGCAATGGCCACTTTAGCAACTTCTTCAGTGTAAGCAGGATAGTACCTTGCTAAGCATTGGTGCTTATGATACTATATTATATGATATCATAAAGCACATAATACTTACATATAACTAATGGAAAATCTTTTTCCACCTCTGTCCTTTTATAAAAATGATAGATCACGTTTTCAATACAGTTCGTCAGCGGTCTCCTTCAGCATGAAAAACCTGCTGAACCAGGATGTTTGTCTAGAAGTAATTTGTCTAATAACTAAACCAGATATTTTTGCCCCTCCATGTTCCTGTTCTCCCATTCTCCCCTTCAGTTGGCAGGCAACTGTGAAATCAGGAACATAGATAATAAGACAAAACTCATGTGGGTGCTGTGTTTCTTAACACATACTCTCGTGTGTAGTGGTGGCTACAGAATGATTGACGTGGTGGTAAACTGATCAGTCAGGAGATTTACATAAAATTGATAAAGCAATGAAGCATCTCAAATGTGATCTTTTTGGTTAAATTTTGCTTTTGTAGTCATGTGTTTCAAAACTTAATAATGGGTAAAGTTGGCTTAGAGAGGGCTTGTAGGGGCTGTTTTAAGTCTAAGCTGCTTTCTGTATGACCCGTGATGTCGAATCAAAACTCTCTAATCTGAAATACTATAAAGAGGGATGTCTGCTTTTTGTAGTTTACACTGGAGATATGTAAACAGCAGATCATCTGATATATATCATGAAGTGGATCTGTTGGTACTCTGAATATTTACAGGGCAAAAGATCAGAGCTATGATATTCTCATCTCCTCTTGGCAGAGCAGTACTGGAATAGTAGTGTTCCTTGGTAGAGGCCTATATAAACAAAACAAATTTCTGTCAGGAACGGCACTGGTTCGAATCTGCTTTGGGTAGGGAGCCACTAGATGGATTCTTAAGGCTCTTTTAATTGCAGATACTCTAGATGAGATTTGTAAACTTTTTAACCCTGCCCTTGAGAAATGTTATACCTGAACATCAATAAGCTTTCAGCCACTGTTGATGTATCAACGCTGTTTGATTTAACTATTTTATCTGTTACAATACTTGCCAAAACTATCCCAGGTTCCTCTGCAGAGTTTTTTAAGGAGGAGATACATGCTTGCTAAGATTCTCAGGTGGCTACTGGAGACATACCTAGAGAAAACTGTGTCTCTTTCAGACTAGGCATAAGATTGGACATCACAGTATTTCGGTGGTGTTTATGCTTGTTACCTGGTTTCAGTATAGCTCATAAGCAGTTCTTCCCCTAGTGACAGACAATATTTCAATTTCTCTCCAAGATGGCTAGGCTAGAAAAGAACTTTGTCTCTTAGCCCTGACTCTCATGCATTTGGACTTTGACAGGCAATATGTGATAGTAATTTTGCTGGACTTAAGGATAACAATATGATTGATGGCTAAAAAGACACAAGAAAAATAAGGATTTCTGTCACTGACCTTCCAGTGACTTTCTTGAAAGAGAGAGTAATAAGTCAAGCTGCACGTGTAGAGTATGTATTAACTTACGCTTTGTAGTACCTTTGAGTAAATATTTCTAGGCAATTACACGACAGGGAAAATTATTTTACAGTCTTGCTTTTGATGAGAAGATTGCTGCTTTTAATTTTCTTATTATTGTTATAATAATTGTGAAACATTTCTGTTCAACATTTCCACGGATCCGTGTTTTCCCAAGAGTTCACAGAGATACTCAGAACAAACTCCTTCTATGTTCTGCCTTCTTTCCTCATTTTGGTTATTGTCCTACTACATAAATGCTTTTGCTGACCAGGTCCTATGTTACCATCTTTGAACCTAGTTCTTCCAGGCTAGTGAAGGAGAATCCTAGAATCATGCCAGTACCCTTTGTCTGGTTTGCCACTGTTCAAGTGAGCCCAGTGCATCTTGCTGAATGCAGAATTCCCTGGGAAAGAGGAGTCTTGGAAGTAACTTTTAGCACTGGACAAGCTTTTAGTGTAAACTAAGAGTGTGATTTTACTAAAATACAAAAGTTAAGAAACCAGTTGTGTTTTGTGAAGATGCAGAATGTCATAGTTATATAGTTCACCACACAATCATGCTGCTTTATTGAGGTTCTGTCTTCTGCTGACCTGCTTCTCATGGTAGTCATGCTACTTCCTGGGAAACTTCACACAGGTCCTAGATCTGTGATCTGGATTTTAGGACTTCTTACACATTTTATGGTTTATCTCTTTTATGGTTTAGGGTAAGAGTTTCTCCTTATATCCTACTTTCTCAACAATGAATGTAAAAAATTAGTAGCCTTAGTGTTTGGCCTTACCCTTACTAAAATATTTCCTTTTTTTTTTTCATGAATGAAAATACTCAAGGTATTAAAACTATAGTATACAGTTAATAATTTATAACATGCATGTTATATGCCACTTCTTATGCAAAAAGGTGAAACATTAAATGTACTGACTTATAAGTACAATAAATTGTACTTACATAATATATAATAATTAATATAATTAATAATTATATGAATACAGTAAATGTACTTACAGAAGCTATTTAATTCCAAATAGTCTCGGAGGGCAGTGTATTTGGAGTAAAAAAGTTCATAAACGTGGCTTAGCAAGTAGGGTACAAGGGTAGAGGTATCATGGTTTTCTGTGGGCATCCATGAAATAAAATAGTGTAAAATATTAAGAAAATTCTGCCAAGGTAATGTTCCTGAAGCATTTATGCTTTCTTCAGGAAAGTTGCTGTCTTAACTGCCAGTGTAAGAGGATTTGAGATATGTCTGTGCTTAAGTTCTCTCAGAGGTTCACCTTAGCATCTTTACTACCCAGCACATGCTGACAGAAGAGTTTAATTGTAGCAGCCATAACCACTTTTCCTCTAAACCATGATCTGAAGTGATGAATTTGTTGTCACTTATATAATAATGACAAGAATCTCCCTTCAGCCCCAAGTATCCTTCATTTGCCTTCATCCCCAAGAATCTCCCTTCATCCCCATCCCAATTCTTCGGATGGATTGGTTGATGTGTGGTTGAGGGGCTGATTCTGATGATACTGGACGTAAGCTCTTCTAGGGTCATACCCAGAAAAAGAATAAGGGTCGGGAGTAAACAGGGAAAAAAATCTAACTTTACCACAACCTGTTTTTGTAAGTTGCACAATACTCTTAGGGAAACAATAGGAAAAGTGAGAGTCGGGGTGAGACAGGCATAATTGCATAGTCTGATAAATTTGGAAGTTAAAAGCAGTGAGTGATGAGAGCAACAGCTGTTGTGAACAGGATGAGTGAGTATCATCATCTAAGAATCATGATTTTGAAACTCACCAGGAAACTCTGAGCCCAGGAATAAGAGATCGATCTCTTGAGTTCGCTTCTTATGTGTCTTTATGGAGAAATTAAGCTTAAAAAGAAATAATCTGTTTTGCAGTGTTGATTTCCTTTTTGCACTTAATATAAATAGATTTAAGTTCAAAACATGAACTTAAATGTCCATTAGTTCAGCTATAATAAACATTAATCTGTTTATTCCTTAAGCAGCATGTTTCTTAGAGTTATTCCTCTTGCTCCTAACTCCACACTTTTTCATGTCAATCAAATTATCAGTAAAAATAATCACAAATTCTTTTAGAAACTAATTACGTATATGCAACTTAAAGCAGTTTACCTCTTTGCTAACTTTATCTCCAAGATTTTTAACTGCAGTCAGTCCAGCAAGCTTCTGGCTCCATTAATTAGGTTTAGAATTATTTACGAAGTATTAAGACGTAGAACTCAATGATATTCTGCTGCCTCTCAAACAAGACCTATAAAATGGAGTAACATTCTGTCTTCAGATGCATTGGACTTTGTCCACTGCCTACTCTAAAAGCTTTACCACTTTAATTTCATATCTGCTCAGTTCCTCAGTTGGCACAGTGGGCTCCCCAAGAGATCTTGTTTTTACTACTGGGGTATGTGCTAGAACCAGGTTGAATACAAAGCTGATAAAATGTGGACAAAAATTACATGAAGCAGACTGGAGGGTGGCATAGATACTTTTGAAATCTGTTACATGAACTCACTTCTTTCCTGAGAACATGAAGGGAACAGAGTGTAATTCTTCCAATAGAGAGTGTAAAAAATGAAGGCTTGCAAGATGTGATGCACGTTGCAAGGAAGCAAACTATTTCAAGCAGCAAGGCAATTTTTACATGTTATTACAGCAGAGATAAAAATTTATATTAACATGTATGCAATGGTTAATTTCTGTACTAATGTGTGTAATTTTATTTGTTTGCTATATATTTGCATTTCTTCCACATTGATGGAAATTAAAGGAACATTTGCAATGAAAGGAGAAAAACTAGTCTATAAATCTATATCATACTGTAGCTTATTAAATTGAACTGTGTGGAATCTACATTGCTGATTTGAACTGTTTAATGAAAAGAGAACCATTATCTCCTCTCTAGGTAGATAGTTAACTCCTTTTGATTTAAACAACTGCATTGGGAGAAGAGTAGACAATGTGTTTCTGGAAAGTTCACACCCACAGGGTTGCACTTTGTTTCTGCAGTCTGGATAGTTAAGAAAAAGTGCTGTTCTGAAAAAGAAAGTGAAAGCAAAAGCTAAAGCTTGGCATCTTCTCTATTTGTTTTTTAAAGTAATTTTCAAATGCTTGTGTCTGTATTGCATTTTACGTGTAATGCTATTATTTCAGAACCCGTCCTGTACCCCCCTACGCTTTTTCTCATGCAGGGGGAGGTCTTGGGACAAAATTTTAGCTGGTTGATTTATAAACACCTAAAAAAAATCCATAATTTACGTGCAAAGTGCTGGAACATCCTGAACCAAAGTGATGTCACTGGATAAGTCCTTCCAAGGTGGCTTAAGGTGGATAGAAGACAAGGCAGTTCTAAAGGAGAGAGAAAAGAATGTGGAGAATAACTGTAAAACTAAAGCTTCTTCTTCAGCACTAGTTCCTTTCAATTGCTGATGGTCAGTAGAAATGTTTTCTCAAGCAAAATGCCCTCAGTTGTTGATTTTATGGATTCAACTTTCTATCTTACAAATCAACAAAGCAACACCTTCCTTTTGTTTTGGGTATTTTTATTTTTTTTTCCTTAAAGGCAGTTACTTTTTCATTCATGTCTTTCATAGCCACAGGAATCTGTTCAAAGTAGGGATAGCTTGTCTGATTTTCTTTCATGTATGTTCATACCTCATTTCATCAAGCCAGTATGCTTCTATGTGTTGGGAGAGACTGCAAGTTGCTGGTTGTGTATAAGGTTGATTTTTATGTCATTTAAGTGGGATGTTTTTCTGAATTTTAATTTCATTTTGGAAAAATAGGAAGTTGTTTATGCCCCATTGTGAATATCTTCTGAAAACCAATTTAATACTAACTTTTTTTATTGTGCAGAGCTGGTTATTTGCCTCAGAATATTCCTTTGGAGATTATGAAGTATCTTTCAGAGGAAAAAGATTTCCTGCCTTGGCATGCTGCCAGCCGAGCTCTTTATCCTCTAGATAAATTGCTGGACCGTACAGAAAACTACAATATCTTCAATGTAAGAGATAGTCTTTCTCTCTTTCTTCCTCTAGTTCTTCCTTTCTTTCCCTCACTCTCTCCATCTGTCTGTTCTTCTTGCCTTTCTTCCTTTCGTGTCTTACTCTCTCATATTATTGCCAAGGTTTGAACTGTTCCCCAGTCAGATACTGTAAATGACCTAGGGATATTAACTTCCTTCCTAATTACTCTTCATTTAAACATAGCAATTATCAAGCTTTGGTTCATTTGCATTTGAACAGTGATAACTGTTGTTTGAGGCATATATGACCAGGGGAAGGAAAGGTAATTATCCCTCATGTAAAATGTTATGACAAATAAAGTATTTCACTTAAAAGAGTCAAAGTATTCTATTTCCAGATTTTTTCTTCTTAGGAGCCCCACAGTGATACTTAGGTGGGTGCCCGAGATCAGCAAGAACAGCAAATATAGGCACAACTGAACCTGCAACTAAAGCAAAGATTTGTAGTCATTATTTCATCCCAAAATCCATGGTGAATTCAATGCAGTTACCTTAATTAACAAGAATTAGATCACCGTTGAGTCAAAAGCCCATTCATAATTGTGTCCAAAGGGATAGCAGTAATAGCTTGCAAAAGATAATTAAGATAGACATGGCAAATATTTTAACATTTACCTGTAGCTGCACTGAAGCATGGTTTATGAAGTACACAGGATTTCGCTGGAGCCAGTGACAATTACAAACTCTTGGGGTTTTTATTCACTATGAATTTTATGTAGTCTACATATTTTCAACAGCCAGCATATGGTAACTTTATGTAATGTTGTAAAGCCTTCAAATAAAGGAGGTTTTTAAAGCCTGAAATGCCTAAGGATGCTTTTTTCTTCTTAAATGTATATTTGTTTGTATGTATGTGACCACAGACACCATGCTCAGAGGAGAAAGTTAGAAGTCACTGTATGTATATATGTAGAAGTTAATACATATATTGATATATAGATACACACACATACACGTATACACAGTTACCTGATGACATGGAAAATTATTTTTGTAGAACATATACCAAGGCCTACATGCAAACCATAATGTAAAATGCAGTTGAAATAATTTGCATATTTAGCCTGCTGTTAACTACAAAGAAAAATTCTTAGGAGTCTGCCATTGCTATTTCACTTTTAAACATGGTTGTGTAAGGAAAACACAATTTTAATAAATAAAACCAGTAAAATTCACAACTGGGTGATGTTTTATCACTACTGATGGGAGTTTTGAAAGCTGAGGTGATAGCAGAGGAAATAAAAAGTCTTTTTAGTCGAAGAATAACGTATCTGGTAGAGAAAGCTGCAGTATGAATCTTCTTTTGTGTTGACATATATACATGCCTATGCATCTGTAATAATAAAATAGATGCTCTCCTATGCAGTTCTGCATATCTCAGTTCTATTTTTCAAATTGGTGAATTCCACTGGAAGAAGATTACAATGACAGTGGTTTTCTTCAAAACTGGTCAGAATATGTAAATGTATCCTCTGTGTAAAAAGTAGAAGTCAGTAAAATATAACTTGTGCTTATTTTGTTCCTTAAGCACACCAGGAGCCTAAACTTAAAGCACAGTGTCATTAAGTGTACAAAGCTTATTTGCAGCCACATTGTTATATATTCTGAAGTTAATTGACTGTACTCACATAATGTCTTTGCCATGGCTATGGATATTAAAACAGTGTTCTTTTAAAAGTGAACATGCACAGTTTAGTCAAGATTGGCCGCAAAGTAGAAATTAAGCTATTGACACCCTTGTAATTTTTCAGCTGTGCATTGTGAGTTCAAAGTAGCATGTAATAAAATTTTGAAATTCATGGATTTTATAACAATATATTATCTTATACTAGGCATCTAATCAAGATTGCTTCTTACTATAGCCGTGAAGGAGGATAATAAGTGGATAAGTAGCTTTGCTAAAGCTTTGGAACTGGACTTTATTTGAGGGTACAAAGAGAAGACTGAACCTTACTAGTCAGCAGTATTTCAATTTTAAGTAAAATAAATGATTTTTAACGTTAAATATACTTTTCTTTTTCTCCTCAGGAGTATATATTAAGACAAGTGGCATCAATGTATCTGAAGCTTGGATGGCCAACAAACAATTTAAACAAATCACTTGTTCAAGCATCATACCAACATGAGTACTGTTATATTTGCTTTTTAATTATTTATTTGTGAAATATAATTACATAAATGCACCCTCCTAAGATTTAATCATGTTTAGCATAAATCAGTCATAATTCCTTAGCTCGGTCACCCTTCCATTTTTTCCTTTCTGGGTTGCAGGGAGAGCAGAAAGATGCTGTGAGATTAATTTTTCTTCCTTAAGTTAGGAGAACATGGTTTACTAAGCCCTAACTTAATATCTGACTCCACTGGATTTCTAAGAACTTGCACCACATGTGACTACAGAGGTTGGGAAGAGTGCCTAAGTGTAAATGGGGTCTGGTTTTGATCCATCACCTTTCTGTAGTTGTTGCAGGCATTAAACTGACACTGAGATTTGTAAAGCCAGATTCTCTTTGATATGTTGCCCAACTACTGTTTGCTGTCATTGTTATAAGAATAGTTTTTTGTAAACATTGAAAGACATTTATTAATGCAGCTTTATTGCTTTTTTTAATTTGGACAGAGAGTTGCGTCGGGAAGTCATCATGTTGGCCTGCAGCTTCGGGAACAAACACTGTCACCAGCAGGCTGCAACGTTAATCTCTGACTGGATTTCTAGCAATAGGAACCGGTAAGTGGAGCTGAAATGTGTATCTCACGTTTCTCCTACTGAGAGGCAGTACAGCTCTTCCTTTCCTGCCTGCCCTGTCTGCTGTGCCCTGTTTTGCAAAGGTTTTTTTTTTTACAGGAGGAAGAAGAGGCTGCTGGCTGTCATTTAAAAATGTCTGTGGGGCTTCAGAATGAATTATTTGACTTTGCATATGAGTTGGTGGAGGGGATCTGCCCACTCCTGATAAATTACTGTTGGATATTTCTATGCTAGAAGATGAGAAGATGGGTTTTAAGGATGGATTTAAAGAAAGAAAGATGAGTGAACACCATCTTGTCAGATATTCATGAAACCTGTGTTGGGGTAAGAGAGCAGAAGGTGCTAAACATTTAAAGTAGTGAGAGAGGTTAGAGACAGAAGGACTGAGAAGTAAGGAAGGAGATGTGTTGAAAATTAATGTAATTCAGGAATACATGGAAAAGCTCATGTAGGGTTTCAGAGAGCAGATAATATTAGAGCTGATGCCTTGAGCATTAGCAGCACTGTAGTGGTTTGACAGCAAATATGTTAAATTCGGCTGTCAAGACACAGGTTTATTCAGCTGAGGCAAAGGGACATGGGACATGGATAGTGTATGAAGTTTATCTTTTAAAGGAAAGCATCTAAGAAATATGAAATTTCAAATATTTAAGTATGTAGTGATCTATGGACAATGAGATGAGTGTAGAGTATATGTTAGGACCACAACTTCTTTAGAAAGAATAGTGGATTTTCTGATTATGTGAAATATTTGTACTGTACACATTTGTACATGGCATGATATTTTGGTTTAAAAGAGAATATTTTACTTTCAAATACAAAAGAAGAAGATAAGAGAAAAAGTCTCTCATTTTTAGTTCCAGTCTTGTATTAGCTCAGCAAAACGATCAGATCTCTGTAGCCATACAAGCAAGCAGTATTTTTCAGAGAGTTCTTGGACTTGTTGGTGTTTGTTTGCAATTAATTTATCTCTGTCTGTCTTTGTAATCTTTAAAAATCCTTTACAGGCATACCCAGTTACATAAGTATCCAAGGGTGTTTTAAAACCAGCCATGAAGGGAAATTATTTTCCTATATGGCTTTGAAACTTCTGGGAAAAAAAATAGCTTGAAACTATGACTATGTAGCTTTAAGTAAGATGTGTGTGAGGTGGAGGGTTTTCTTGTGTAAGGTGATACCAGATATATTTACTATGAAATACATACCCCAGGGTTTTATATGAATTCTTATCATAAGCAGCAACAATCAGTATGAAGCTATTCAAAGAGGCAATTAAAGAGAAAGAATCACTGAAAACAGTCTGCAAAAGTAATTTACTTAGATATTCATTTGCAAAATTAGTTAATCAAACCTAGCATTACCTATTAGCATGCACAGCAGTAGATTATTCAGTGTTAAAAAAGCTGTCACCCTGCAAAGCTACCTGCCTTTGTCTTTCCGATAGGATTAAGAAAGGAGGCATCAGAAAAGAAAAAACATAACAAAACATGAGCTTATTGCTCTGCTAACAGTAGCAAGAGAGAAAAAGAATAAATTTAAGGAGCTGTCTAAAGATTCATCTTAGCCTTTCAATGGGGCCATTTTGGTAGCAGAAGATTGTGGTTGCCAGCATATGATGAGTATTATGATAAAAGCACCACAGCAGGGCAGAGGAGAATAGCTACTAAGTTAAAGCAATATGTTTCTCAAAGGAACTGCACAGTTTTGAAAAATGGCTGCAGCAAATAATGTAATTACAGAATAGAGATTGACAGACAGCTGATAAATAGGGGAACAATTGGCAAAGAAGATAGAGACACAGTTTTATTTATTTTTTAAGATTGTAGGATTTGTTCAGTCCCTCACTCCAGAATTTCCCAGTTTTCTCAGAGCAGTCTCACATCCTGAATGTAACTAATACATGAGCAAAACTCATTTCCTATCTACTTACATTGAAACAACATTAAAAAGACTACCAGTAATAGCACCTCAGTAAGCATAAAATCAGCTTGTGTTTCACAATAACAGCATTTGCAGGGTATGTCAGTGTTGTCTCAGGAATGTTCAGATCCTGTTGAATCAGGCCTATCCTGTAGCACCTTTACTCAGTTTAAGCTAACTTGGACTGAAACCTGAAAGTAAAGCAAGGGCTCTTTTTCCTGCTTTTTTACCAAGAAACCTATGATTCCACAATCAGGACTTAATTAGCATGGTGTTTGAGTCATGCTTCTGCCTCTTCTAGCACTTCAGAGACAGTAACTAGCTCAAGTGCAAAGGGCAAGCAGATAAGTACAAGATATATGCAGAGAGCACATCCAAGAAGTGCCATTTTCTATTCTTTCTCATCAATCGTTTTGCTCAGTTTGATGCCCTTAACAGCTGTTTGTAAATTTGCTGCAAACAGCCTCCTCAGAACCTGTAAGATTCTCTCAGAGCTTATTTCCTCACAAAGAAGGAAAAACTCATGCTGCTCCTCTTTCTCTAGACTTCTCTGACAACAGTGAGAAAAGCTGGTGACAGATACAGAAACTATATGTACCCTTGCCTATTCCATTCCTTATCAGCAATTACTGTAAATGGCCTTGGGTTTGCCATTCCCTCTTTTGAAAAAGAACCATGTAATTGACTGATGATTACAGAAAGCTTGGTTTTCGTGGGTTTGCATAACTAGAGCACAAAAACAGAGTTCCAGAGAGCTGAGAGATATTTTTTTATATAGATGTAATTTGAGTGTTTTCTGTGACAGTAAAAATAAAGGCTAATTTGAGACATATCCACCCATCCCCTCCCAGAAACTTTATTCTGGAAGATGGCACAAATTTTTCAAAGCAGTAGAGACAATGGAGAATTAGGTTTGTGTCTCAAGATTTATTGAAAATTGCTGAAAACTAAGTCAGTATTAAATTAAAATGTGATATTAAATACCACATAAATGCACAGTTGATAAATCATATAAGGGAGGTTTTTGATGCCCTGGCAGTTACTGCATTAAACTCATTGAAGTTGAGATCCTATAACAGAGAATGTGCTATTAATAGAAGGAATTGCTGAAGAAATGCTAACATTCATAATTTTTTTAGCCACATTTTTAATTTATTACTTTTTAGATGTTCTGTTGAAATGTTTTTTCTGTTTTACTTGTAATATTTAATTTTGGATAAAGTGTCAGGTAGTACAATAATATCTAACTCTGTTTTACTGGCATATGTTTACAATTGCTGTGGTTTTTAGTAATTATATTTAATCTGCTAAATCCAGAAATGAATTGCCATCTACTTTTCACAATAAGAAAGTGAAGTAAGCATGATACCAGATACTATTTATATTTTGTAATTATATACTCTTTACTGTGCAACTACTTTGCCACTGTTCACTAAGTAAAATAATAGTCATTCTTAGCACAAGGCCAGAGGTCCTCTGTATTTTACTGTTTGAAAAAGCCATTAGATTTCCAACTATAGTGCTGCAAATTTTCTTCTGGAATTAGTGAAAAAAAACAACTTATATGTGATCTACTTCACTAGCTTCTGTGCATGAAAGTGGAAGTTGGCTGAGAGGCTGTGAAGAGTTGAATTTCTAAAGTGATTTAGGTATTGCTTCATTTTTGGATGACTGGCCCATAGGGCAGAATCAGACACTCAGAGTCACTGTTCCTACTGGGGGATTTGGGGGCCTGTTAAAATGCAGCTGGCAGCAGCCACTGTGCTATGAAGAGCCTCTTAACAGATTCTGAAGTGTGAGTGGGCCCTCTTGGGGTCCAGCACTACAGGTAGTAGGAAAGATACCTTTATCAAATGAATACATAAATGGCAATCGTAGAGTATGGGGGTCCTTGCAAAAGATGCCTTTCCATATTGTCACTAAAGCAGGAAAAGGACTGCTCCTTTTCTTTCCCAGCCCAGCTGGCAGAGAAGCTGCTTTTCAACACCATTTCAAACAGTAGTGCTGAGGTTCCAGCAGTTTGCTGTGCTTCGGTTTGGTCCCTTGGCCCTGTATCTGCCAATGCAGAAAGCAAGCCTGATGACCTGTCTGTGAGATGTTTGGGACACTATTAAGATGCTGCAACACACTTTCCTCCTCTAGCTTCAGCTCAGCCACTGGAATCTTTTTCATTAGCAAGAGAAATGATACAGCTCTCCAGTCTAAAGATGAGAGAGCATTCATGTGAGGGAAAAGGGGCTTCAGTACCTGAAATACCAGAAATACTTAGCGTGCAAGGGGCTTTAGGTGGTATTGCTCATGGCCACTTTTTCAGGGCAAAACGCAACAGAAAAAAAAATCATAACTGAGAAAGAAATTTGTTTGTACAAGGAGCAAACCAAACACATAGCACCAGAAACAGAAGAGACTGTGAAGAAGGACAGTCTTGTTTTGCTGGTTTAGGAATTGATATATTTTAATTCTTGCAGTAAAAAAATGGTCCTTATTTCTTTCTACTGAAGATCTGAGGTTAGACCTCGAAGTAGGTCTTGCAGTGTTCTAATCAATGAGTTTAAGTATTTTTGCTCTTTTTTAAATGGTTGGTTGCTTGAAGGGCTATATTTATTTCTGACTTGATGGTGATAGTAAAACAATAATTTTCACACTTTTAAATTGGGATATAGACTGCTTCTGTATTAGAACAATGGGAACCCTTGAAACTTTCATGTTGATGTTCAGAGAAATACGAACAGAGTAGAAAACATACAACCATGTGGAAATTTCCCTTGTAGTTTGAGAACGTAAAGTTAACTGGGATTCAGTCAACAGCAGAATGTTGTACAAGAGAAGCCACTGTTGGCTGAAAATAGAGATGTTTGCTTCTACCCTCATTTGACTGAGCTCATCCCTGTGAAGCTTTCATGTATGAAGAAATACATTATTCACACTCCTTAGATATAACAGCACTGTGGTTCAGCCTAAAAAATTAACAAAATTACCATTCAATGCCTGCCTGAGCTTAATAATCAGCCTTGTTAACCCCTTTAACCTTCACTGCATCTATTCTGAAAGAAAAACATGTTTCTAAGAGGATTAGCATTTTCAGACTTCTTGCCTTGAATAGGTTGAGTAAACATGTATTTCTGAAGTTCAGGAAAGAATGCATGGAGAGCTGCTGTATGTAAACTCCTGACAGGTGATAACGGTGGGGTAATATTCAAATAGACACCATGATGACTCAAAGAATAACTTACCCATAGACATGAGCATGTTTTTGCAGACATCTCTGTGGGTGCAGGCACAGTTATCTTTCAGCTACTCTTACCATACATCAGCTGCAGGTTGCCACATATACATCTCTGCTGGCAAAGGTGACTGTGGATGTATGCTTGCTTGGGGCAAAGTTAAAACAGGGTGATGTAAATGTGAATATGTGAGAGAGCTGCTTTGATTTAAGACAGCTGATTTTGCCTTCAGCAGAAAAAGGAGTACTTGTATTCTGATTCTGTTAGAGCTGGGGTGACACTGTTCTTCTGCTGGCATGCAGCACTGAACAGTGGGAGATGATAGTATTGCATCAGACACAGTTACGTGCAGGTGTTCTTTGAGATGTTACTGGACCGGTTGGAAGATCCCAGCTAGTCATAACCATTTTTCTTTGCTCTGATTTTAAACTTCTTTAGAAACTTAGCCATTGCTATTTATTTCTGTCTTTTATATGGAAACAAAGTATCTTAATTAATTGTCTTAATACCCCTAGAAAACTTAAAGTAAATGCATTTCACTGAGACTGATGTCATATCACTTTGGGGTGATTTTAGCTTTAGTGCAGTATTTACTATTACTCTTCTGTCACAAGCACTCTGATCAGTTTTGATGATGTTTGCAGTGGGGAGTGCAGGCTGCTACACTGAATTAGGCTAAGCCAACATCCATTCTGTAACCCATGGGTTAATGAAGTTTGCATTTTTCTGTCTTTGTGAATGAGAAGTAGAGTCTGATGGACAATTCTGAATGCAAATACAGATATTTTAAGGCTGTTCTGGTCTAATCATCCAGATTGCTCTGAGAAATCTTGGAGTGCAGAAGTGGGGCCATGTTATAGGACCAGTGGGAGCTTCAAATTTTGGCAACAGTTTTAATTTAAGAAATCATTCTGGCCCGCAAGTACTAAGGATGGCAAATCAGGTCTATTTTAATAAAATTAATTATTTATTAAAGAGATAGGAGGTAACAGGCAAAATATCTTAATCAGAGTTACTTACTGCACAGTATAGAAAGAAAAGGAACTACTAGTAGATTACAGCATGACATAAGCCAGTGCATGATATCAAGGTACCTGTATTAAAGCTAGCAGAAGAAATAGTATTGATTAGGAGTCAAATGTAACTTACCACCAAAATTATGATTCCTTCAATCTCTGTAGGAGTAACCAGGAAGCAGGCATCCCTACTCATGAGAAAAACTCCACACATTTCCATGAAATGCGTCGAGCATTTCTGCTTTGTGAGAGTTTGCTGTAGTTTTGATATTTTGTAAAGTGAGATGTCTGTCAGTGAGAAATCCAGCTTATCTCCCAGATCTCACGTCGACATTAAGATGCTTATTGGCAGTTGGGAGATGCCAGACCAGTGTTAAAACCCTGTGGTGAGAAAATAACTCTCTTGTAGAGAGCTATTCCTGTTTCAGTTATCTTACTGGTTGACAGGCAACAGGTTAGCTCTTGTGAGGGGTAAGATGTCCTGCTACAGGCCAGAGATCACTGAAAAGAGAGTAAGAGGTGAACTTTCCTGTTCTGTGGGTTTCAAGTCAGAGCACCTTCGTGTGTTGTTTGCATTACAAATGAACAACTTTTGGTTGCTAAGTAATGAAATCAGGATCTTACGTCTCTGTGTACTAATACTAAACAACCTTATATAATTTTTTAAGTATAACAGTATAGATATGGGCTTTTTCAGTTACTTCTGTTTGCCATTTCACTTCTGTCATGATGCTGTGATGGTTAGGAACATTGGTTTATTGTAATACTTTATCATCTTAAGAAAGGTGTAAATAATGAAGTAAATGTCTTTAATCACATAATTTCAAGGACAATGATAAACCAACAAGCCAAATTTGTGAGTCATGAACCTCCACACTTACTTATGCAGATTTTGTGTTTTCTCTACGAGGAATCATGGATTCGTGTCCATCCACCTGCCTGAGTTGTCAGTGTGCTTACTTGGCTGCACTTTAACAACTCAGTGGAAATGCCACCAGAAAAATAATTGTGTGTATAGGAGTGTGTTGCATGTCTATAAACAAAACTCCCCATAGAACTGAGGGAGTAGTAGTAAATAACAAGTTACCATTCATTAATTGAAGTTATTTCACCAAAGTCTGGTTTAGGTGATAGAAAAACAAAAGTTCTTCCAAACAAGCATTTTTTCTTTCCTTTTCTTCCTCCTTTATTTCTGTATCTAATTACTTGTGGTAGATAATTTTATTTCTGTATTTCACATGGACACAGTAGTGCTACTGTCTTCCAACAACTTAGAAATGTGCTTAAGTTTTACCGCCTACATGAGTATTTGTGTGAACATGGCCAACAGGTTAATTACTTTTGTTAGTTTCTTGGAAGAGGCACTGGGTTCTTTCAAGGGATTGATGCCTAGCAGCTATTTTTGGAAATTGTTAGCAGCAAACATGAGAAAAATGAGAGTTATTTTAATTTTTTTCACACATGAGTGTCTGATAAATGTAAAAAATTAAAGTGAATCCCTTCTTCTGTGTTTGAAACCCCTAGAAGTTTTAATTACTGAAAAAAAATCAGGCATAGCTATTCATGCATTTTGAAATGTTTCTGGAGCTTTGCCAGGTAATGTAAGCCAATGTTGCTGAAGTGATTTACTAATTAATAGGTTGTTACAACATTTGAGTAGAATCTTGCACTCAAGTCAATAAAACTTAAGGAGGAAGAAAACACTGTTGAGTGTATGAGTTAATCAAGGACTTAGAACTCTGAAAGACCATCTGGGTCTAAACAGAGAGAGGACTTCATCTTGTAAAAGATAAAGCTGAGTATTAGGGGGCAGCTGTGGTTATGGTTCAGGCAGTGTTTTTACCTTCTGACTTCTGTGTGTCACCACAGTAAAATGACTCTATATGCAATGATTATGGATTACCAGTAATTAATTTGAAATCCTTAGAATTTAGATAGATTAGTCTCAAATTTTCTCATTCAGGGATGATCTCTCCACAACTATGCAAAACAATTGATCAGAAATAACCATATTTTTGTTGCAAAACTGTCCAAAATGGCCAAAGGCATATCTACTCAGAGATGAGTGCCACAAAGTATTTAACTCATTACTCAGTCATTAAAATCACTGTTGAAGAGCTTGACTATGCTGGTTGCATGCTCACTTGTGGGGGGTCTGCAGTAGGAGTGGGAAGGAGCAATGCAGTAACCATCACTTGAGGGATGATGTATTCTCTGCCAGCCTCTGTCAGACGTATGTAATACCTGAAACTGAGGAGCACAGGACAGGAACTGTGCATAGCTTTGCCCCAGATGCCTTGAGTAGCCACATCCTCAGTTAATGTCCCCTGAATCTGAGGTGGGACAGGCACCTGAATGTCAAGCCCATCACAGCTCTGGGTTTTCAAAGGGGAGTTCTGCCCTGTCTCTTTAGACCTGGGATGTGCTATGGCAGAGGATCATCCTCTCCTCTTTCTGTGCAATAGCGCCAGCAGCATGATTCCTGGAGTTTGTAATAGAGAATGGGAGTAGAACATTTAGGATTGAAGTTTTTAAAAATAAGCTGTATGATGCTCTTCTTTGTAATAGAATCTGTATTACAGATCTGCCAATGAATTATACTAATGCTTCATTCTTGTTTCTTATCTGAGCCTTGTAACCTATTAAACAAGATTATAAATATAGTCATCAAGAAAAATAGGCTTAAGTTAAATGTTAAATTGTTGCAAAAGTAAGAATAATGTTCGTGATTAATTTTCTTTGTCAAATGGCACCCTAAATGGTGTTGAAACTTGTTACTTAATCAAAGAACTGTCTAAACTGTGTGCATTTACATTTTAAAGAATTGGAACACAATTTCCCCAGAAGATAAATAATTATGGTCCAATTTGGTAAGTGTATCTTCAATTGTTAGAACATACTTTAAATAGGAGCAAATATGTACCAATTAATTATGACTTAGAACATTATTTTTAGCTCATTGTAGAGCCTTATAATTCACTCACGAAAAAAAGAAATCCCTGTAAAGGCACAGCACGATTTTAATTAATTTTTTTGTAACTGTTTAATTTTTAACTTTTTCTTCCAAAGTGTTTAATTTTTAAATGAGCTCGTCTAGCCACATATTTCATTCTCACCATCTTATCTCTAATGCAAGAAAAATAAAGTTAAATAAATTGGATCAGTATTCAAATTAAAGCCATTTAAAGTGATGCTCTTAAACGTTTATTTTTATTCTTCTGAAGTATCCATCAATCATATTAGCTCTTTTAAAATGAGTGCGGCCTTGAAGGCACAGATGAGGTTTTACTGACAACTGGATGTGTTCTGCAGTGTTACAACCCAAGCAGTACCAAAATAATGGTAATTTTATTCACTTGATTTGGTTAATACAAGGGGCAAATGCATCCACATGCTGATCTAGTGCCTTGGAACTGCAATTTTCCAGGAATCTATAATAGTAAAAAACTTGTAGACTGGAGAGATTTCAGCTATTTAGATAATGATAGAATATGTGCCCAAAATGACTGGATGAGTAAGAAAGCAAAAATCCCCACAAATGGACAAAATTCAATTAGTGGACTCTCTGTAGGGTCTATAGTTAAAGAGAAATACTTTGAAGATATTTTGGGGATATTCACATTTTCATAAACAATTTTCATTTCCACAAGAGGAACCCCCCTGTCTACAGTGCTGATTGCAAGCCTCTCACAGGAATAGTTTGTAGTGTTTCATAGCTGTACATTTTGTAGTTTCTGAAGGTGAGCCTTTTAAAAGCAGTATTTATGGTCAATGTCTTGGTTTGTAGGGTCTAATTTTTTTTCACATTGTCCTAATTACTTAGCTTATAGGTACATACCTAAAACCTTCCCTGGAGCAGTTGATTGGATGACATTGATTAGATCTGCTGCAGTACTGCCAGTATACTACTACTGATATGGGGGCAGCAGAGTTTTCTTAGCAAGGAAAATGGTGATGTCTAGGCTATGGTCATGGGATCAGCTCCGTCACCTGTCATAAGGTCTCCTTCCTTCCCAGAGATGCAAATGATCCTGTGCTTACTGACTACACTGCTGCTAAAATTGCTGGTGTTGGCCCTTAGAATGTAAATAAATGGACTATCTGGGAAAGTCCATTGAATTGATATGTTTTATTGTAAATTTTGAAAACTGTAAACGTCTCAAGTGAGGAGTGCTGTCGGTTCTGGGGTTAGACATCCACTTCTAGGCACATCTGCTGCTGTGTCTGTACTAGCTAAACACAGAGTGACAGTCCCTCCAGCCCACAGTTCCTACCTGAAGTAATGGGACGGTGGTACAAATGTTTCAACTTCTATGCTTTTATAGGAAACATAAGCAAAGTAGGAAATTGAAAACCCAGCTGAGACATTTTTAGAAGAAAACTGTACATATGCACACACTATACTAGGTCTGAACTTGGTCATTTAACTGTAGTTTGAGTTGATATTAATTTAGCAGTAATCACAGCTCTCAACCATCCCATTGCACAGCTGGTAATACTGGTATTATATACTGAAAAAAGAAAGAACAGATCTTTTTGTTTTTCTCCACTCCCAACAATATCATGTATAAGTATCATTGTCACAGCACATCCTTTCTTACTTATATATTACTATATGAAGATGAAGCACTTTCTAGCACAAGCAAGGAGGAGTTTCTGGCTGCTCAGGTCATGTTGTAAAGCAGTGCAAAGGACAAGAAGAGCAGATTTGGAACAGAGCCCAGCAACAGAGTGATAAGATCCCCTACTAATTTGGAGAGTCTATGTTACCTGTAGGTTATGTGGCACATTATGACTTGATGAACTACATGACCATAATTTATAGTCTCCTGAAAATGTGACAGCATTATGAAGAGAATGGCAAGCATGTGTTACCCTTTAGAAAGCCCGTTAGGATGGCCTTGGGGGATGCTAGTGGCAGTAAAGAAATGCAAATGTTATTTTAAAAAAACAACACATTACTGTTGGACAGTAATTCTGAAGTCTCAGAAATTATCCTCCTTTGTATCCAATATCAGGAGGCTGCTTATTTACCACAATCCTATTACTGATTTCTTTTTTAGAATACCTCTCAATGTGAGAGACATTGTCTACTGTACAGGAGTTTCACTGATGGATGAAGATGTATGGGAGTTCATTTGGATGAAATTTCATTCTACCACAGCAGTGTCTGAGAAGAAAATACTATTAGAAGCCTTAACTTGCAGTGATGACAGAAACTTGCTCAACAGGTAAAAAATATTCTGTATTTGAATCTGTTACTAATAATAACTTCAACAATTATGGATCAGCGCTTGCACTTTCATCTTAAGAAAGAAATTTGTGTTTCAAGTACAGGCTTACTGTCTGTATAAACCATTTTACGCTTTTGCATTAATGCATATGAAAATTGACACATATTACCTTTTCAATTCTAATTTTTCTTTGTTCATTGGAAATGTTTAAAATCCTGTAATTATTATTGGGTTTTTTTGTTACTATGTTCTTTATTTACCATGTCTTGACCAATCTGATCTTAAAGATTTTTTAAAAGTGCGCATGTAAAGTTGCAATCAGCTTTTATTGAAATCATTTTACATCAAGATTTTTCTGATTCATAAATGTGTCCAGTCCTTGGAATCATAGAAATAAATCACTGAACTCACTTGGAGACTTAAACAATTTGGAAGTGATCTTTTTTTTCCAAGAATTTTCTGATGGACTGATGTTAGACAATGTGTTTGTGAAACTAAATGTTCTTGTTTCTCCCACTAGACTTTTGAATTTGTCTCTCAACTCAGAAGTTGTCCTGGATCAGGATGCAATTGATGTGATAATCCATGTAGCTCGAAATCCACACGGAAGGGATCTTGCTTGGAAGTTTTTCAGAGAGAAGTGGAAAATACTAAATGCTAGGTAAAGATAAAAATTCTTAATTTATTTTCATTTTCTTATCTTGATATAATTGGTGTAAGTATTGTATAGGTATGTATTTATATAAGTTCCTGAATTTAGTCCATTCTCTTTTAATCCATAAATGGAGATGTCTCTAAATATGGAATACGTACATATGAGTCATAAATGCATTTATTCATGGATTATCACACACACGCATAGAGACATTTGTCTCTTAGCAATCATCTGTATATATATTAGTGTATTGTGTCTATGCTTATGATAATGAATTCTATCTATATGTCAAGTGCTGCAGTTCTGTTTTTATATAGATAAAAAACAGCAGTTCCCAAAGGAATTTTTCTGATTTAAAGTCTGATAGAAAAAATAATCTTTTCAAAAATATGATTTCAGCTGTGGGAGAAATGCACCTTTTCAAACATTTCCATTTTCAAAAGGATGTTAATATAGTGTCATCCCCTTTCTTTCCACTCAGTGTTTCAGGTGAGTTTCAAGTAATAGAGGAGCAACATTTTGAATTAAAAATAGATTAACAGAAAGGAGACAAGGTTGCTCCTTACACCTGCTTCTCTTTCTCTTTGAACAAGTGCTACATGTTCCTACTCTGAAGCCCAGTCAACATTTGAAAATCCGTTTTGATGAAGATTTTGATATTAATTCAATGAGTGACAAATTTCTGTAGTTCTTTAGGGACAGCCTGAGGGCCTGAAAGATTGCACACCAGCTCATCTGATACTGACAGATTAAAAAGGACTACAACTTGGATGAGGTTCAGATTCTCAAGGCAGGTGTCCAAGATTTTAAGGCATCCCATGCCAGGTCACACCTTTGGTGTTGGCAGGGAAGGCATTGCAGATCTGTTCCATTCTGGACTTGTGAGGAGTCAACTGTTGTACTACAGAATATTTGAAACAGAATATTTAAGATGCTGTATTTAAGTAACTAAATCCCAGTGCCCAATGAATACAGGTGCAAACTTCCCATAGGTTTCACAGCATCAAAATAAGAGTCAAACTGAGACATTGAGTTTTAGTTTTCCTAAAAATTCAGAAAGCTGTTTTGGATAATACTTTATAGTATAGTGAGATTTTAGAAAAAGTTCATCTGGGAAAATAGGTTTGAGCTGGAATTAGTTTTGGAAATTTATATTGCAGGAGCATACTTTTTGAAAGTAATTTCAAAAAAAGCTCCAAGAGTGCTGAAGAGTTTAAAAATCAAAAATTATCTGTTTTTGGAGTGATTATTCCAGGAACTGGACTTCTACACAGAAAGTGTATGGCAGATATATTACTATTATGCAACCCAGTGCAGATAGCAAATGATTTTTCAGGTTTCTCCAGGGATTTATCCAGAGTTTAGGCATAAAGCCATCACAATCTGTATTGCTACAAACACATATGCTGTAGTTGTGTCCTGCCTTAGTAAGTATGTTTATCTGACAAACTGGCCAATACCTGTGATTTTAGATGTGGACAACATTAAGCAGTATAGACAAGTATTAAGTATTTAACAAACTATGCCACATGCCAAATCTTTTGGGTGTTACAATTTTAAATAAAATCTGGATTGTATTTATTTCACTTCCTTGGAGTGCATCACTGTGCAATCTAAATTCATAAAAATCATCAATGACCTGTTATTGTCCTTTTTTTTTAAATGAGAGAATAACAGAGAGTTTGTCGTTTTTCTCAACACTGTCTTTGTCTTACTGTCATTCAGTTTGATCTCCCAACACAGGTCAGAGCCACCAGAAAGAATGAAGCAGTTGATTTTTTCTAAAGTGGCATCCAGTTGAGTTTCTGTTGATCACAAAAAAATTTACTGCAGTGAAATGAAATAGTTAATGCAAGCTGTACATATGTGTTACATATTGAAAATAACATTGGTTTATAATCATAAATTAGAACGTTTTAGATGAGACTGAGAGAGAATAGAATCAGTCTAATTAATACCTTGCCCCTTACCTGTTCAGTGAAACAGTGGCACAATAGCATGCAGGGTCCTACACCTGGGTCTTGGCAATCCCAGCCACACCCACAGGTTGGACAGAGAAGTGATTTGAGAGCAGCCCTGCGGAGAAGGACTTGGGGGTGATGGTTGATGAAAACGTCAACGTGACCTGGCAATGTGCCCTCACAGCCCAGAAAGCCAACCCTGGGCTGAATCCAAAGCAGCGTGGTCATTCAGGTCAGGGGAGGGGATTCTCCCCTCTACTCTGCTCTTGTGTGACCCTACCTGGGAGCTGTGTAAAGTTCAAGTGCCCAGAGTATGAAGGACATGAAACTGTTGCAGCAAGTCCAGAGGAAGGTCATAAAGTTGGTAAGAGGACTTTATAGTACCTCCCCTACAAGGATAGGCTGAGGAACTTGGGGCTGTTCATTCCAGAGAAGAGAAGGTTGCATGGAGACCTAATAGCAATATTCCAGTATCTGAAGGGGCCTACCATGAAGCCAGAGAGGGAGTCTTCCTCAGGAACTGTAGTGATAGGACAAGGAAGAATGGGTACAAATAAAAGATATAAGTTAGATATTAGGATGATTTTTTTTACTCTGAGGCACTGGAACTGGTTGTTCAGGGAGGTTGTGAATGCCCCAACCATTGGCAGGATTCAGAGCCAGGTTAGATAAGGCCTTGAGCAACTTGGTCTAGCAGGAGGTATCCCTGCACAAGGAGGGGTGGGGGTTGGGATGGGATGATCTTTAAGGTTTATTCTAATCCCTTAATGTTCTATGATTCTATGTTCTATTCTGTGGCTTCTGATTTGAGCTCAAAGCACTACTGCGTTTTTAAAACATAAGCATTATTTTGGAATTATGGTTCAAGAAGAGCATGCTCGTCTTGGAGTAAGAGCCAAGGACAGTCACAAAGGTGATATGATGGCTATATAACATAGTATCTGACCTATGAAGACAGGCTGAGAGAGCTGGGAATGTGCAGCCTGGAGAAGAGAAGGTTCTAGGGACACCTTATAACACCTTCCAGTACCTAAAGGATCCTTACAGGAAAGCTGAAGAGGGACTTCTTATAAGGCCATGTAGTGATGAGGGGAAAAGGCTACAAACTGACGAGGGCAGGTTTAGGATAACAGGAAGAATTCCTTTACTCTGAGGGTGGTGAGGTGTTGTTGGATAGGACTTTGGGCAACCTGGTCTAGTGAAAGGTGTCCCTGCTCATAGCAGAGGGATTGGAACTGGACGATATTTCTAACCCCAACCCTTCTAGGATTCTATTATTCAAATTGATTTTGTCCCAAGGCATCCTTTTTCTACAATTATAATTTATTACTTAATTTTATTCAAAATTAAAATACTTTGTATCAAACATTAATTTAATAAGGTGATATCTCAGTGATATTTTCAATTTATTTTAGTATAAAAAGTGTTGATGTTTCAGATAGTAAAGTGAAATAGCTGAGGAGGATTGAATTATAACTATGTTTCCTCTTACTTTTAAACACAGCATGTCAAGGAGTTAGAATTGCCCCAAAATATTGTTAATCCTTCATATTTTTACAGGATGATTATATTCGCATTGTCCAGTATATATTGATGATGTATAAAGTCTTCAAAGTCACTCATATAATTTGCACAGGTGACTTAAAAACTGAGGTGCCTAACAAGTCTTTAGTAAGAAATCTGTGGGACTGAGACTGCTACAACTCTGAAAAATAGAATTGAAAATACTATGCTTGACTTCATGTTACCTGAGCATGCACTACCTTGTCTCCTAAAGCATTTTCATCCTGTAAGCACATGTCTGTGTGTGAAAATTTAATACATCAGCTGCCTATAAGAATTACTTCATTCTCAAGTGCTGAATCATTTGTCAGCATTTGGGAACTTGACAGTGTTTGGGAAGGCATTTATATCTGTCCAGAGTAAATGGACTATGCTGCCTCTAGAGATTGCACAAGTGCAAAGCCTGTACAAATGTGGGGCACTGGGAGGTTTACATCTGCAGCAGGAAAGGTGCAGTGGAGAGTCTGTGTCTCCAGAATGTTTCCAGGAAGTTCAGGCTTTTTCTGGTTCTGGTGTGCTGTTGTCTTTCCTGTCAAGGGTGAGAAGACTGAGACTTGTAAGACCAAACACTTTTCCTATTTATTCTTATGTTTCACACCTGCAAAATACTACTTTGGAAGGTGACTCTTCTAGCTTTTTTACCAGCAGAGCTTCTATAGAAATTGCTGTAAATGACTGACTTTTTACCAAGTATACATAATGGGCAGTAATCAGCACAGGTATGCATGAAGGTATCATTTTTAGTGCAAAGAATTCTGTTACTTCTTGTTTGTATTTGGTGGCTACAGTAGACTGTAAGAAAAATAAAATCCCTGCAGCTGTTTTTATGAGGTTGCTTGTCTAAAGTGGATTGGTAACCTTATCAAAATACCCCGTCAAGAGAAGCTTCCAGTTTTCCAAACAGTCAATTATGTCTGAGACTGTAATAATAAAGGACTTTGTTAGAAAGCCTAAATGTGCTTAAGGTACCATGAAATCCCTACTTCCCATAGTTTGCCTCTGGATGTCTGTATATTCTAGTGTGACTGAAATTTTGGGAAAAGAGATGTACTTGCTGAAATAGCCATGAATAATTCATTTATTAGTGGTCAGGGAGTAGGATTTTTGATACCTCTAACAGCATTTCTCCTCATAAGAGCTCAAGATAGCATGCAATATAGCATAAACCTTCCCTAAAACAGAACCTTCTCAAAGAGATATTAGTTCCCTTTCCTCCCCGTCTTTCTATACCTATTGCTTTGGCTGTCCTTCTTCTCTTTCTTTCTCCTCTTTGAAAGAACTGTGGCTGAGAGTACCTCAGCATTTAAGGGTAATCAATTTGGGATTAACAGAGGCAGAACAGAAAGCTGTGACTGTGCCAGCTCGTTTCACTTTGAATTTTGAACTCCTTCTATAAATCAGTCTGTAAAAGTGGACAATAAATTGAATTGTTCCCCCAGATGAACATAATTTCAGTGAAGTCTATTGGTAATACTTAAAATTGTCTGTCAGGAGATCTGGATTCCCTATTTTAAAACCAGTCATGTTCAGATTAGCTAAATACTGCTTTGGACACACGTGTAGATATATATATTTATCAAGTGCCTTTTACTATGCTGAATGACATCTAAATTGACTTACTTCTGGTTTCTAATGGAATTATACTCTTCATGCTGGAGACTGAAAAAATCCCAAGCCCCAGAACAACAAATCCCACAAACTATTCCAGCATGAAATGTAAAATTCAGGGAGCGATCTGGTCAGCAGTGATGTAGTGCTTCATTTGTAGGGTTGAAAAAAACTTGTTGAAAAACAAATGAACAGGAGGAATTGAATGGCCAGTTTCAGAGTAACTGCCTGCCAAAGGTCATTGCTGATTACTTCTGCATATCCTTTAAATATTCCTTCCCAAGCTTTCAAATTTTCATTCCAGGTTGATTCTTTGAAATGCTACATTGTGGCCCAGGGGATTATTTTAGTAGTATTATTCCTATCAGCATTATTTATTTTAATTACCAGGTACTGGAACAAGAAAATTTGATTCAGTTCAGTTTTTGAGAGGCCATTTGTAATGCAGATGAGGTGGATGAATACAAAATGAAGAGAAGGCTGCAGCACATCAAAAAGTCTGATTTAATGGTACAGCTTGAAGGGTTCCTCAGAATAATTCTCCATAGTTGCTGCTCTGCTCCTTCATTGGCATCTGTATTTTGAGCTGTATTTTACAGAAGCACAGAATAAACTGAGTTGGAAGGGATCCACAAGGATCATTGAGTCCAATTCCTAACCCTGCAGAACACCATTCCCAAGAGTCACACTGTGTGCCCAAGAGCACTGTCCAAACACTGCTTCAGCTCAGATAGGTTTGGTACTGTGAGCATTTCCCTTGGAAGTCTGTTGCAGTGCCCAGCCACACTCTGGGTGAAGAACTTTTTCTTGATATCCAACCTAAACTTCCCCTGACACAACTTCAGGCCATTCCCTCAGGTCCTGCCACAGATCACCACAGAGAAGAGATCAGAAGCCTGCCCCTCCTCTTCCCCTCATGTGGGAGCTGTAGACTGCCATGAGGTCACCCCTAGTCTGCTCTGTTCCATTAAGTGGGAGGTGGCTTGGTGCTGTCCTCCTCTGGAGCACTCATCTGTGTCTGTAGTTAAACCCATTCTGCTTAATAGCATCTGACTTAATAATTACAAACATTTCAGCCTAGAAGGAGGTCTCAGTCTAGTTTTTTAGCCTGAAATACCAGTACCCAGTTCCAGTGCTGTTCCTTTGATCCCCCAAAATCTGTCCTGTGCCTTCTCCCTTGCTTACAGAAAATTACTTTCTAATTTTCAGTTTACCTGGCTCTTGCAGTAACTCTCTGTGCATCTTCTCTTTTTCCTTGTAGGTATGGAGAAGCGTTATTTATGAATTCAAAGCTTGTCAGTGGGGTCACAGAATTCCTCAATACTGAAGGAGAACTAAGAGAGGTAATTTTAAAGTTACTTTTGTCATGTGAGATTGTGTTCAGTGTAATCAGGGAGCAGGGCAGGAACAATAATAAGGTTGTCCAGAAACTCTGTTCTCTCTGCTGCTGTTGAAGGCCCAACTGCCTTTGCAACACCAACCTGTTGGGCAGCACAAGGACGAGGAGCAGATTGCAAAAACACATGTATGTAGAGGTGGTGTCAGGAGTGGGATTGTGCAGGCAGTTCCTTGTGCTTGGCTGGATATGAAGATTAGTCTTTTTCTCTTGACTATTGGTTGAGAAACTGAAGATGAGATATTTCTATCTTAATTAGCTTATTCTGCAGAGGGCAGTCCTTGAAAACATCAGTGTTGAAAGTAGAAGCTGCCAATGTGCTCTGTGGTTTTCTCTTTCTCACAGTATTTTCCATGTGAGAAAATCTGCTAACTGAATATGCTGGCTAAATTACACCACAATAATTTGTACTTCTTATTTAGATGGTGTCGTGGTTTAACATTAGCATTGGGTAAAAAAATCACTAGAAAATGTACTCATTTCTTGCTGTGAGATATGGATTAGAAGAAAAGCAAAACAGGCATAAAACTTAAAAGGAATAAAGAAAGTTTATTAACAAAACTACAAGAATAAGAAGCCAGAATAAAACTTCCAGAACTCCTCTTTCCCCACTACCCAACCATTCTCTTTGTTCACATGATAACATAGAGACGACAAAACCTGGTGGTTGAAAGTCCCAACTTTGCTATAGTCTTTTCATCAGTCTTTGTAAAGAAAAAGAAGTTCTCTTCTGCTAATCTATGGAGTTTTTAATAATAAAACCATTTTTCTCATGGCTTTCTATTTTTCTGATGCCAGCTGCCCGGAAAACTCTGTCATCAGTTCTTTTCTCCTATTTCACATCACTCTGAGGTGTGTTATGGGTCATGGGTCAAGGGATGTCATTTTAAGGATGAGTTATTCAAAGGCAGAAGTTTTCTTCATCTGTCTCTGTGACCATCTCTGGAAACAGAAGTTTTCTCTTTGCCACTTAAGGGCCACAAATTTTCAACAACTCTCATTTCTCCGTTTCTGTTCCAGCATCACATCAGATCACAACTACTTCACCATTTTACTCAGCTTTATCAATGAATTACTTTTGCTCCAATACACACTTTGAAATACTCTATTCTCCCCAAGTACTCTCTCATGAATTAAAGGAGTTTTTTCAGAACACTATTGTCCATCTCCATAGTTTTAGCAAAATAATATTTCAGCTTATTAAAGCATCTCCTTATTTCTCTCCCCCATCTGAAGCTTAATTCCTTTCTTCACTATCTTTGATAGTTTTTGTTGTCTCTTTACCTGTTGAACACTCTCTCTCTTCCCCTCTTTCTCTGGAAAAAAAGGATTAATCTGCAAGTCTCATCTGGTTATTGAAAGGGTTAAAATCTTGCTCAGGTTTTGTAGATGGTTCTGTGATCTCTGCCAGAGCAGCAGCTGGGGCTGTCTGTGATGGAAGATTCTTCATGGCTGCTCTGGAGAGTGTGGTCACTGTCTCAGCCTGCCACAGGTCAATGGCTTTCTCTCTCTTTACTCGGCAGTCTCTGGTGAATTCAGTCACAGCAAAAACAAAACTGCAGCCGAGCCAGGGACCGGCCTGGCCCGGCCAGAGCCCGGGGCAAGCCCCGCAGGCCCCATCTCCCGGCCGGGAGCCGCTGGGCCCAGCCCAGCCCCTGCCTGGGCTGCATGGCCTGGGCAGGGAACGGGAGGCCAGCTGGGGCTCTGTTACCTTTCACAGCCAGGAAACAGAGACAAAGAAATTCCCAGGCTTAGGTCTTAAGGTTGATCTCACTTTTCAATGGTCAAAACTACTGTCAGTTCTCAGAAATGACCAGTTATTGGCCAGGAGAAAAACTCCCATCAACTTCCGGCAGCCTAAACTTCCTTAGGTGTTTCTCTTTGTTTCTTAAATGCCAATCTATCACAGATGGGAATGATTTTTCATTTTCACTTTACATCTGTCCTGACAGAGGTAGTTGTGCAGTTGTGCTACACTCTGTTTAGCATCTACTCAGTGCTGCTCCAAATGGATACAGTGATTCTTATGCAGCACAACCATCATTACTTGAACTCTGTGCTCTGATTTTATCCAACCATTTGTCTGCACTCAAGTCTGGTGGCCTCAGTAGCTTAAGAAGGAGCCACAGGTGGTTTCTTACCCCCAGCTGGGGATGACACTGTTGGTCAGATCTATCTGCCCTGCACAAGGAAGCCTTCTGAACTCTTAGTTTCCACCTTCATGATAGGACTGGTAAGCTGCTTGGTTATACTTTCCTAAAAGAAACTGGTATTGTAAACATTTTGGTATAAAAAGTGCAGAGATCAGGTAAAGTCTGATTTTGATAGTTTCCAGGTCTCTTTAATGCTTCTTACTGTGATGGAATGAGACAGTTGCAGAATCAACCTTTTCAGTTCTGAGCCCAGGCACAAAGATGTTGCTGGAAGTCAGAATTTAGAAACTGAGGTAAATTTGGTGTCACTGGTAAAAAAAAAAGATAAAAAAATTAACTAGTTATTCATAAGTGTTGCTAAAACCATCAAATTTTGTACTAGTCAACATAATCTTCCATCTATTGTGCTGATCAGCCTTACAAATCCCAATTGAACAATTGAACAATTGAAAACCTGCCAGCACCACTGGTTATAATAATCCAGGTGCTGGTGCCATACTTTGAAAATACACAAGAGCAGAGCAAGAACCTTTTCAGTCTGCAGAAAAAAAGATCAGCGTTTTCTCACAAGGGAAGGAGTATGTTTCAGGTATTCAAAGATTGTCAAATGCATGGCCGCTTGCTATTTTGCCATTCTCTTCTCACTGTAACTATCATTCCTTTTTTCAGCAACTGACCTGTGTTATGTAACCAAAAAGGATCTACACATCAAAATAAAATTAATGTGTTTTGAAGCTTGATAAAACCAAAGGGCATCAAGGCTGCCTTCTGCTGATATTTGCATATAAACCTTAATTAGAAGCAATTCCATTGCTCGAAGTTTTGTTTCTTAGATACAAATAAAAGTTTAGAGCAGCCATCTACGCAGTGCAGCAGCTGAGCTGCAGGAGGGTAGGAGGTAATTATATTAATGTGATCCAGCACTGACATATCAATATCTTCCAGTGCAATGTGAAGCAATTGCATCACATCTAATTGACAGTTTGCTGTCTTAATACATTTCCTATTAAATCTTTCTACCTGATGCTGCATTTACTTCTATATTGATTGTGGAAGTTTGTCCTAAATGGCTGACTTATTTGTGTGCACTGGAAATATTTGCTTTCTTTAGTTGCAGCAAATTTAACCTGTTAACTTGTATTTCCAGCTAAAGAACTTTATAAAGAGTTACGAAGGGGGTGCTGCTGTCTCTTTCTCTCGTGCTGTGGAAACAGTGGAAGCCAATGTGCGGTGGCAAAGGCTTTATAAGGAAGAACTGTTCCAGTGGCTAAGAAAATCCTTGACACAGTAATCTGTCTTTTTAGCCAATCGTTTAAACATGACTCACTGCAAGAGGAAGAGAAGACATTTTAAAAGTGTTCAACATGAAAATCATGAAGACAAAATCAGACTGCAGGGATAAGGTTTTTTGTTTTATTGTTTTTTTCATTGTGGATTTTTCTTTTTACACTGAACTCTTGTGAAATTGTCAAGAAGATTTTCAGAAGAGAAGATCATGAATGCTTGTGAAACCCAGTCCTCAGTGTACACAACCAAACATGATATTAAGTGGTGCATGTAAATGTCGGGAAAAAAACAAACAAAAAATCCTTCAAAGGCTATTTTGTGCATGCTTGTACTGTCTTTGCCTGTATTTTAGCATGCTTATGTATAACAGCCACATTTTGTATGTGAGTTCCAGTTACATCAAAGTTGGGCATTATACAAAGCACAAAGACTCTATGACAATCACTATTTCAATGAAAAAAAGGAAAGCAAGGAAGAGGAAATGCAGAAGGCTTCCAGCTTGGGGTGGTATGAGATGTAAAATCTACTTTCCCACTTGCTGCCAGTTTGTCTACCGCTCAGATTGTCTCTTAATGATTATAAAGATGCCAGCTCATTTTCTGAATTACCAGTTATATCTGCAGTCTCCGTATTCCTATATTTAAATAATCAGAATAGTGAGAGAGGAGAAAGAGAAAAAGGCCAGGAGCAGGGTTAGAGAGAGAAAATGAGAAGGACATCATCACTGCATTATAATCATATACATTTGTTCACTCCTGATTGATGAAACACTGTAGTTTCAACAGCGAACGTGTGTGGGGGCAGGAGCTTTGCATTGATTTCACAGAATCCATGAATCACCTCTTCTCAGCTACTTTACAAGGCACTGATACAACGGATCATGCAGGTCACCCAGCCTGTGCACTGGTAAGTTTTGTAGCTCACAGTGCACAAGTATTATAAATAAACATAAGATTCAAATGGAAATTAGGAAAAAGGGAGAATATGCTGTCTTGCATGTGGTAGACCAGTCTCTGTAGTGATTTATTATGATAGACAGGTCAGATTCTCTATATAGGCAACACTTCTGCAAATATGGAATGTATGATTTATGCCATAATTGAAAAGTGAAATATGGAGAGAGTGAGGGGGTTATACATGTGTTTAACTGTACTGACTAATACTGAGAACGTGGTTTTCTTTCGGTTCCCTTGTACTTCACATAGACTATTGTTCATGAATGACATTTTTCTTAATTGTGTTTATTTCTTCTCAATCCTAAATTTGAAAGATCAGTGACACAGTGGAATTGTACAATGACTGTCTGCACTCTGGAGCTAAATGCTGAGGATAAAACTGGTGAGGGAAAATACTCTCTCATGTCCACACTGGAGGAAAAAGCCACAAGAATACAGTTTTCAGGAGTCAGATTGCAGTGGCTTCAGAAGTAGAATATAGATGTGGGACAGTTTCATTATCCCATCCCAACCTGTCCCAACCATCTGACCACATCATGGCCATGTACATTGGGAGCACATAGCCCACTAAAGTAGAGAGTAGCCATTCTGTCTGGTTACCCTCACAAGGCATGGAAGTTACCAACACACTTTACACTTGCAGTTGTTTATCCTGAGTAAGTTGTGAAATGAAACATTAGTGTGAAAAGAACCAAACCCAAGCATCTTCTGATATTTTCAGAATATTGTGTGGAGACAGTATTGTTTTCTGGGCTCTCATTCCCAAGGTATTCTGCTCCTCAAAAACTAGCAGACCCATCCTGTAACTAAGCTGTTGTATTGATCTTGGTGCCTGTCGTTGTGTGCCCTTTATTTTTGGACGGTGTCTGTGGGTTGAGTGCATGAAATCCTTACGTGGGCATTTTTTCAGCTGTTTGGTGCTGTGTAGCACATTAGCTTGACTCACATATAACCAAAAGAAGAGGGAATCCTGTGCTCTTGTACTGTTAACTCTTTGCCTTAGTAAGCCCTAAACCTTTGTGCTATGTTGCAGTGCTAGTGAACCTGCTGCCCAGAGACATTATCATGTCGAAGCTGAGTGAAATCCTCCTCCTCCTTTGTATTTTACCTACCTCACAGGGGTGTTGTGAGGCTTGACTAATGTTAGCAAAGCACTTGAATATCTTCTTATGAAAGACATTTAAAAGTGAAAAGTATTATTTTATGCGGTTGACCAAACTCAACCTCAATGCCAGTATGTAGCGTCACATTTTTAATTTCTACTGAGAAAAATCACATGCAGTTTTTTTTTTATAATAAAAAAGCAAGCCAAATACTATTTAATGTAACCTCTACCCTGTAATGAAGGCCAAAATTGTGATATCCAAAGAGTGTGCAGAAAGCCAAGCCCTCAAATATGAATTGCTTGGAGGATTTCAGAGAACAGAAGAGTGTGAAATGGTCTGTCCCTTTACAATTTTATTCAGTATTGTCTTTGATGACTTTTGAGAACCACAGATTAAACCACATACCTTGCAAGATGCACATAAAAGTTTCTGGTCTTCCCACTGATAACAGTATATTCCAAAGTCAAAATTTCATTACAGCCTGCATGTTTTGCACAGTGCACAGAAATTTCCACTCTTGCTCATTTGGATTGAACTTCTTGCACATTTAGCTGGTGTTGGATGTAAATTGATATTTTAGTGGCCTTGAGCAACTGGTCTACCACAGATATCAAGACCCAAATGTATATATTATACACACCCATTGATGTGTTGCTTATAGTTGTTGTATTCTAATAATGTTAGTATTATTGCTCTAAGGTTGAACTGGCCCTTCCATTATAATTTTCTATTATTTTATTTTTTATGTTTTGTATTTTGCTGTTTCACACTGAATCAGGATTAAATTTAAATGTATTAAATCTTAAAAAAACCGTAATTGTTTTCTGCAATATCCAAACACCCTACATTTTTTTATATGTCTTTAGAAACCTTTTTCTAAGAAATTTCACACAGCTGTGTGTTAAAGAATAGTTCATTCCTCATGGAAAGTTCTAATACTGCTTAGAAAAGTCAATTTATCATATTGATTTTCTTTCTCTTTTACCAGTCCTTTTCTTCCCTTGTCCGTATCTAAAGATGGTCCTCATTTTTATGATTTAGGTTGTGATTAGGAAGCCAAATACTCCATACTTTTCAGCATTTTCTAGTATTTGACTTTCTTCTTTCTAGTGTCCTTTCTAGTGAGAGGAGATCATGCAAAATGTGAATGCAGTGTGGACATGGACATGGGTGTCATTTTATAGAGATTTGATGAGAGTAAAATCTCTAATCAGCCTTTGTATGACTCAGGATCCTTTGTAGTTATTAATTGATATGGCTTCCTAAATCATATAGGAAGACTTATGAGTAGACATGATTCTATGCCAGCATAATGAAATAGCTATTGTATTTTTTATAAAATTGTCCAGTACAAGTATCTGGCCTATTACTTTGTAGCTGGTAGAATTATTCATGTATCCACTGCTAATAGCTGTTAAAATGGTAGTAGCTACTAATTGTGACGAGGGCAGAACACTGTGAAAACATTCTTCTGAAATGACATGTCATTTCTGCTATTACTGGGAGTACTTGGACATTTGTTATGTATGATAAATTCAAGTGAATTCATGATTCTCAAGTGCATCTAAATTTGATTATCTTTTCAGTGAATATAGCAAGAATTCTGATACTACGCTGGAAACTGAAGGTGAATTTTGTGTAGGTTTTGGGCTATTGTAGATATTTCACTGATCTTTAGAGTGCCAAAAGAAATATGCCCTTATGCAGAAGGGTGCTTTCACAGCAAAGATCCTGAACCATACAATTAATTCCTTAGTCATAAATAATAAAAAATGAAAAGTGTGTGTGTGTGTGTGTGTGTGTGTGTGTGTGTGTGTGTGTGTGTGTGTAAAATCCTCCATAGACATACTTTTCCCATAAAAATCTAATTATTTGCATAGAATAAAGCAAAGGTAATATTTGCAGGGCAGGGTGCCTTTATTTAGATACTTGCATAATAAGGTTTTGGTCTTCCACATGATCATAAATGATACTGAAAATAGACTTTGAGTCGAATGTGCAACTTTATCTTTGAGGAAAATGGATGAGGGTTTGAAAACTGCTAATGTATATAATCAGCTTAGCAGCACTCTTGCTATGAGTACTCACCATATCAGGCTACCTGTCCTAAGCAGGATATAGCCACAGTGTCAGTATGAGCATGAAGGAGTAGAAGGACCATCCAGCTGTGGAGCAGCCTAAAGAGAGTCTGTTTGCTCAGCTATGGATGGAGCAGTCAGAAAACTGCTGGCTGTATCACCTGCCACTGCTGCCAGACCACCTGGGTTAGGAAAGCAGCTGGGAACCACTGAAATGCAGAAAGGCTCCATCCAACTTCCTTTCATCTGTGTGGAAGAGACACAAGGTCCCTTGGCTGACTATGGGTTGTGAGTGATCTTCAGAGATGAATGTCATTGCCTTGTGCTAGCAGAAAGCAAAGGTCCAGCTAAAGAACCTGCACTGCTCAGAAAAAAAAGACCTCAGCTCTGGCCATCACAGCTGAAAAGTGTTGATCAAAATGTTTGTAAAGGTCTAGATTATTATAGTGTCCTTCTTCAGAAATATTTTCAAACAGTCAAATATTTGATTTTCAAGTGTGAATAGGAACAGATACTTTTTCTTTATGATGTTTTGGTTAATATTTGAAAGTGTACCAGGAATTTCTTGGGCTTTTTTTAACAAGTAGGTTATAAGGATATACTACAAACTATTTCTGGTAATAATTCTAGTAATAGTAGTAATTATACTCATACCATAAAATACAAAAAACCCAAACGAAAACAATCAGATGCCTTCGTAAACCCATATGGCGCCAGTGACTGTGCAGCTCTTTTTGCGTACAAAGATCTAAAAAAAGTTGGTCACTTTGTTTCTCATATGACTGTGCAAGCTTCTGCTGGTCTTAATACCAGTTCTGAAACCCAGTGAAACCACTCTGACTTGAGCAAGTAGTTCATGCTGACATGAGTAATTTTGTTTTCAGTGGGAGGGAAGGGGAGGAAGGATTTTTCACCAAAGTAAGGCCACACACCTCATTAGGCAGAATTTTAAAATCAAGATTATTTTGAAGAATTTGATTAAACTTTGCTCTCTCTCGTGTCCATGCTGGCAGTGGAGGGCATTCTGAACTTGACCTTAGAACATGGTAACACAGTTAGAGGCTGGAATTTAAAAGACATATGGAGCCAGTTTCATTGAGGTATGTTTAAGGAGAATCACCCACATGAGAAGTGCTGTGAGTCAGACCAAATGTAATTTCTCAGAAGAAAAGGCATTTATATTTGACTGATTTGTTACTAGCAAAGTAAGTGTGACCTTACCAAACAGTATTTCAGAATGCTTTGCTTATTTAATGTGTACCATTTCCTGAGAATATCGAAGCAATGTTTGTAGAGAAAACAGGTGAGCAGCTTTGTGAGAGCAGAGGGGCTGTGCTGCAGCAGGCAGTCATGAGCTGGAGGCTTTTGCCAGAGTCCCCCAGCATTTTCTGGACAGCATCACTTGGATTTGCTTGATCAGGATAGCCATGGTACAATGGACCAGGCCAGCAGCCAAGATGCAGTCTTGGTTCTTTGTGATATGTTTCACTCCACTTAATACGTTGGTTTCTGTAATTTCAAAATAATCTGTGGCCAAACTGGTGGAGTTTGTGTGGCCGCAGAGCATCTGTGGATGCCCAGTGAGGTAGTTCTGTTGAAGTGACTGATGTGAATTCCAGCTGAGGATCTACCCCACTGTTCCCAAAACAGCCCTGGAGGTGTCAGCTCGGGTGCTGTACAGGATGTTTTGTGAATTTGTATCTAGGTTTCAGTAGCATATATTGGATGGCAAATGTTTTTAGTTTTTCTTTGGCTTTTCATTTGGATAATATTTTGTGATTGGTTCCAATGTGATAAAGCTTTATAATTTTTTTTGAGAACTGTAGAATACTGTACTGTGAAGAGTGTGGCTACTACCCTCTCTTTTTCCTGCAAACAATAGATTTCAACAGAGACGGACTTTCCTGGACTTAGACACTCTGTCTGTGAAGAAGAAACAAACTCTGATGTTTTCAATGGAAAAATCATTGTAATTACTGTATAACGACCCTGTATAAAGACAGCTTTATTATATGTGTAAATGTAATTTTGCTATGTTGTTGTAATATTTGAGAGACAATAGGCTTTGGTGTGGGTGAAACATACAGCCTTATAAAAACAGAGATTGTATCTCCCAGTCTGATGCTTTTTTGGCAGGTGTTCAGTTGCTGTATTTTTGCAGAAGTAAATATAAACTGGTTCTCTGAAAACTAACTACACACACGTCAATGACATAAATAGATCATATTGTTGAAAATAAAGGATTGATGATAAATTTCATTATTTTTCAAAAATACTCCACATGTCAGTTTGACACCTTGAAAAGAAAGAAGTCATCCTGCAGCTGTTTATGCTGGTTATAATGGATGAGTCCCTCTGTTAATTCGGTTTTAACCTTAGATTAATTCTGAATACTGTAATTAGAAGTTCTCAAATCTTTAGTCTTGGGAATTCAGGTTTTTGTCATGTAAGAGGTGTCGAGTGAACTGACTGTTTTTATACAGTTCACCAATGTTTTCATATAAATGTCTGTTTCCTAGATCAGAATGCCATTTTCATATAGAGAAAATACAGATGATTGCATAATACCACGTTTCTCTTTCTATGTACCATGTGTACATGCATGTATAGCTTCTAGTTCTGGATATTTTACTTTGAAAAATTATTCATTGGTTATTTTTATTTATACAGCTAACTCAAACAGTTTCAACTCAGCAAAACAGTTGGATGTAAGGCAGGATGTGAGGCTGTGTTGACCAAGACTCAACCATATGTATAAATCTGTAGGCAGTCCCTCTGATGTCTGTGGGATTAATTATAAACTTCAAATTAATGTATATTCACTGTAAACTCCTGCATATGACTGAACTAGTATTTCTGGAAAGTGATTTAGGTTGAAATATGTTTCTGCATAGGTTTCAGGTGCGGTATATGGTGATAGGCTTTTGCTGAATTTAAAATCACTGCTTTATATAGAACCGACTACTCTCTCTGGTTTTTTTTTATTTATTTTTTTTCACAGAAAAGGATATATTTTGCATATAGAAGGGAGATGTTTACTGATTCTCTGTATATCTAAAATGCCACATTGAACAAAGTTTTTCATTTATTGTTTGGAGCATTCTAGGCTTTTTGAATAAAGGCAGAATTATTCTTACAGTGATAATTAGCGAATATAGAACTAATCAGAAATTGAAAATATAAGCCAAATAAAATATTTGAATTTCTGAGAACAGTGTTTTTTGTTACATGCCTTTAAAAATGATTACATAAATATGGGACCACTGTGTGTTCAACTTAAAATTTTTATTCCACTCTTAAGGACTAACTAAATGGAATTTTTTTTTTAAGAGAAACTTGATCTTCTGTATTTTAACCAAAACAAATTTGAATTTTGTCTCTGATAATAAAATTTTGTATAGTAATGTGTAATTCATCACTGTCTTAATTTTCTGATGTGGAGACATAGCTAAGATAAATAATGCCCAACCTTTTGATTGTGTTCCCATTTTACTGAGATAACAGTTTAATAACTGAGTAGATATGCTGATGTTTTAGAATGAAAACCATGCAAGAGAAGGTTTTTTTTGACGTGATGAATTTTTCAAAACATATGCTGGGACTAGTAGAAAGCAGAGAACCAAGAAAAATACAAACTCTGGGCTTCAAGATACTCTCAAGTACTTCAAGAGTAACAGGACTAAGAATAGAGAAAGGAGAAGTCTCTTGTGCTTTTCTAATTCTGTAAATTTTGAATAAACAAAAAGATCTTTTCATTGGTAAAAGTGATTTCAGCTAGAATGCAGTTCAAATGACTTTTTAATAGAGTCCTTGAATCCAGGCTATTATTTTCCTTTTTTGAAGAACAGTTTTCGGTAACAATGAGATGTGAAATATGTGCAATTATTTACCCATTGGATGCAATCATGTTCCCACTGAAGTTCATTGGAGCTTTGACATTGACATCACTGGGAGTAAAAGCCTGCCCTGTATTTTTTAAAATACAGCTTTCAATGCCAGAATACCTTTTTTCTTTAGCAATAAAGATGTTTTCTTCTGTATTGCACATCTTAGTCTGCTGAAAGGTTGAAGGAAATTTTTAAGGTTCTTATTTTGCAAAGCACAACAGGCAGCTTTGATGCTTGGAACCAAGGTAAGCAGAGCTGAGGCTTAAATTAGTATGTTTTAGTATCCTTCCTTTAATTCTGGGGCCAGACTTTTGACCATCCAATATGCATGTGTCAGTAGGGTATGTAAATGTACCTTTCATACCCCTTTTTTCCCTGTGCTTAGGTCTGGATCAGGAGTTCAGTGGACCTAAGGAGTTGTCTTGGGTTCCAACAGAGAGCTTTCACATTAAGAGGAGATAGTAGAATGTAAGGTGAAATATGAGAGGCTAGGATGTACTGCCCCCAGAAGGGTCCTTGCCCTTCCTTTTTCTGCTACATGTCTCTATCCACGAGTGTTGAATAAGCTGACACAAAGAGCATGACCACCTTGGAAGCATCCTGGAAGGACGTGAGGAGAGAGAAATGGCACTTCCCTCTGAAATCCCACTGGCAGAACATCTCCTAATCAAACATCAGAGAGAACATGCATGTTTCTTCCCCAGTGTGGCCACTGCAGTCAGCAGCACTTCAGTCTGGCTGAGCTGCTTTCAAGTTGAACATTTTCATACAAAACCAAATGAAGAGCTGTTTATTTGCTCTCAGCTCAGTGTCTTCAGTAAAAGCAGAACTTTAAAGGGTTCATTTCCTTTGAAAGCTCCTCAGTGAGCTGCAGGGTGTAGGAGGAAAAGAAGCTAGAGCCTTTGGCTTGTAAATTGACTTAGGAGTATTTGCTATCTTAATAACAGAAAATCATCTTTTGCTGACTAATTTGCTGCTTCCTCCTATTTGTAGCAAAAATATATCTCGTTCCTTTAAGCAGCACGTTCAGCATGGAAGCCACCATTCAGTCGCACTGCTGTCAGAGGCACTCTGCTGCACATTGCTAGGAAAGTGGGAAGGAACAATTCAGTGAGCTGATAACATTCCCAGCTTTTCTGAGAGTTGAGCACATAAACCCCATGTTAGGGAAACAGTACTGAGAATAACATGACTGTCTTACAGATGGGATGGAAAAATGAGCACAAAGATATTTGTGAGGAAAGTTTAATGAAGGTAAGGCTGGAATTATGTGAAGTAATGAGGGTGTGCTTGGGAAATTAAAGCTTCTTTATGCTGAAACTTAACTTTGAGTTAGCAGTCACATATATTGTGGCCAAAATCTAATTAAAATTAAAAAAAAAAAATCCTGAATGGTTAAAAGGAGATGTGCTGCACCCTACCAGTGGTTGTTTGCTTTCAGGGGCTGATGTCAAACTACAGATACTTCTCTCTACGTTTTGAAGCAGCAAATTAGCCCATATTCTCCTCTCTCTGTGTCACTTTGTCCAAACCTAACCCGTTAGAATCTGGACTAATGGTGCAAGGCTTAGTGAGAACTTCATGAACAGGGTCATGATGAGACTGGATCCTCATGGCACACATTCCATGTGTCACCTCCTGCCCTGTCTGACATAGTTCTGTTTCTCTGCTTCTCAGGCCACAGCAACTGTAGAACAGCAGGGAGAGCCTGAGTGTGTTTTGTAAGGTTTTGCCTTATATCACCTTGCCTTTTAGCAGTGTAGAAACCAGGTCAGAAGGATCTAAGGGGCCTTGGTCTTCCATGGTGCTAACCTTCATGCCTGATGCACCAAAGTGGCTCACTCCCTGCTGAACTGCTAGGGCTGAGCAGCAGCATTGGGGCTGAAGCCCTAGTATAGCATTTTCATTATGGGGTGTATTGAATCTAGAGTTAATTACTCATGGTACTGCTAGAACATTATTTTTAGCAGGCATCATTTTGCTTACTGAACTTTTTCAGGAGTCATTTTGTCTGTTCTACTTACCATCATTTTTGACCTGCTCATTGCAGAAGGTGAGGAGAAAGAGGGAGAGGATAATATGATGCTATTACATGACATGTCTATTACAGTAATTCATTTCATGTGGCACAGAGCTGTTGCCAGTGATAAATGCATGTTCCTGGTACAATTATGAGATGCACCTTGAATTTTTCAACAATAAAACTGTCAAAAGGTTGCAATAGGCACAAGCAAAAATGTGAATCTGGCCCTTAAAAAGATTAAATACTCACAAGTGATTTTAAGAAATGTTACCATTTTCAGAGATGCACTTTTAGTCCCATTAGCTCTTTATATTAATACCAAAATATTGTTAGACAATATTGTTAAACAATAGATTGTTTCTGTTTTACAGTCATGGATATAACACATATTTTTCTCATCTCGCTCATCTGCTTGGCTAATTGATATGTTTCAAATACATTTCTATGGAGGTTATAGTAATGATGTAATAATAGAAGTCTTAGCACAAAATTAGCATATCTATTTCCATATATATATAAATATATATATATATATATAAATATATATATATATGTGCAAATCAGAGCAGTTCTGTCCATTTAAAATGTCTATAAGGTTTTAGGTGGTTGATATCAAAAGTAGATTAACCGTAGCAGGTAAGTAACCCCAAAGACAGATGTGTTGCTCCAAAGGAGAACATATCAACAGGTCAGTGTGGAGAGCAGAGGCAGTTTGAGGAGGGGTTCTTGATTGTTTTCTGAACATCTGTGCAGCTGTAAAGGACAAGCAGAGGAAGATCCCAACCAAAAATAGGGACTAAAAAAAAAAGCAAATGAGTTAAAAAAAAAGCCAAGACAAAAAAGCAAGAATTGGAACTGTGACTCTGGGAACAGCTTACAGAGAAAACAATTAGGACTAAATTCTGAAAACACTAAAAGTTATCTGCAGAGGATTACTTGACATCAGCAGGTCCAGTTAATGATTATCTCCAGTGGAACCACCATGATAGGAGAGAGCTGAAAATTTGCGCTGGACAAAATTAATGAAACATTAACTTTAAAATATTCCTCCTGCAGTTACCATCAGCTGTAAGATGTTATTTCTGCTGAACAGAAGTGCTGGTTGACAATCACAGCTAAATGTGAAGGGTTTGAGAAGCAGTAAAAGATCCAGACTTCTGTAGTGCCTTATTGTGCCTGGTTTAGGCTGGTGAGCCAGAAGCCTGGTTAGGATTTCACCCAGTGTACTGTGCAGCTGCAGATGTTTTCCTCTAGTTTTAAACCCAGTTAAGCCATAAACTGTACCATGTATCTAGAGTGCTTGTACCATATTAAAATATATGAACTGCTTAGGGGAACCTCTTGCTTGAACTCAGATTAGTTCACACAATTCAGTAGGAGATAAATGGTTCACTCAGGAATTTTTTTGTTCTTTTCCAATCTCCTTATTGTAGAGCATATTTTTCAGTAACTCCTAGTTCAACCTGGGAAAAATAGTCAGATAAATAAAAAACTAAGGACAAAATATCAGGATCATGGTCCATAAAAGATCTCTCTGCATCTGTCTGTACATAATTCATTCTTCTGTGACCTTGCCTAATACAAAAACTTCAAAGGCATGGATGGGGTTTGCATTTTGCTATTTTTGTGTGCACAATAAATTAACATGGGTAAATATTTAGTTGATATAGCTGCATGGAATTTCTATGGAGGCTAAATAATCAAAATTACACACATAGTAAGCGGGAAAATGAAATTCATATTTTTAAAATTACGTGTGCAAATGCAATTGCAACTTTAAAAGCATTTCACTTAGGTTCAGCAATTGTACTTTGTAATTGGGTATAAAATGGTGCTAAATATTTTAAGTGTCTAAATAATTTGTCTAGGCTTATAAAAGGACAGAATTCTACTGCCTCCTCCCTACATATATTAAACTTGCAGCTTCTGATACAGAAGCTACATTTGAGAAATTGGTGTAAACAATGAGATTTGCTAAAATGAAAGGATTAAAGGAAATGCATCATGTTAATTTGCTCTACAGACTTGAGCAAACTAAGTGCAGGTATGTACAGACAAGGGGATAAACTCAAATAAACAGAACTGGCTCAGTTGGGCAAGATTGAGTTTGTCTTCCTAATAAGTCGGTATATGCACTTTGCATCGTGCTAGCAACTTCTAATTTGTCTCAGAGTTGGTGGCAGAAGAGTCATATGCAGTGGTCTGAAAGCACAGCACAGCTGGGACTTCCATGTGTCCTCAAAGTAATGATTCAATTAATGTGCTATCCAGTGCTATTTTGGCAGAGCTAGAGAGATTTGAACAGCTGAGACAATGCAGTGCAATGTACTACTTCCAAAGAGCCTGGTTCCTACAGTGTGTGTCAGACTTGCTAAGTTTAGTTGTCTGCTAGATAGATCAGCCTGCATCTGAGCTGGTTGTTGAGGATCCCTTAGTCAACATGGTGAAAAAACCAATCAATCTCATCATAAAATATGCAACTAATGCAGTAAGGTAGATAGAAATGCTGAATATAATAAATTTTGGTAGTAGGATAATGTACGTTGGAAATATTGAGACATAACCTGACATGAAAGATGAGCTTGTGGGAAAAACTAACACTATTTACTGTAAATTAAATTAACAATTGACACCCAACTTAGAGAGTTGGACAGAACCTGAATGTAAAAAAGCAATCATCAAGCTAAGGGAGCCTCAGCATTTCGGATCTTTTTCATGGAGCTTTGTCACTTGTGTTATATAGGAAACAATATATCCCAATCAAAATATGTCTGAAGATAGATGCTGTCTGTTCTGACAGATGACAGTCCTCTGGAGTGGATAACTGCTGCAGAGTTGAAAAGTCGATTCTTTGTTTTAATCTGATTTAAACCCAAATTCTTTTATCCATGCCATTATGTGAAATAGTCACTTTTGTTCACTAAATTAGTATGTATTTAGGATTTGACTGTTTACTGATGATATTACTCAAGAACAGACATGGTGTAGTGCTTTTGGCTAAAACTAGTAACTCTAGGGGTGCTTCAAGGGCAGACAGCAGGTGCAGTCACTGAGCAAGGCGCTGGTTTGCTTAATTCATGAGTTATGTAATTTTTTCATGTGTCTTTGATGCCATGATAGGGAAGATGTCTGATATGGAAAATCCTTTGTATTGTACAGGTCTTTTCTGTTTGTAATATCTTGTGTCATAAAGACAGAAGTAGGTAATACATAAGCACTTTGTAGTGGCAAATATAATGGTTTCTTTACAGTGCAGCCAAATGGCAGTAAGTTATGAACAAGGCAGCTGTAGAGAAAGAAAAAGAAAGAAAGAAAGAAAGAAAGAAAGAAAGAAAGAAAGAAAGAAAGAAAGAAAGAAAGAAAGAAAGAAAGAAAGAAAGAAAGAAAGAAAGAAAGAAAGAAAGAAAGAAAGAAAGAAAGAAAGAAAGAAAGAAAGAAAGAAAGAAAGAAAGGAAGAAAGGAAGAAAGGAAGAAAGGAAGAAAGAAAGAGAGAGAATAGGAAAGAATGAATTGTAGGAATATAAAACACATAAAAGAAATGCTCATGATTATGAATAAAGGCATTGGACTGGATTACAATGCAACTTTAATCTGGTAGAGGAAAGGGGCACCAGACAGCTGAGTACTTAGTGAAGAAAGATATTGAGAGAGAAGTATGGAAGTAGAACAGTAAAATGTCAATAATCTAGAAATTATGTAGAAAGATAAATTATTGCCTTTGACCAAACAAAAAGCAGCTTTAGGCTGCACAGCCTCTACACATATTTCAAACCGTTGTTAGAAACATGGTAGACAAGTGACGGAATAGAAATGGAACAATTATTACCTACTACTGGGCTTCAGAAAAATTGGGGTGGCAATACACAACAATTATGTATACTTAGGCAGCCGGAGTGCTGCCCTTTAATAACTCTAATATTGATAATTAGGTTGGGGAATAAAAAGTTTTGGGGAAAAAAGGCATTTCTGGAGTTGGGCAAGATAATGAAAGTAAGAGTATTAGGTGGCATGAATTTACCAAGTACAGCTCTTGCATGAAAAACTGAATGACTGCTCTTTTTTTGATAAAATTGCAAGATTATTGGATGAATTCAGACCAGTAGTTATCAGTTATTTAGATTTTCATAGAGCATTTGACAGCAGCCTTCCAAATTAATTCAAATTGACCAGGAAACAAACCAGTTCACATAGAGTGAAGTTGTCTGAAAAAGTGTTAACAAAAGATAATGAGGAGTGGCAATCTGTAAGACCCGGGTGACATATCTAGAGGATGTCTGGGTTTGCTCAAGTTTTAATACCTTCATTAATGATTTCTTAGAAAGGAAGGAAAAAACAGCCTCTTAATGAAATGTGTAGTGTGAGGCACTTGTTAACAACAAACTTGTTAAGTTGTTAACAGCAAGGGAGAATGGGGAAAATTTATGAGACCCTAAGCAGAGAACTTTATAATGGACAGGAAATAAGATTCACCTCTAATTTCAGGCTAATTCTCCTGGGAAAAACCATTGACAAGCTCAGTTGCTTAGTTATTCAGTAGAATGGAGAAACCTAAATAGTATCAGATCAACATAGTCTAGAGGAACTGTCAGAGAAAAGCAGGTGTAAGTTGGGAATGAGTTGTAGTAGCAAAATAAGCAAGTACCATGATGGGATCACAGTGTAAAGTATGATTTCACTGAGCAAGGAAACTTTATCTACCAATTTTATTTTGACTACAATTAGATATATGCTCAGAAAATTTAAGAAATAGGAATGAATTCAGGATGAGAAATAAAACAAGATTTAAAGAGATGGTAATTGATTCCTCCAATTAGATGTCTCAACTTGTTAATGAAATTCAGTCCTTGGCACAGAGATTCTGAAAATAAAATGTGTCTATGTATTTATCAGTAGGTATAAGAAAATTTAGAAAATTTTAAATGGAAGACCAATCACTAAAACAGCCTATGAGTAAACGAAATGCAGTAAAGGAGTGGAAGTTTCTGTGATTATATCTAAAGACAAGAATCCTAATACCTATAGGAAGAGTATTTGCAGTGTTATCTTGAAGTACTTTGATCATCTATATATTTAATATTTGGATCCTTACATAAGCTACCATGTGCCTTTGGGGCCTATAAGGCTCTAGAGGCAATAAGAGGGGCATGGGAGAAGTTCCCATAGCTTAGCTGTCACAAATTTTATAGAATGGATGGGGTGAATCTTCCAGGAAGAATAATGGGACAAAGGTGAAAAAAGGAATGCCAGACCCAGGTGAATGGTCTATCTGCTATTGCCTCTCCAGTCTAAAAAACATTACAAAAGGTGAATTGAAATCAATAGTGGGTCAGATTTACTGCCCAGTCACATCTTTAAATTTCCCCACCTGCTGTCAGTTTGTGTCTTTAAAGATGTTTTAAGAACATCGACCTCCTTCACTTGCTAGCTAAAAGGTGTGTAGATTGACACCTGCTACTGGAAATGGATTGTACCTACCTGCCCATGGCAGGGTTGCAAAGACCGTGCTGTCCTCACGGGAGCTGCAAGGGACATGGGGAACAGAAGGATCTGGGCTTACTGTCCCTGCTGTCAGAGCCTAAGATTAGCCCATGAACAGTCTTAGCATAGTGATTGCCAGAAGGGGTAGCTTTGGGGTAAGTATTGATAAGAAAATATAAAAATTACAATTTCATTTTAATTAATTCCTTTGTGTATGTGTGATTGTGGCTATACCATGAAACATTCTTACATGACTCTGATTTCTTAACCTCAGAGTCTCCCAGGAACAAATTACAGCAGTGCTCAGAACCTCACCCCATTGGTAATTGAAGGCACTTTGAGCATCTTAAAAATGAGATCTTGATGCATAGATAAATCTGGTGACACATTACAATATTGTCCTCTGAAAGTATGCAAGATATTCCTGGCTTGCTGCATATTACATAACATAGCCATTAAATGCAGATTATCTTTCAAAGGAGAGGCAGAGATTAATGAGTCAAACAAAAATGATGAATTAAATGAGCCTGATCAGACACACTTGCAAAATTAGCTAGCAAAGAGTTCTGTAGAAACAAGAAATATTAGAGCTAGATTGCTCAAACACAGTTTTAAGAAGAGTAGCAACGCATATGAACATACATTATCACATTTTAGTATTGTTATAATCTTTTAATTTTCCTGTCAAATGCATAATGCAAGGACACTGCAGGCGTTACTCCTCAAGCAGAACTTTGGGCAAGAAAAAAGGTGACTACTGTCTCCTAAATTGAGTACTGAGACTGCTGGATTCTGACTCTGCGCTGGTTCTTTCTGCAGTGGGGCTTGAGACTTCAGTGGGACTCTATGCAAATCCAGAAAAGTCTTCCCTTGCAGTCAAGCTGGAGCAGAGCTATAAATCAAAGCCACTGATTTGCTCTTTGTCTTTAGGCAAATCATTTATCCCTAGCAGAATGCAAGTTATTTAGCCTTTGCATAATAATACTTTACCCTCAAGGGATATTGGGAGATCTGAATGTTGAAAGGTGGGAAAAAATTCAGAGGGCCTTTGGTAGAAGCTGGTTTGTGAATTCAAATTTTTCTTGTTTCAACATGCTGTGATGGGCAGGATGATTTGCTGTGTACTGATCTTGGCCATTTCCTGCTCATATCTGCTAAGATTTCCTTGTGTCTTGGCAAAGCTGTCACTGATGGGGTTGTTATCCAGCTGCCACTGATAGTGACCTTGAAGCAGAAGGTTAACACCTCCCCAACCTCTTTATGTCCATGCAAAGCTTTCTCTGAAAGGATGCATTCAGTGCAACAGGGACACAACTGGTCTTTGAAGCATTTCATGGGATCCCCGAATTTCTGAGACACATTTGCTGATACAGTGCAGTACTGTGGTCCCTCCAGTCCAGCCCACAGCCTGACTCTGCCTGTTCTGGTTTCTTTTACCACTCCTCTGTAATCAGCTTGTCAGCTTAAGGACTGCACTGTTCAAAGGGACCGAGTGGCTGCTGCTCGTTTCTCTCCCACAGGTACAAACTGATCTATTGTTCCAGTCTCACTGACTGACACAGTTAAGCAGCAATTTAAACTTACCTGTAATTGTCCTGTTTCAAAACTAAAAAAGGAAATTTGTGCCGGAAATCTTAGGTATTTTCTCCAAATCTATCAGTAAGCTGAATAAAAGATTATATTTCTGCCTACCAGCTTTGTACAGCCTTCTTGTGGATGTTCCTGGCTGCAGTGACAGTACCTCTGCAAAAAATTTACAAACTCTACTCAGTGAAGGCTGCCAAGATGCCTTGCTGACACTACTTCAATTACCATATCATCTGATAAATGGCTGCATAGTTGAGTGAGATTCCTTTGGTGAGGGAAATCAAGACATTGGCTCCACCAGGCTGAATACAACCTCTTTATTTAATTTATGTAAATCTCTGAGATCAGTCAAATTCCCAGTGTAAGTTTCTGGAACTCCATCTGTCACCATCATGATGTCTTAATCAGCTGATCAGCAGCTAATGCTGTTGTTTCTAACTTGAAAGCTAAGAGAAGTTGTGAAAATTGATGGATAGATGAATAGCTGCTACCCTGGAGATTTCTTATTCATGATGGAGTTGGGGCTGACAGGTATGTGATGAGTGTACTCGATACCATCCTGTGTTTGTAATTATATTCCCTTTATTTATTTTTGTAATAATTCAGTATTTAGCATTAATGTTTCAAAATATTGTTGTAAAAGATCTGTGCTCTAAAACACTCTATCCAGAGCTTGAACCAAAAGTAATATATTTTCTGAGAATGGACAGTAGAAATCACTCGACAAAATTAAAATAATTCATGTGCTTGATCACTGGCAGAGGCATTAGCCTTGGAGAATGTAACTCTAGCAAAAAGAGGAGCATACAAGATCTATGTGTGGCTGTGCTGACTGTGGCATGGTTTAATTGACTTGGGTGGTTGACCTTCCCAGATACCTTCTGAAGTGAGGGATTTTCTTTGTGCCTTACAAGGAAGATGGAGAGGACACTGAACAATGTCTCTGGGAGAGTCAAAGCAGGGAAAAAATGCTGTTTCCATCTGCTGGCAGAGGCCTGAACAAAGAAGTTTTAGCTGCAGATGGGCTGCGATGGGGGGAGCTCATGCTCGGTATCCTCAAGGAGGTACAGGGCACCAACCAGGCAGTGAGAGAAGATGGAATTGAAAAGCAGCTGCTTTAGTGCTGTCCTTCTCAAGGCTCTTCTTCCTCTGTCCTGCCAGCAACACCATCAGTTCCTGCTGGAGCCTTAGGCTGCATGTGCAGACAGACGAGCTGAGGTCTTTCATTGACACAGGATGCTGTGGGGAGTTGGGCTTGCTGCTGGCTCTGTCTACGCACTGGCTTCGCAGCCTTAGGGTTGGACACCCCTACAATTTGCCAAATAACTCAATAAAAAAGGTGGAAGAGGTATATTTCTGCTATGGAAATAGCAGTTAACCTTTTTTTTCTGGTTCACCTTAGCTAATAGTAATTTTTTGACACTTTCATCTGTTACTCACAATTTTTGGCACTGGCGATTCCCAGGAGTTAATTGGTCCCTACAGCAACCTGAGAAAGAAGCCAGTATAATTTTGGGAAATACCTATAAAATCTTTGTACATTTGCCCTTGGGAAAGGTGGAGACAAAGAAATCTAATGGCAGAGCAGCTCTTCCAGAGTTGTGGTGCTCTTTTTTAAGCCAGAGTGTCTTGACAAAGCAGCAGTAATTTCTGTGGTGAGTGATCTCGTGGGAAGAGCAGTGTCGCCTGATCAGAGAAACACTTCAAAGCACTATCAAAATTATGATAATTCCCTCATTTAAAAACTCTTTCTGGCTTCCTATCAAAGTGTATGCTTACACTGTAGCTACACAAGTGTTATTATAGATAGCTTTAAGCTAACTATGTCGCTTTCATAAGAGAGCAAATAAGCGGATACTTTTCTGCATGCTGCCTTGGAACCAAGGATCTTCAGACTGCTCACAGGCAGTTTTCATGTGATGTTTGCAATCTTTAGCTCATATTTCTAGAATAATCTAGTCTAGCTTCATACTATGGTCATTTTCAAGTTCTTAATTGAATCCTTCTTGTTCCAGAGCCTCTGGGGAAGACTCATGGCTAGAAATTACTCTCCTTGAGGACTCACATGCAAATATTATCATTTCAATTAATGCCACTTCTGCTTCAGGGTAAATTCAAAGATATGTTCTTGGGGCTAATCTTCAAGGGCATTCCTTTGCCTTTAGTGAAGTGCGGAAAAGCCCTGGGCCACATTTTCATTTTGAAAGACCAAGTGAGCCCATTAGATATTTATAGCCTACATCAACAAACACCTGGTGAAGGCCATGTGTTGCAGTCCAAACTTCCCAAAGGATGGTAGATGTCGTTGTAGCTGATGACTTATTGCCTCTTCAAGTAAGGATGATATTATGACTGCAGTCATTAAAATGTTCCCAGTGATTGGCATTACCAGACAGAATCAATTCACCAAAAGAATATTATCTGCCTCAAAGAGTAATATTTTAGATTATTTAATCACAAGCAACAGAGACAGCAATTGTCTTTTAAGCCAAGATGGCATAGTAAAAGTTAATACAGTCATTTTTCTTACATCATAAGCAGGCACATTTAGCAAAGGAAGACTGTCATTTTCTATCAAATAACTTTGATCAAGAATAATGACTTTCCTTCAAACTCCCATGTTTCTTCGGATCTCCATACTTTCTGTAAAAGCTAAGGTTTTAATTATATTCTTCTTCCCTAGAGAAAGACTTGTATGAAAAGAAATCTTGAGCCTTGCAGCACTTCAGCATTATACCCTTACTTCCTATTAGTAGTGTAATTAAACAAGTTGATTTCACAGAGCCTATGGACACATTTTTTATTATACATTGCAGGAACTCCAGGAGCAGATCCTGCAGAGTTCTTTCCACAGGATTCTCAGTGTATTTTCTCCTCTTTCTTTGTCCATATAATGGGACTCTAAGCAAACAATTTTCTAAGGGAGTGCTCTTCTTGAATTTTGTTGGGCAAAACCATCATGATATTCAGAAAAACTTGTTAGGCTTGTCCTACTTCTTTCCCAACAAAATTAATTGTAGATTTCTCTTTATTCTCTGGAAGCAGAGTTATGCAAAACAACTGCCATCTAACTTGTGAATTCTGAGTAGCTTGCTCAATCAAAATTTAGGAAATGATCAGTCCTAACAATGAATTGTAGTCAAAATAAGTGGTAGGCCTAAAATATAACATTTTTTATTAGAAATTTCATCAATCATAGAAAAAAAGTGAGGCAAAATAATGAGTGATTGAAGTACTGCACATGAATCATTTTAATAGCCTAATTAAGCTAAAAGTAATAACAGTCTTTGTCAAGCTTGTCTGCAACAAAATGCTACCATGCTGAACCTCAAGAATCAAATTTCACATTCTCCATTACATGGTGCAGAAGAAATCAAATGAGATAAATTACAACCTGAAGTGCCAAAGGAAGGCACTTGTGAGATAAATGTACCTCCATATTGTCAAAATACAGACCTACACATTTTTTCCATCACATTAAAAATACATACCATAGGAAAAAAGGGTGTCAGCTGGCAGAATTAGATTTCAGGGATCAACTGCTTTAAGGAAAGACAGAATTTGTGCTGCAATATGCCACATTTTGAGTGATCTGAGTCCTGACAGGAGAGAATACAAACACAGTCAGCAGCAGTGGCAATATATTCCACTACTGGTAGGACAACAGAGAGAGAAGAAGCAAAGTGTTTCAGAAGTTGAGGTAGAAGTGTGAATGCATTGCAAATGTTTATCATCGTGTTACAAAATGAGTTATTTTGGTATGCAAATAGGAAAAATTCTTGAACCAGAGGAAATGAAGGTTGAATTCTTGCATCTTGGCTCATAAAAGGATTGCCATCCTTATATTTGGTCCATTCAACATTGCAGAAAATTACTTATGGTAAAGCAAAGTCTCTTCAGGTTGAAGTGCCAAAGAGTTGTTCATCACGGGGAAATATACAAGGGAGAACAATGATTTGGTTCAGAATTACATCACATGAAGTGTAGAGTGTTAAAATGTGACACAGCGAGTCACTGTTTAAGGCTGACAAGTTGTGTGGTTGTGGGTGTGTGTTGGGAGTAGCAGCTCTATACAGAGAGACTGGACCTACGCAGCAGGAAATTTGTTTCTGAGTAGCTCAGGTTTGCTCCCATGGACTAAATACCTGTTACCTGCTGAAGTACATCTTCTGGCTCAGTTTCCTACAGCAGAAATCCAGTGAAAGCTTTCCCATATGAATCCCTCATATGAATCAAAGAGCAATAAAGTTTAGGTAAATGATGGGAGATTCTCTTGAAAGGGCTCTAATCATGTACAAAAGGCTACTTGCATATACAACTGCATTGAAAAATTAAAGCCATTAAAAGCACAACATATTAGGTATGATATTAGAGCACAAAACCATTCTGTCACTGATCTTATTTGTAGTTACTAAAACAAGAATAACACAAATTAAAAATTATTTTTAGATTTAAGGATCTAAATCTATATAGGATTAGTAATCACAAAAACACCCCTAAAACTTATAATGAAAAAAACTTCTTAGAACTTATTTTGCTTTTATATATAAATCATATATAGAGAAGAAATTTTATAACGAACTTTGATTTTTATTATGACAGGGCATTGTGAAGTTGCTTAGTGCACTTAGAGTTTAATACTGTGCAAACAGGGACAAGGAAAAAGTATATTTGAATTAGTAATTCAGCCTTTTCATAGTTAAAGGAGAAAAATACAGTGTTGTTCATTTGATTGTAATGTAGATATCTGTATCAGGTCAGGTGGTCATATATGTTTATATGTTTCACCTGTGTGAAAAACTAGATAATCAGGAAGGTATAGAACAGATGAATACAGGGGAGATGAGTATCAATTACAATATCCTAAGTGTTCAGAATATTATTGAATCTTCTTACCTTGATGAATCATAAATATGTTGTTTTACATAGTCATTACTTGGTGTAAACATAATGGACTTCATGATTTTTATGTCTATGCCACCATTTATTTATACAACATCTTTTGACAGTGGGTATTAAACCAGTATGGAAACATTATAGAGGGCAGAAAAATTGCATTTATGTTCAAACTACTGCAATATTGTTTTATTATTTACAGTTTACAAATGAAACCCCAAGATCCATGTTCCCCCAGATAAACGCTTGAAATGTGACTTGCAAAATGTCAATGACTATTTTTTTAGCTGCTGGTCCTTTTCAGTAGTAACAAAAGTAGTGTTTGTTTTTGTTTTGTTTCTTTTACATGATTTGGAATGAGATTGTTCTGGATCTTCACAAAACAGTAATATACTTTATTTATTATTTAATAATAATAACACTCAAGAATTACCTCCACAATTCACTCTGGATTTGCTCCTTCACTCTCTCTGGGTCAGAAGGTGCTCTCATTCACCACCAGGAACAATCTCCATGACTGATATTTCCCTGGATGAGGGCATAGAGGAGATGAGGTCCTGAGCCCTTTTGAAGCTTTCTTATAAAGGATTCAGGAGAAGATAAATGATGTCAAGGTCAAAAGTTACTTTTCCATGACTGCTATTAATTTTTCCGAAGATCTCACCTCTGAGGGTGATGACTCAGTTTCAGAAGCTGCTTGAAGGTGTTTGAGGGCCTTGCAGGAAGTCTGCACAGTTCTTCACATCTGCCATCTTCTGTGGATGTTTTAAAATGCCTGTGTGGGAGATAACTCAGTCAACTGTTCAACCTGGTTTCCCAGAAACCTTCACATCTTGGATGATGGAGTATGGCCACTTCTATCTCTAGGCTATGTCCACACTGCTAAAAGTATTTGCACCAGGGAATAGTGCCTAGCTTGCAGGCCAAATCACACCTGTTTTTATAGTCATTCTCATTGTTTTATAGACTGGGTTCATATCTCCTTTGGCTTTGGGTAGCATGCTTATGACTCCAGGAAATAACTGCTTGCTTGCTTTATTCATTTTGTTCTCTTCAAGGCGAACATCTGGAGTAATGCAAGGATTTTGTTCCAGCCTGCCAGGCTGCTCTCATTTTCTTTTCTGTCAGACTCCCATTAGTGTACCATGGGCCCTAGGGCTCGGCAGGGAGATGCAGGAGGAATTTGAAGGGGTGGAAGGCCTTTTGAGCTGGTTTGTGAGGGCTGAGATAGACAAAGCTGGCTGATGATGCTTAAGAACTGCGGGCTATATCCCAACCTGGCTCCTGTTCCTGAGTCACTTCACTTCAAAGAAAGAGTGACCTAAGGCACAGAGATACAGTTTGTACAAGATCATGGGGCCGGGGAAGGAGCTGCGGAGGTAAATTATCTCACAGCTCTATAACTTCCAGCAAGGAGAAAAATGCATTAAAAGGCTGATAATTATGATAACAATTGAAGTGGATGCTTCAGAAGGACAACAGAGTTACAGCTGTAATGAAAAATTATATCATCAAAATAAGACACATGGGATGAATTTTTGATTTGATTTTAAGCAGGAGGGCACAGCAAGAAGGTGTAGTCTTCTGTACTGCATTATAATTATGTAAAATCAAGTTATAAAGACTCCATGCACTTACACTGGAAAAGACTGACATAATACAGAAAAAAATGGTGCAGGTTTTATGTTTTGGAAAGAGGTTCTTTCTAGTTTTTGGGTGGTTTTGGTTAGTTTTTTGGTTTTTTTTTTTGTTTTGATGGTTTTAAATTTTGGTGTGATTTTTTGTTTGTTTGTTTGTTAGGTTTTTATTTTTTGGTTTTTTTTTTTTGTTCATTTGTTATGCTTTGTTTTGGTTTTTTAAATACAATATAATAATTGTGTGCATTCTAGGAATATGGGATGCAATTGCACCATTAAACATGAAGAAGCCCACTGATGTATTTACTTGCTTATAGCACACATTACTGAGGGGTGGGGGATAACTCTATGATTTTTCTTCTGCATGATGCAATTAAATTTTCTTTTCTGTGCAGTGCAAGCCACAACTGTTTTCCAGTCCTCACTGGAGACTTTGGGAAATTACTAGAATGTCAATATTTTCTTATTTTCTACCAATATGTAGCAAAGCCAAGATTTCCTTGTGTATAAGTGTGTGCATTTGTGTATGTCAAGCAATACTCTGCAGTGTAGAAGGGCTAATCAGCTTCAGAGTTTAAATTTAATATAATTTCCTAAGAGAGCAAACACTGTAAATAAAATGTTTGTGCAGAAGATGAACTCAATCTCATCTTAAATAGAAAAAAACCACAGGATATAAAAATACATAGAATAAGAAAGTGACTTTCCCAAAGGAGATGTGAAAGGGAAAGGCAGCAATACAGATTAGCCAGTGTTTGTAATTGTTTTAGTGTGAATAAGTATTTCTTTGTGTGCTAATGAGAGGCTAAGAAGGATGCTCTTTGAGACGTGATCCTGTTTCCCCTGTAGAATGAGAAATTACTCTTTAATTTGATACCCTAAGGGGGTTTGAATTTGAGTCCTCTTAGATCAGAAAATCTCAGCATGAGTGGTGCTACACTGGTAGGAGCAAAGAGGAGGAGATAAAGCAGGGAGAGGAGGGCTATGTGGTTAATTTTAGCAAAATTATACTTGTTGCATTGGACAAGGTAGACATGACAGGAAAGTCCAGTGTAATTTTTAAAAGCTTTCCAAATGTATTTGACACAGACTTTAATTTTTAATGAAAATATTATGCATACTACAGTTTTCTATTTTATTGATTCAGTATACCTTTAGAGAGAGTAGCATTCTTGATTGAAAATTTTCATGTTAAAAGGAATCTACATACCCTGTTTCTTTCTTTTATTTGCTTATTTTTTCTTAATTGTGTCATCAAAATACAGATTTTGCATCTTTTGACTGCCTAGTTTTGAGACATTATCATGGGTGTCTTCAGCAATTTCTTTGTAAATATATATTTTAAAGAGTCTTTGTACTTATTGCCTGTTCCAGACCTCACTGAAGTAATTGCCAAAAGTCCCACTGATTTTGCTGGACTTTAGATCCTGTATGATTTAATTAATGCCTTAAGACATATACCATATGTAAATTTATCTAACCTGCAGATATTCAGAAGGATCACACAGATATACCATGGCAATTAAGGAGCACTAGATTGGAGCAGACTAACAAATAAATCAAAGTGAAATTATCAGCTGAATGGTACACGTTATCCTGAGTGAGCAGAAACTTTAAAAGGACATGTTTAAAAAGTGACTTTTAAAAAATACTATGGACTGTGTGTGTATATATATATGTATGACTCTTATAGTATGTGATTTATGCTTACATAACTCCCACGCCTGCACAAATCCTCATATCACACTGAAAGGTCCCTATAATTTTAGACAAATTCTTTTTTTCTGATAGAAGTATATTTTACTAAAACAAAGTATTTTGAAATAGTGTCTGCTTTGATGTGGAAGCTATGAAGCACAGATTAGTGACCCAAGCAGGGAGAGAGTAAGATTTCATAGTCATGCCTCTTAAAATTATGAAAGACTTCTAAAAGAAGTTTGGACCCTAAAATGGTGATGGATCTGATGATCACTTTGGCTTTGGGCATGGCAGTGCTGCACAGCCGCTCCTTCAGTAGGTGTTCAGAAGCTTCTCTGTCCATATGAAAATGTTTACCCACTTCTGTGTTCCCCTTTGACTAACAACATCCATGTAGGACATTTTCACCAATAACCAGTGTGTTCTGAGTTAACACCTTTCCTGTCCCCAATCCTGTGCAGCTTTTTTGGCCTGCAGTGCATCTACAAGGATGAGAGCTGTCTGAAGGGGCTTAGGAAGCTGGGGCTGTCCCTGCCCTTGCCATTCCAGCTCTTGTTCTTCCAACCATGGTAGCCTTGCAGCTCGGTTAGGCATGCTGGCACCCTCCTCCCCCTGGGCTAGCTCAAGTGCCCTACTCTTTCAACCACATAAGTGGCAGCACAAGCTCTGGTGGGCAGAAGCCAAGGAGCCAGAGAGCCATGAGTGCTGTTTTGCCCTTCCTTAGCCAAGTGGAAAGCCAGGAATCCTGAACGGCTCTGTGTTTGACGAGGGCACAGCTGACGGTGATGCAGTCCCTTTGCCAAGTTGCTCTTGTCTGAAGCACCAGCTGACTTGCCAAACCTCATTTGGATTTTTTCTGCATCCTACCTTTTCCTCTGCAGCAAGCTTTTTGATAGGGGTGGCAAAATAATTCAGAAATTGTAGTCTCCAGGGATAAGTAATAATACAGGGGGGAGAGGAGACAGAGAATGTGTCTGTAGATGACAGACAGCTCAGCTATTCCCATCTTCAGATTGGATGTCACTTATGTCTCATACATGAGCATTTTTCCAGACTGATCAGACCTGGGAATGAGGACTGCAGAATAAAGACGGGGCCAGGCAGTACAAGCAAGATGTGTCCAGGATTTGGGTCTGGCAACACTTTGGCAAAATGACTGTAAACGCAGCTCTTCAGTGGTCACTGCGATATATAAATTGGGAAAAAGTAGAAAAGAGAGAATTAATTCATCGTACAGTGGAGCAGAAAACTCACATCTGTCCTTTATACAAGTCAGTACACCCCATTTATTAATGCTGTTCTCCGCACTGACGGGTCTAGGCAATTAAATTCCCTTGACTGGCTTCCCTAGTGTGAGGAAGGAGACAGTATGTTTATCTTGGGAACATATTGATTTCTTTTTTGAAATTCTCAAGTAAATTGTGTAATTTTCAATATGTTAGAGACTGGAAGATAAATGCCTGGTCACTTGCAATAATTAAGGGATGAACTTAATCCTCTAAATTCTGGGCAGAAATACCCCTTAAGACAGAAACAAGTGAAAGGCAATTCTGGATAAATTGAGATTTGTTTCTTGTAGTCTGCAAATTAAGGTCTAGTTTCAAAACTCCAGGCAGTTCTGTACCCCAGAAAAATGTATAAAAATTAGCCCTTCACATGTGCAAGCATAAAAAGCCTCAGATTTTCTGAGATAAGGCAACCCATATGCAGCATTCATCTGAGATTAAAATCCACTAGCCCTAAGGCATCTATTTGTATAAAAAAATATTTAGGTTATTTCAGTGCCCATTCTTTGTGCTTTGATATGGAAAAAATATGTAACACTAGCTTTTATGTAAAGCTCATGCCTTCAACTTGTTAACTCTCCTTCCTCCCTCCTCAAGTCTCTCAGTCTAACTCATCTCTGCTGTAGACTTAGCTGGAAAGGAAGAAAGGGTTCAAAGATTAAGGACTGTCTAAAACTTCAAAGCAAATGGCTGTGCTCCATGCAAGAAAGCTGGATAACTAAGATGCATTATTACCTCCAACATTTTAGAAAGATTTGGCCTGTTTATTGTGAACCTCCTTATCCAAATTTTATTTACCCTGATGTTTTTCACTTTGAACAGATGGTGAATCAACCTTCCGGGTCTAAGACTGGCTGGGATTTTTGAAAAAGACTTAAAATAAGAAATAAAAGGATGGATAGAGTGCATCCTTGTAGAGAGGCTGTATGAGCAAATACAAAACACAGAGCACAGCTAAGATTAAATGTGGAGGAGTGCAGGCTGCATCTGTCAGGAGCAAGGAGACAGCCAAGGTGAAAGGTGGCATGTTCTCGAGTACAGCGTGCCCAGCTCTGCCAACCATCCTGACACAGGCAGTGCCTTACCCTGCGGTTTGCCACTGGGAGTGGGAGTCAGAGGCTTGCCAGCAGCACTAAAATGGGATGGCATTTCTGCCAAGCTGGGGCAGCCAGGGTGATCCTTGCAGGAACAGATAATTTTCAGCATGCTTGTCCAACCCCTTTGGCTTTAATCAAACTTGGGTGGCCTTTCTTTTCTCAAGAATCACTCTGGGGCTTGCAATATCAACCTCAGGAAATCTGAATTCCAAATGGCATTTGAATGAGCCTCACATGAAAGAGGTAATTTAGGATGAAAGTCAAGAGGAAGTGTTGTTCTAGAGGCTGAGATCAGCAGCACAAAGAGTAAGGTCAGGCTGATGGAAAAGGCAATAACAGTAAAGAAATGGAGGCAATAGCAAAGAAATCATAAATCAAGTGGAGACTCATAAAACAAATATTAGGCCAACGAATGAGAATGCCTAAATATAAAACATCAGGAAGAAATGACCTCTGAAGGAAATGTCCTGAAGATGTGAAATAAGACAGAGGAAAATTAGCAGGAGGCAAGGACTAGCTAAACCAAAGGCAGAATAGAAGCAGAAAACTCAGGCATGGAAAATGCCGTATCTCAAAAAAGAGAAAAATGCAATCAGTGGGTGGCAGCTAAAACTAGGTGTAAATTTAAAAAGCTTGTTATTGATGAGGGGACCCCCTGGCAGCTCCTGGGAACAGAGAGCCCCTGCATGGTCCTGCTCTATGTGCTACCAGCCACGGCCCTTGCTGTACCCAGGGGATGTGCTGGCCCTAGACCCCGTGCATTATCCAGGCAGCTCCTGTCGGCTAAGCTCCGTGGAATCTGGCTGGAGTTTAAAGCCAAAGTGCTGTTAGCAATCCACTGGAGTGGATGTTTCCACTGGCAGAGAACCACTGGCAATGAATCAAGCAGTCAGTGAATGAAAAATAAGTACAGCCAGACATTTGATAACAAAAATATTGTCAGAGAGAATCTCCAGCTCATTTAGAGCTGTCTGTTGTTGTGCTTGAGGTGTCTCTGTGTTTCAGGAGCTGGGCAGCAAGCAGAAAACAAGACACACTGCTTCACCAAAATGTAAATACACCATGGATTTTGATCTATTTCAACAAACTGCTCCTTTCTGGAAAATTTTCAATAAACCCCAAGAAGCGCTAGTGAAAACCAGAACTGGATACTGTCAAACACAGGACACTTCTCTGAGCAAGGCAAGGGGTAAATATCTGTTCTGCTTAACTCTGGAGATTATACAGTTTGAGATTGTCCTTCTCAGGTGGGTACCATTACTACTGGGTCAAAAATTAATTCTCAGTCAGAAAATTTCTGGTGGATCCGGCTCTGGCAGTTTAGGAAGCTGCTGTCCATGGGTGCCTGTTCTGTTTCTCTGTGAAGGGCTGCTGGTATTAAGACATCACACTAGGAACTCCAGTGGCCAAGGTATGGGTTCAGTTTAATCAAGCCTGATTTGTAATCTCCAGTGAAGTGCCGAGGTAAGCAGTGATTAAGGGTCTTAAACCACCTCAGCTATTAGCTTCATTGCAAGTGAGGCAGAGCTTTCACATAGTTCTTGACCTAGCGCATATTTTAAATAATTTAAATCCATATAAAATGGAATAGCACCAACAGAAGATATTAAATAATCTTTGAAAATAGTTATCCTGAAAGAGATTTGTGTAAGTATTTCATAGTAAGTGAACTATATTCATAGGGCACTCACATAAATATATGACAGCCTTGTACAAATCTCTGCACAGTCACTGAAACCAAGAAGCCAAATGCTAAATTTTCACACCTGCATTGTTACCGTGGTTATTGACTGTACCAGTATTATTAGCAATTTGCAAAAAAATAATTAAAGAAAATTTCTTGGTTTCTTCCTGGTTCGTGACAAAAAAAAAAAAAAGTTTAAACGGGAAGAAAAATCCCCTGGATGTAAATGCGTGAATGTTTCCGGATTGGGCTAGTATCCCATTATAGACAGACATCCTGATAATCAAACTGGTTTTATAGTGCATCTGGATTGTTTTTCATTCTCACAGACTTATCTTACAGATATGGCAGAAAACTTTCCATTCTTCTGGTTGTTACTTTCCCTCCTTTGTTTTTTGTGCTTTGCTTCTATTTATTTAACATTTTCCTTCTTTTCCCCATCAGCTGCTTTCTTCTCTTCAGTCATTTTTCTTCCTTTTGTTCTCCTTTCAGCAACATTTCTTTCTTCTTTACAGTGCTTCCCTTTTCATCACAAGAGAAGTCTGGAAGAAAAATGGTCGAGGAGTATTTCCTCTGCCTCACCAGATACTATGCTGACATAGTGAGCCATCTCTCAAAGGGACAGAATTGGGCTCCTAAGATGCACACACTGACTGTGTCAGCTCTGCTTTTGTTTTGCTATTACATGCTGTTACATTACAGTTTTTTTTACCCCAGGCAGCCTTGGTGATAAGATTTAGCTTTCCCTTTCCTGCTAATCTTCTATAACACTCTCTTAATCACTTTAAAATGTCTGTCCTTCAGTTTGTCCCTCTACGTCACTCTCTTGATCATCTTCCATGTGTGATATGAGGACCTCCTCCAGCCAAGAGCTATCCCCTCTAGTCTTGTTTCTGGTGGTGTAGATGTCCAGAGAGGACAGCTGATAGGATAACTGCTCAGTTCAAGCATGAATGAATCCACAGATGTACCACTTTTTCTGAGTGCATGTTCTTTCAATAAACAAAAAAATAAGCTAAACAATTGTTACATTAGAGAAAATCCAAACAAAAATACAGAAAATTCAGAATATGGAACTGGGATGCAAAAGGAAGAGAAATACCTTGACTAGTGAATAAAATGGCAAATATTAGCCTTCTTGTACTTGTCCATACCAACATATCTAGAGAAATAAATTGTTGTAAAAGCATAAAATTGGTTGAAAAAATACAGAATACTGTTTTTGAGATTGCTTGAGTCAAATGATTTCTAAGGGATCAGTTTGTGTTGTCCTCTTTGTGTAAATTTCTTTACTTTTTCTTTCTATTAATAGCAACAGGAGGGAAGAAGAAAACATTGTCATAGTGAATGTACAGGAGCTCTAATCAGTTCAAGGATGACTACTTTTTATTTCTTTTTCTGGCTTTAAATATTTCAGCAATAATGCAACGTGTATGCAGTACTGTAGCTACCCGTGACAACTACATGTTCTTGCAAACACAGGACAGTGAAACACAGATCAATATCACAGAGGGGCTATAATCAACATGCAGATTAATGAACAGAATTGTGTGCACCAGGGAACAGTAGAAGAAAGACTCGCTGTGCAATTTAATTGCTGAGTTGCTACTAAATCTCTGCTTTCTATCAATCGCTCTTCATTACAGCTACTGATGCATAGCAGACATAGTTATTCAGAGCTGCTGGGGTTCAAGTGAACTGCAGACCTTAATGAAAAAAGCTTGGGATTATTTTTTACCTCTGAGTCTGTGGCAAGATCTAAGAGATTATTCCCATTTTTCTTCTTGAGTAGGATCTTTTGGTGATCCTTTTGCTCAGTAAAACTAGTAAAGCAAATTAATAGTTAAGCAGAAGCTTCCTGGAACAATTTGAAGTCTATGTGTTTCAATGTGCTTTGGAATGAAAGTTTCAACTTTTGATTAGTTCAATTAAGTGAAGTGCTATAGAAAATTAGTATAGTGTAGTGGTGGAAATGACCTCTAGTTATGTATTATTTAGCTTAGCTACCTGTAATGAAAGCTTGTTAGCTCCATCAAACTGTCTCTTTAATGCTTTCTTTGGAGCTTTTTACAGACATATGGTTCAGCAGTTCCTGAAGAGGCTGTTCTTCACTTTCACAGGCTCCACTTAGGGGACACTTTCTCACAGTGCTCATCCTTAAATTTCCTGCTGGTTCATAGAACTTCTGCTCTTCCTCATCTTTATTCACATCCCTGAGTTTTTAAAATCTCATTCCTTTTTAGCTATACTCTTTCATGTAGATACCTTATTAAAAACTGTCCCTTTCTCTTTTCTTTCCCTTCTTAAAAAAATGGATTTTATTTTATTTTATTTTATTTTATTTTATTTTATTTTATTTTATTTTATTTTATTTTATTTTATTTTATTTTATTTTATTTTATTTTATTCTATTCTATTCTATTCTATTCTATTCTATTCTATTTTATTTTATTTTATTTTATTTTATTTTATTTTATTTTATTTTATTTTATTTTATTTTATTTTATTTTATTTTATTTTTAAATAAGACTGAGTACCTTGTTTTTTCTTATTGGCATTACAGCACTATTAGTTAATTCTTTTCCATTCTTGTATCCTTTTTTTCTCTTCAGCTAATCCCTGTAGAAGCATGATTTTAAATTACATCTCTCTAAATTCTCTCCTAGCCCCTGGAGGAAAACCAAAACCCCAGGATGAGATCCTTTAGCTTATTCAACAGAAAATTGCACTGAATTTTTGATGGGCATTATTGCTTATTACAAACTCATCACCAGTAGTATGTTTACACAGAAATTTCTCAGCTCTCACACAGTTTGGGGTTTTTTTTACTCATTGTTTTCCTTTCCTCTTCTGTGTTGACTCTCAGTATTTTTATTCATCTTTACCATATTAAAAAAAAAAATTTAAAAGATTCATGCTGGCCCATTTTAGCTGAATTTTTGGCACTGGGTTTCTAAGGCAGCTACATGTGAGAAATATATTGAGTGACTATGATTTTACTATTTTTAACACCATTTCCCAAGTTGTGCATGACCCAACAGTAGAAATCCAATTGTGGAGTCTCTGCTAAGTCACTGTCTTCTCTTTTCTTTCAGATTCGTAGACAGCCAATCAAACACGCAGAGCTTTTGCTCATTGTTTATTTAGTCAAGTTCTGAAGCATCGCCATCTCATTTTTACAAAATTGACCCTGAAATTACAGGTCAATATAAAACTTTTATTGAACCTTTAAACAAAGTCATTTGCCATCTTTCCTTCTTTACTATTCAGTGTCCTAAGTTCTGGTGAAAGATGTTGTAAGAGGGTACTTCTGTCTCCCCCCATAGGCTTCCTGACTGGCTTTCTTCCTGGCACTGTTTCTGCATCAATAAATGGAGTCTTATCAATATGTCTATTCCTTTGCTAGCAGGCTGAAGATGAACCTACAGAAGATTGCCTGAGAAGATCCAGCTTTTATTTTCCTTTTCAAGGTCACTTGGGTCATCTGAGAATCTCTCTTGCCTCTCTCCAGTCACAGGTTTGTGTACAAGTGGAAATTTCCCAGCACTCTTCAGAGTGTTCTTCTTTGACCTTTCAGTCACAGCTCCTGTCCTGGTACCCGCGAGGCAACAGGCCATCCTGCTCTCTCTAACTGGGTCACAGATGGCCCAAGCCACACTCTTCCCTTACTCACTGAAGGAACATCCATGAGATAAATTAGAACAGATGTACTGCAACTTCTTCTTTTGGCATTTACACCACTCTCTGGTCTAATTAATCCTGACATTGTGACCATTGTAATATGAACTGCATCAAAGGAATCAAATAGCAGATTGTCCCCTTGATGGCAAATACACTTATTTTCCCTCCCAGTGAGACATTATTCTCTGTCCCTTTTCTGTGAGACAATTTCTTATTTTCTCCTGCTATCTCTAAATTTATAACAATGAGACAAAACATTGTGAAGCTCTTACACTGATGTTTGTTTCATTTCCTATGAATGGCAAGCAGATGCATTTAAGAAAAAAAACCTGTCTACTTTCACCCATCTCTTCTGATGCAGTATTTAATATCAGAATTCTCATTTGTTTTTCTGGTAATAAGGTAGTGTGCTAACAATTTTGGGTACCTGTTAATAATATATGTGGCAGTTATACATATTTTATACTAAAGGCTGTCTTAAAAGCTACATCCTTATAGGTAATAACCTGCTTATAAAAACACTTTCTTGAATTATTCATACTTATTTGGAACAACAAAATCAACTATCTTTTTATAAGGTCAGGCAAACAAGAACCATTAATAATGTAGTAACATATCTTGGGACTAAGGTGGCTTAATATTTATTTTTTAATCACATAGGTAAGACACTTTGCTGCAATATAACTAACCAAGCAAGACTTGTCTATAAAGCATTCTAATGTGACTACATAGGTTAATAGAAAATTACTAAAAGGATAATGTCTGAGAATGTTTTCACATACGGGGATAATGGAAAAGATTTTTGCAAAAACCCATCTTTTTCTGTGAACACTTTAAAAATAAGTAGCACTAACAAAAATGCTATTTTGAAAAATTTATATAACTCTAGTAAAATTTTAGGTCAATGTTGATAATGAATGTCATCACACTGAAAAAAAGTCAGCATCCTATCACAAACCCCATCATCATAAGTCTTGTCTAAATGGACTTTACCAAATGTAATAACCCTGATTCTCCATTGTCTTAGACACTTTTCCATTGCCTGTAAAGACAATGTAAATTTCTATCATGAAAATATGGGATTTTCATATAGTCTCAGACAAGCATTCTTTAATCCTGTTTATATAATCCCACAAGAAGAGGGGATCATTCTGGAGCTGTTCTGTGTGACTAGCCTGGTCTCCAAGAACTTTCAGGCCACTTGCAGAATCAAAGTCTCCAAGGTCTTTGCTTTTAGTCGTATCTGGAATGGACAGTACATTAAAGTTCATCATTGGAAAAGTTCCATGGAAACCAGGTAGTAGCAGCTTTGTATGAATTCAGACCTGTCCTTTCTCTGCCTACTTTTTCTCTGCATTTTGAAGAACTCTGGAGAGGAACAGCCGAAAAGCTGGCAATTTCTGTGTGAAAGAAAGATGCTTTGAAGGGAACATTGATATTTAGCATCTTTTGTCAGTAATAGTTTTACATTATTACCATACACCAAGAATAGGAAATAGCAGGGAGCTCTTTCTGTTACCTCACTGAGTGATTCCCAAATCCACAAACAGATTTCAATATTAATTCATAAATGCCTCCTGAGAAAATGCTCCCATGAAAACATAGAAAAAGAAATTCTCCATTGGCTTCCAATTCGATGTTAAAGCCACATGCCTTCTCGCATAAATTTAGTCATCATTTATGTCACTGGAGATAATGTATAAGGAAAATAAAAAAGTTAAGAAAGTGATTTTACAGAATGTATTTATATTCAGAAAAGAACACTCACAGTATCTAAATTTCCCCACCTGAGTGTTTTCTTTCTCCTTTTCATTTTCTGTAATTGTGTCTTACATTTAAGCCTCAGAAAGCTGTAAGCTTCAGAAAGCTGGATGGCCTGATGCACATTGCCACATATTAGAACTCTCATTTCTTTGAAAATCTTGCAACCAAAGTTTCTGCTGTGAGTATTTGTGTGCATTGCTTTGAGAGGGTCATAAACATCTGTGAACCCAGTGCTCAGGAGAATGGGGACAAGAATACTGAATGAATTTCTGAGCATACTTTTCTTCACATTACTGCCCATCCGTGCACATGAGATACTGTCAGTTCTCAAACAGTTATGTTAGCATTTCTGCACTGTGTTTTTGCAGGGCATGAGTGAACATACTAGGCTGACTGCATGCTTGGATAGCTAATATATTTCTTCCATTACCACTTAGTTTATATTAGAGAAAACTGATAACAAGAAAAAAATTCTTCTGTTCTTCTCCTTCATTGTTATCGTAATAAAAAAAATAAATTAAAAAATAGAGGAATATTCATGTGGATGGATCTTGAGTGTTATTCCCTTTTCTGTTTGATTTTGTTCTTGGCTGGGGTGGGTACATCCTTTTAAGCAGAGACAGGTATTAATGGAGCTACTGTTGCAGAGAAATCAGCAGTCTGTGAAGAAAACTGCTGCCTCCCAATAAGAGAAGGAAGAAGCCCCAAATGCTACGTTGGTCTTTTGGGTGCTACATTGTCACAAATTTGTGTGGAAATCGGTTGTTGCTGTCATTCATACAAGAACTGTGACAAAATTTTGATCCAGGACTTTGATTACACTGTAAGGGCAAATTGGACCTGATCTAACCCTTACTAATGCTCATCAGATAGCAACCCCTGCTGAGCAATGCACAATGATTTCTGATCTCTTCTCAGTCAATAATTTAAAGCTTTGCCAAGAATCTTGTGGCTGTTGTTAGTGACTGGAAATACCAGCAGTAGTTTTTGTTAGACATCCTTAGGAACAGAGAGGAGAAAGTGCTGACATTTTGATATCAGCTGAGCCTTTTGAAAAATTCATTGCAGTGGACTGAGTGGGTTAATTTGGGCTAACATCTGGGGAAAAGCAACACTTGGGGAAATGAAAGAAGCGGCTAACTAGAACTTTTAATTTTCTTTGCTTTTCTTCTTCTCTGTATAGAAGAAATTGTTAAAATAGCTTAACTAGCTAACTGAGAACCCTATATCATGTGTTCCAGCAACTCTGCCATTGGATGGAATCCATTTTGTTTGAGGGCACTATTAGTGTCCTGGACCAGCAGCATACAAGAATTTGAATTTTTAGCCTTGGTGTTTCTTTGATTTTTCTCTACTGAGCTCCCTTTCAAGCCCTACGATGCATCAAATGAATATTCTGTTTGTTTTCTTTACTTCACACATATCAGGGTGTGTGGAAAACTTAGAATTAGCATTTGGTAGTCTACTGGTTTTGTGGGAGAAGCTTGTTAAAATAGGATTTTGGCAAAGGAAAATGACCACACATTAATGCTAGATAGTCTGTACTTCAAATCAGGAAACACTTTAGGCTTTAAAAAGTCCATTTTCTTTTCCATAGCAGATTTTTTACTACTAATATTGTATAGTTCTCCAAAAGTAATGTTTCCTTGTTATTTGTCAGTGAGTGACCCATGAAACTATAAGTGAACCACATTGAAAGATAAAAAAAGTGGACTGTAAAGAAAATATTTGTGTTCCAGGTCAGCAGGAATGAAACCTTATTGCTGTTGCTATAAGTGAGTGTTTATAATGAAGTCTATTGGCTACTTTAGATATTTAAGATCAATTCACCTCACAGTTCATCCTAATAACAATGCATAAGGGACCTCCATAAAATCTAGGACTATGATAATGCTGAAAAATGGAGGATAATACCTGAGCCATAGCTCAGCCTCAGTCTTGGGGTGTGCAGGACAATAGTCTGTTGTCCTGGTTTTTTTTTCCCAATTCCTTTCAGAGAAGCACGCTAGTGCCTTTTCTAATCCCATAATGACTCTTCAGTTGTGATGCCTTTTTTCCCCCCCATTCCTCTATCCTTTGATATTCCACCCAGTGTAGATAGATGTGAGACTGTCCAGGTAAAAAACTCTCACCATGTGTGCATAAAAAACCTATAGGAAATAGCAATGAATCAAGGGGGTATATTTCTTCCCTTTTTATTTTTCTCTAGGGTTTAACCATCCTAGCTTTTGGCTGCTTTAGCTCTGGAAGTAGTAGAAGCATCTTGTCATCCTGTGGATTTATGTCTCTAATTCAGATTCTTGGGTGTTTAGTAGCATGTTAGCTGCAATGGAAATTTTTCTTAAATTTGGAGCATGGATAGCAGCTCTTTCAGTGGGGATTCATTGAAGCCTGATGTGAACTGAGTGCATGTCTTTCTCATCTTGGAGAGAATTCACACAGTCTTCCTCTTCTAGTTTATTTTCCTGCATCTTGCAGAGACTTAATAATTTTTAAGGCAGTACTTCTGATATAATGAATCTTCTCTTCCAAATGTGGTGACAATTTATCAAGAGACTCAAGCAAAAACAGGTAGAGAGAGAGAGAGACAGACAAGACAGACACAATACAATTTCTATCTTCTGGAAGGCAAATGAAAAATACGTGTTGGATTTTTAGATGTTAATTTGTTTAACTTCAGCCTCAAATTCTGTTTCTTGGTGTACTTTTTCTGCAGATTATAAAGGTGTTTGTACTTATTTTCTTCCTGTCAAAGCAGTTCCACGCTATAATCAAGTTCCAGCTCCTGTTTCTTTTGACAGACTCAACAAATTGTATGATCTAAATCTGTCAGTGCAAGGTATTTTTATTCCAGACTTGAGATCAACCCCGTAGTCCTAAGGATTTTTTCACTTAATTTTCCACATCTTCTGGTATCTTTCACCAAAAGCACTTACCAGACACATATGCACTATTCTAGTATCAGCTTCCCTTATCTTGTAATTTTATAGTCTGCTTTGATCATGAATAAAATCTCTTAGGGAAAAAAAAATAAAAGAAAAAGAGATCTGAATATTTAGTAGATTTTGCAAGATTTTTCAAGTTTCTAGCATAGCCATAGCTCTGATACATTTGTTACAATTGCTGGTTTTAGCAGCCACTGGAGGTTTCAATTGTCTGATGCCTCATGGAGCACTGTTTGTTGTGAATTGTTTAAAATGAACAAAATGCAATAACTTAATGGACAGTAAAAAAAATTGTATTTAGAAGAATGTAATAAGTGCTCTGCTCCCTCCTGTACAAGACAACAACCCAACCCTCCCATTATCTTAAATGAGATTACAAACCTGAGCTTTAGAGGTGCAACAACATGTTGCAAGCTTATGATGTGACTGTGGTGTGCCAGTGCCTGCCTACCAGCTGCTGAATTACACTGTTGTATGCACCTTTTTTCCGCACAAAGACCCTTCTAAGTCTTAGAAATACTGCACCACATCTTTGGACATCTTTCATTATGCTTCAGAAGAGTGTCCTCATTACAATATACATCTTGTTAATATGTGTATTTTTATAATCTTTTTATTTACCTCTGGGGACTAACTCTGTCATTTTCCTCATCTGTTCTTCAGCTTGTATGTTTTTTTTTCTTGTAACACATCATACTTCAAACATATTTTGCCTTTTTCCTCTTGTTGAGTGACTACTACAGCATGTAAGCCTAATCAAAGCTGGCCCTTTGAGCAAGTGTCAACATCAGCTGACATCCCAATATCCATTCAAATCTGTGATTATTTTTAGAAGAAAACAAAACTAATCTTGAGACACCCTGGAAAACAATTTATTAGAAAATGTAATTTAAGTTTTTCTGTCAACTGTTAGATTTTTGGCAGAAAAACAAGGGGTAGCAGAAGCTTTCTTCTCTTTTGATTTCAAATCTCAGTTGTCATTTTGGTATTAATGTGACCCTCTGTAGAAAGACCAGATGTAGTTTCATGAGGTAAAGGAAGCAAGGAATGTTCTAAACTGTTCCAAAAAATGCAGTGCACAAAGATATATCAGTGTAAGCTCATGATCATCTCTGTTGAGGCTTTCAAGTGCAACAACTCAGGTTGGAGGGACAGGATTATGAAGACCAGTATTCTCAGCCTTCTTGGAGATAAGCTCTGACCTTCTTTTAAAGTAGGGACGAAAAAAACCTTTTTAAAAGAAATTGTTAATTTCTTGCATAAGAAGCTACTGCTTTAATTTAAAATATTGAAAATCTCAGCATTTTACTACTACAGTTTTTCTTTAGAAAACAAGATAAATATTTAATTATCAATCAATATAGATTTGTGTTGTTCTTGTTGCTGCAGCAGCAGCTCTTCTTGTTGCTTTTGATACGTGGGCAGTCTGACAAACTGAGCAGAACACTGTTCCTTTTCTCTGAAATTGATGCTTATGCAGCTGTGAATCATGACTTTTTACGCCGGGAAATGATGAACTCTAATAACTGTAAAAACTGTGATACCAGGGCTGGACTTCTGTGTAGTGTCTTGTGTCCCCTCAGTTATTTCTACTGACATTGGCTTTTATGGTTCAGATTTAAAGCAGCACTTTCATCAACAAGTCTTAAATCTGATTCTTAGCTAGAACTTACATAATTTAAAAAAAATGTAACTACATTACTTAAAGAGAAGATACATTTTCCAACATCTAATTTATTTATTTGCACATAATTATTATGAATTTATTTTAGTTATAGTTTTCTTACTTTGAATGACTCGCACATGGAACCTAGAAAGACACTTTCTCCCACTTTATAGTACAAAACAGTACAATTGTCCTCTAAGTTCCATTCACAGTTACTTTTTCAAGTTTTTTTTTTTCTTCTTTTATTTCCACCTGCTTTCTTACTGAAAGACTCCAAAGGCCAAATCATGTGCAAAGGCCACAAATGCAATAGCAGGTATAGACAGTAACAAAAAAATAATGCATTTCTTCTTGACTGTTCACTTTGTTCTTGACTTTATATGCTAGTTTTTGTTTTTGTAACCATTACTGCTTTTTTTTTCAGCATATTTTGCCTATTGTGATGGTGCCATATATTACTTCATAGCTACTGAGTTGCAATTAAGCTAGGAATGTATTTGAGGCTGAGGACATGAAGGCCATCTTTGCACCAGAAATGGCTTTCAGAGTGATTATGTCTGTCTCAGGCATTTTATATATTACAACAGGTTTGTTGATGTAGCTAAGCTGATGCAGTACTAGTAGCAAATGCTTTTTCTGTGTAGACAGCCTGTGCCAGGAAAGGGAGGTGTTGTGCTGTAATTTATATATTTTTTCCTGATAAAATAAACTATACTGGCAATAACATTTTTTTCCCCTTTCAAACACAACTGTATAAAGCACTGGCTCAGTGCTTTAATAATCCTCTGCAAGTTATTGTACCAGCACAAAATGATTATAGGTGCACTAGAGCTGACTGAGGATCAAATACAGTGCCCATGGAAACCTAAGCTCCCAGCAGCATGGACTGACACTTTAGTTAAAAAAAATAATTTCTGTGGCCGAGACTTTCATTCTAAGCAACACCCCCCCCCTTTTTTTTTTTTCTTTTTTTTTTTTTTTTTTTTTTTTTGCATACACTGATGGCAACAGCTTCCACTGTGATGCATGAAAGCAGGGTTTATATTCCCATTCTGGACAGTATGACTCAGTGCCTCAGCTTAGACTTTTTCCCACCCTAAATGAACATGCTGTTTCAGATGTTCCAAGGTTCATAAATCTCATTGTCTTGCGGCAATGGACATGTGAATTGTGATGTAAAGCTGAAAACTACTGAAATAATAAAAAATATCTCTTCTCTACAAACATACACTTTCCAATCAACTCCAATGATTGCTAATATTTCTTGTGTATTACTTCTCTCTGTATAAATGGTGTGAAAAGGAACGCGGGAGCATTTCACTGTCTCCAATAGCCTATCTCTTAAAGCTGTGAGGTAGAGATCTCTCCTCTTTTATCTCTCATGGTCATGCAACTCCTACAGAGCTGGTTTTGGGAATGTTTGTGTCCCATGGTGCAACAGAAGATGAAGAAACTTACTTGAAATCTTTTCTCTTTGAACTAAAGGAATTGATTTTGTGCAGGTCTGGTTACTGCGATATAAGAAAGGCAAACTTTTAGAGAGCATCCAAAGGAGGGCAACAAAGATGGTGAAGGGTCTTCAGGGAAAGCTGCATGAAGAGAGGCTGGCGTCATTTGGTCTGTTCAGCCTGAAGAAGAGGAGGCTGAGGGGACATCTCATCGTGGTCTTCAACATCCTCATGAGGGGAAGATGAGGAGCAGGCACTGATCTCTTCTCTGTGGTGATCTGTGGCAGGACCTGAGGGAGTGGCCTGAAGTTGTGTCAGGGGAGGTTCAGGTCAGATATTAGAAAAGGTTCTTCACCCAGAGGGTGTTTAGGCACTGGAGCAGGATCCCCAGGGAAGTGGTCACAGCACCAAGCCTGACTGAGTTGAAGAAATGTTAGGAAAATGCTCTTGGGCATATGGTGTGACTCTTGGGAATGGTGCTCTGCAGAGCCAGGAGTTGGACTTGATGATCCTTGTGGGATCCTTCCAACTCAGTTTATTTTACAGTTCTGTGATTCTATGAAATATTGTCATGCAATGAAATCTAGAAAAGAAAAAGGAAGCAATGATGCTGTGCAAAAAAAAGATTATTGTTATTGTGTAGGTTGGTGTGACAATGGTTGCAACAATATTAAAGCTCATACATCTCCCTGAAGAAATTTTTTTAAGTGCAACATAAAGAAAATACAGGTTTACTCACTGGCATGAGAAGCCTACATCACCTTTGGAAAAAAAAAAAAATTGCCTGACTGATTCACTGTGTTGCATATTCAAGACATATATTCAGCCCATCAGTTCCTCTCAGGTAATTATTGGTTACCAGATGTATATATTAAAGTGGTCATAGGAGTGAAAATGTGTTTCCCTTTACACCATTTCCCTTCCCTATGTGACTTTCATGCCACACTGAATATTGTTAACCTGCAACACTTCTTTTTACTTTGTCAGCCACCTTTGAGCAACAGATCAGATTCTATGTGAAGGCACAGAATATTTACAGCTCCATATTGTACAGAACCATATGAAGCACATCTGTACTCTAATTAATCACACAGAAGTTCCCTGTGCTTGTTTTGTCGTACTTTTTATTGGTGATGCTCTTTATAGGTCTAACACATTAAGAGAATGAGTGCAGTCCTTTTTCCAGACATGGTGAAGACCAGAATCGTGTCAAGTTACCCCAGGCATCTGGAGTGCTGTCTTGGGGAATTAGGTAATTAGCAACAAGGTCAGAGTAAAACATTCTTACATAACTATATTCAGGAGGGAAAATTATCATAGCAGTATATTAATGTATCAATTCAGATATTTATGTAATGCACTATTTATATATAACATGCTATATAATAATCAGAAATAATAATGTCCCTTTCATAATCAGATTATAATTAATCTCTTCTATTATCCATCCTCTTCCTTTTTTTCTCTACCTTTTTCTCTTGTATTCATTTCGTCCATTTGTACTGTAGGAATAATTTAAATGTCTCATAAGTACTTCTCTCCTGAAGTAGTTTCTGTAGATACAGAGGCTTTGAAGTTCTGACTTAAATTATTCATATACCCAACTAATATTTCTTGAGACATATCACTCTGAAAACTTTCAAGTTGCAAACACTGAAGTTTTCATACACGCTCAAACCTTGCCAGATCAATGAACAGTTGTTGGAACTTATTAGTCTGGACAATTTCTATTTTTGTATGATAATTGCTGATGAACTTCAGGATAGTTCCCTGTTTTCTTCCTTGGGTCATAGTCATTTGAGAATTGGTGAGTGAGAAGGAATGGTGGGCTTTGTTCCTGAGGAAGGTCCATGTCAGTCTTGAAGGAGACTTCAGACAGAGAAATGCTCCCTTGAGGTTTGAAAACTGTGTCAGAATTGGTCAGGAGCTTTTACTTGGTCCTTTGAAAGTCCAGATGGGTCAAAAGTGAGTATAAGAAGCCACAGAAAAGCTGTCTCAAACTAAATGGACAGGCTGTCAATAAATTGACAGGCTGTCAGACTTAAGGAGACTGAGCAATGGTGGGATTCTTCTGGTGTTTGAGACTACATGTGATGCAAGAGGCTGTGGCATCCTTCATCTCTGAGATAGTTTTAAAGGTTTCCACTCATACAAAAATGGAATTCCTAGACAATTTTTAAAATGTATAAGCTTCATAGAGAGAAATTTCCCAGGTTTTTCCTCTTCTTCATATGGCCTAGTTTAAGTGAATGATTTTGGCAAATATAAAGGGAAATGTGCATAGTGCTGTCCTTGGAGGAAAGAATTTGAAATATGACCACAGCAGAGATCTGATTCAACTTCTTACATAAACTTATGCTCAGACCTATTCTCAGACTACTATTTAAAACTCTTCTACCCTGGAGACACTGCTGGTAAATTAAAGAGACCAGTACTTGTCCTGTCTATCCCTGGCATCATGGAGATCACCATGGATCATCCTTGAACACCATGGCAACAGGATCATTTCCTCTGTACTTTCGCTGTGTGCTCCACAGGTTTTAGATTCTATACCCTTACCAAACTATTGCCTCTAGATTTCTACTAGGATTTGATCCTAGTCCAAAACTTGCTCAAGTGGACCCTTGATGCTGTCCGGAGAGTTCAGTGTAGCAGTTATTTTGTGATCTTTAGTTTGCAAAACTGTTTTGTATCTATCCTTTGCCCTGCAGCTGGAGACGGAGATAACACCATCCTTCAGATACCTATTTTGAGCAGCACTGCTAAGTTGCAGTGCCTCACAAACAGATGCTTTGTCCAAACCAAGCAGTTGATTTTGGTACACCTACTGAAATGCATTCTGATTACTGGTGACATCTGTGAAGTGATGCGACAAAAAATATAACCTCAATCTGAATCTACACAGTAGTCTTTTTCTTCCATTTAAACTAGATTTCTATCTAGCTTTGCTATGATAATATGTGTATCTGAAACGATTCAAAGCTATTAAGCATATATATGTATAAATATTATTTCTGTTATTTTGTCAGTGGTACTAATTATTACTAAGATTTTTTAAATATCATAGCTGAAAATACAAGACAAGTTGATAGGTAATTTTTAGTTTTAGTAATATTTCTGATGATAGGTTTGATTTAAAATATCAGGTGACAAGTCCTGAGGTATGGCATTGTGCCAGGATGAGTGGGACCTTTCTAGACAGGGCTTGTCCCAGGGTAGGGCAGCTCCAACTAGAAGAGATTTGGGGTGTATTAGTGCAGTGGGTGAGAGAGATGTGCCTGTGAAAAGATGCAAAGACAAGGTCCATGAGACATCTTTTCCCCAGACAGGGAGGGTGGGAGCAGGGCAGAGAAGCAGGTGCTGCTGAGTCTTTCAAAACAAAGTATTCCAAGCTGTTTCTAGGACAATAGCTAGAAAAGAGCAAGGGAAAGAGGTCTAAAAACAACCCACAGGAATCACAGAATCGTAGAAAGGATGAGGTTCAAAGGGACCACAATGGAACATCTACATAAGCAGGGTCAACCTGGATCACATTGCACAAGAATGAGTCCAGACCATTCTTGAGTATCTCCAGTGAGGGAGACTCCACAATCTCTCTGGGCAATCTGTTCCAGTGCTCAGTCACTCACACAGTAAAGAAGTTCTTCCTCATATTCAGATGGAACTTCCTGTGCATCAATTTCTGTCCTTTGCCTCTTGTCCTGTTACTGGGCACCACTGAGAGCAGCCTGGAAATGTCCTCTGACACCCTGACTTCAGATACTGATAGACATTGATGAGGTCCCCTCTCAACCATCTCCTTTTGAGGCTGAGCAGGCCCAGAGCTGTAAAATGGATGAAGTTTTGGGACATCTTTAAAATTCTCTTCCTTTGTGCCTCTGGCTGAATAAATTTTTTTGCTCACCGTACCAAAAGGATCAGCTCTGGTGGTACCTCACCCAGAAAAACTGATATTCCACCAACTATGAAGCCTTTTGAGGGTATAGATTTGTCTCCCATCATTATCTCCCTATGAAGGGACCTTAGCCCAGATTCCCCTGTATTGCGGTAGATCATCTAAATACTGTTTCATGATGCCAGTATACATCAATACATAATCTGTTAGCTCTTGCTTTCTTTATAAAAATAGTTTTGATTATTAGCTTGAAAGATATCTTTTAAGAAATATTGGTAAAGATGAAAACTTAGTGCTAGAATCAGGAGGTGAATAGAGTGCAGTTTCTAAGAAGGTGAAAAACCCTTTGTGTAGCATACAACTGCTTTTTGAGTTGTGTTCTTCCCTGTGTTACAAAATGTGCTCTTGAAGTTCTCTGTTAAGCACATAAATCAGAAATTTTTACTGTGCCAAATGTTGCAGTTATGTGAGCAAAGAGAAGTGGGCAGCAGCACCCTAATAGAAGGGATCCAAAGATTCCACTGACTTTTTTTTTCAAAAGTGTTGTTCTTCCCAGACAGGGGAAGGATCTGCAGTTACAGCCTCTCAGGCCTGACATTCTAGGGACCATTTCTTACTTTCACAGTCTTAAACATATTTAGGTACCTGGAATATATGTGGATATAAAATAAATGATCATTTAAGAATCATAGTAATGTAGCTTCTCTTTGAAAACAGAGAATAATTAATTTTCAGTCACAAATACACTTATTACTGTACCACTCAAAGAAACCTTTAGCATTCATTAGGATTTCAGTATTTTCTCAAAGAAATGAATCTAATAGTAGCATCTCTTTACATCTGAAGATGATGTTACCAAATTGTGCTTTGGATATGGGATGCTGTATGCAGCAGAGGAAGGAAAGCGAGTGTGATATTTTAATGACAGCTAAACTGTCTTTTTGACATCCTTCTGGTTTAATAACATTTATTAGCTATTCATTATCCACTGTCGGAACACATTACTCTGTATTTGTAATATTCATTTTCCAGGAGACACACACATTTTCCAGGAGATTTTATTCATCAAAGTGCTTTAAAATGAAGCACAGTAGCAAAAGCTTGGTGAAATTTAGGTACAAGTTGACAAGTTAATATTTGCTTAAGCATGGGAAAAAAAGTTTAAAGAGTTGTTTGTGACTGAAGAATAAAAGGCCATGAAAAAATTGTAAGGCAAAACAATTTGAAACATCTCCTACCCTACTCAGACTGCTAAATTCTGAACTGGAGAAGAATACAGTGGTAAAGAGAGGTGCATAGAAATTGTGACACATCTAATGTTTGCCATTATATTTTTTTTTTGTCTGTAAGAGAATGATCACTAGCTTGTAAATACCAATTACAAGGCAGAATGAATACATTCACAAAGCATTGATATTTTATTTTCCATTAAGTTCATGACCAATAGACTATTTCATATGGAAAATCTATCACAAAAAGCTGTACAGCAGAAATATACAATCTATGTGTGACTAAAGGTGTGTAAAAGCATAATTGAAATTCCTAATAAGTAAGTCCTGTCTGATTTATAACAGTAAGAAAATAGCAACTTTGTAATTTAATGTATATAGGCACAGGTAATCGCATGTAATTGCAAAATCATACTTTCTTTCAACCCTTTTACTACAGTATCTGTATTTTCATCAAACTTCACTCTTTATCTTTTCTCATTTCCTTTCCATTTGATTTTTGTATAATAGTTTCTTTCATATTTGAAACAGTCTATTGGCCATCAACAGCAACGGAAGAAATCAGTGTTTTATCTAGTCTGTTCTGTACGTGATTTTTGGAACTGTTTCCTGCATTGCTGCTGCCAAAAAACCCCAAACAAACTGCAGAATAATTTGTAGTAGTCATGTGACCCAATGAGATACTTCTGTTTGGCCATAATAAACAAGCAAACAAACAAAATATATCTAAGTCAGAGCCCCATTTCATGCATCTCTGTTGTATGTGGAGAAGGAAGGAAATGGTGCATTTGAGAAGTTTATGCTCAGGTGACATGAGTGTCTTGTCCAAATGTGTGGTTGTCATATGAGTTTCAACATAGTTTTTTCACCTAAAAATTATTTTTAATGTTTTATTAAGGAGTAAAATGCATCCATGTACAATCTCAATATGTAGACAAGAAGTATTTCCTGCGTTAGCCAGGTTTTTCTGCAGTGGGTAGTATGACTCTTAGCTATATTTATCCATAGTCGTTTTGCTTTCAAAAAGCCCAATACAGAACTTTAAATCTGATTCAGGGAATGCAAGCTCCAGTCACAGGATTAGCACAATAATTTCTGAGAGGTTTCCAAAAATAAGTAAAGGGCTTCTGATGGGAACTCCATGATTAGCTCTCTACATCTGTCCCATAGTGTCCACTGCCAAGACTCCAAGAGGAACAATTTTATGAAGTATTTCTATCCTGGTTTGAAGACTCAGTCAGATTTACTTCCTTGTAGAAGGTAAGAACAACTTCCAGTTTTTAAAGGGAATTTAAACCCTTTCAAATCTTGATGAAGATTGAAACCTTGTCAAAATATGCAGGTATCACATTTTTGTACAAGATTCGTGTAGACCAGATTTTTTGTTTTGTTAATATAAATTTGGATATAATAATATAATTGAACATAATAAATAATTAATAAGCAATATAAAGAAGTAATATAAATGTGTATATAATACTATAATAAAATATAATTATAAAGTAGTAATATAATTTGTATATTAATTTGTAATATAGTTCCTATTGTGCCTTTACCTGAGTGCTGTACTTGTGGGATAGATATGCTGTGAACTAGCAAATGCTGGCAAGTGACACACTGCTTGTCATTTCATAAGCTTATTCATTTTTTCCTCGCTCTGACTACTGCTGTTTTATACAGCTTTTGGAATGACTGGCTACTTCCCTGGGAGATGCTCAATCAGAGTTGGTGATAAGTGAATTTATAAAATCAAACATTATTTTTGGTGCTCAGTGTTTTAGATATGCTCAGTTCTGTTTAATGGGCACTGTTGATTACAATCTCTATTGCAAGTGTGTCTCTTTATTGAGATATTCTTCAGCAAAATGCTCTAACAAATCTTCTGCAGCTTGTGCAAAGTTGGTAATTTCTACCATGGTGATGCACTTATTTCCTGGTTAGCAAGTGCATTATTTTCATTTTTTAAAATTTTATTGTAAAAGATTTATCGCAAAATATTCTGATAGTTATTTTAAATTCTGTAGGATGTAAAGATGTGACAAGATTTGAAGAGAATTAATAGAAATTTGCGAAGAATATGATGTGAAAATTGTGGAATCAGTGTCATCACTGGCTTATTGGACTGTATGTGTACATACATAAGACTTTCCGTTTCCTTTATATACCTTAGCAATTTTTCAGTAACACTGACAATACAACATCCTTGACCCTAGCCTGTTTTGTGATAATCTCAGTATTTAATGTTGGACATTCTCTTGATCACAGTGGTTTTGACTTGTGAAGTACTAAATGGCCAAGGGCTTGGCCTCTGACTTGATAGCTTGAGCAGTAAAAGCCTTCAGACTAACAGTTTGTGGTCTCAAAGGGAAAAGGATGGAAGCTCAGGCACCCAAAGTATATTCCTGTATTTCATTCTGGCACAGCTAAAAGTCTTTGCAGCATTCACTGTGATTCTTCTGACTCTCTAAACATGCCAGGGAGGATGGTGGACTCCTTGAGTTTTGGTTGGTAAGAGATATTTTTAAAAATAATTTTATTCTTTTTTAATTTGGCTCAAGTAGCAGCACTCTGTAAAGTGCATCTGAAGCATTTTTCTTTAAATATTTATCAGTCCTTTCCAAGTATGAACAATGTAGAGCTATCACAAATCAATGAGATCTCAAGGTTTTTGAAATAATACTGACCTATTTTTTTTTTTTTTGGAAGACATTTCAATAAAAGCTTCCTTCCACCTTTATGAAAATTTCTGTGACTAGCTATAGACTCACTTAAACTTTTGCTTCCAAACTTCCTCTCTGTAATGAATTAATTAACTTTAGAAATGCAAAATACTTTGACCAAAACCCACAAAAAAAATACCAACCTAAGATATTTCATATCCCTAATGAGCTACTGCAGTACTAATATTCAGTAGTACAACCATTTTTTGACAAAAGAAACATTTCTGCAAAGAGGATTGAAGTATTGCTAAATCTTTTCCTGATTTGTATACATATCTTTGCTTGGTTTTGGTGGTGGGACCCTTTGTAGGAATGCTGATTAATGCATTTCTGTGGAACTACCTTCAGTGAAATGAATGCCTTTCTGCTATGAATATGGACATCACATTTCTGCAGGGTTGGAAATGGATCACTTTTCTGTGAGCATGAGGCAGCTGATGCAGAGATAGAGAAGGATGTGGTCTAGCTCATGTCTGCTGGGTGTATGGCCCTTGAACAATACTGCCTGTTACTAGGACTGTCCATTGTTTTTAGATCTCATTTTAAAGTGTATTTTATGGCAACAACACCACCACCTAAGATCTGGAAAACTGTTTTTGAAGCTAACCACACTGCCTCCTGGGAATTACTGGTGTGGTGGTTCAGCTCATGATCCCATCAGGCTGGGCTCTGGGCTCTGTTTCCCATGAGCATCAGAGTCTTTTACTGGTGAACTGCATTCAGTCTGAGGAGAATTGTGTGGCTTCTGGAGAAATGGGACACACAGGGACATCTGAGAGAGCTTTTCTGCTTTTAGAACTTTTTATTCTGTTAAAAGTAATGCATTTCCGTGGAAACAAAGCCATTTGATAAAATACAATTAGTCAAAAATATTGCTTATAATAAATATAGTTTTGATGGAAATATTTTTTACATAGTTGTAATTAACAATGGAGTAATGCAAATAGTGCCTACATGTTCAGGTTAGATATGAACACAAGCTTTGAAGAAGGTTAAAATTTCCAATGACTTCCATAATTTGCTTTCTTAGAACCGAGCAAACATATCAGGATACTGATATCAGGAACCTTGTTAAGGCTTGATCCTGCTGTCACTTCAGTGGGAGCAGGACTGGACCCCAGGTAATCTTCTAAGATTACCTAGCTTAAATTAATTAACTATCTTCTACCTTCCAGCAGCAGCTGCTGTTAGCAATTTCATTTCATTTTCTGAATTGAAATTACAGTAATGGTAAAGCATTTAACTTTGTCTCTTTTATATGACACTATTTTTGCACCTAATAGGAATATGCTTCTGACATTTACTATCCTTCCTTTATTACAAGTCTATCTGCCTTTCATTACATTTTCATTTTTCTTATGGTGACTATTTTTCATATTTATCACAGTGGTTAAAATTGTATCTGTCACAATCAGCAATCATATAGATTCATGAAATGTTTATTGATCTGTAAGCAACAGGTACAATAAATTTTAAAAAATGTTGTTTCTCAAAGGACAGGAATTAATTCAGGTATCTTGGACATAGGCAAAATACTCTTACTGTGGTAAGTATGTTAATTTATCATGCAGTAAATCTTTTGTTTAGCTGGTCAATATTAATCATGTGCAATAAATATAACTGCAGTTGTAGGAAGTGGTAAAACAGAAAAAAAGGTCTTTTTTGAAGAAAAGTTTTTAGTGTTATTTTAAAACAACAATGTTAAATTACAGTATTCTTACTACTAATGGGTTCCAATAATCAAAAGTTAAAACTATAAATCCATAAACTATCTTGTTCACTAAAAATGAAACCTATTTCTTTGTTCAGGCTGTTTCTTGTTTCAGACTTTAACTTTTCATCTTCTGTGTTTGGGAACTGTAGCAGAAGAAATACAGCTTTTTACCCATTCTAAAATCAGTGTTGACTAATACTCATAGTCGACACAAATAGACTTGGTTTCACTTTGAAACTGTACTGAAAATTCATTTCCAGAAAATAGTCAAGGTCAATTCTTTTTGGCAAATATCCCATTAAGAGTCATGCAATTATCCTGCTGCCTTGCTTTCTTAGGAAATCCTAATTATCCAAGGTCCGGAGAGCACACATAACCAGCCTATTAGGGCATATTTCAGTTTCCTGTAAACTCTATCCCAATAAACCACTTTTATTTTAACAAGAGAGCTATGTAGATGTCTAAACCTTGTGTGTTTGTGAAGAAGGAGGGGGCTGAAGCTGGGGATGACCTAGGGTGACTTTGTTCGTCTTCACTGACTCAGTGTCTCTCATTTCACCACCAAGTCTTCCTTGTCTCAATAGCTGAGATTCCTGACAAAGCTGAGACCTGCTCTTCCTTGCCACTGGCTGCTTGGCAAGGGATGCTTGCTGCTCCAGGTCATCACTCCCATATCCCAAAGTGGCTGGGAAGTTCATTGCTCTACAGTTGTGTTGAATCAGAGGTAAGTTTGAGGAGAAGGTACAGAGCTCAGAGCTATTTCAGGACTTCAGAGACCCAGAGTAAGTGTCTGAGTGCCAGTATATACAGTTGGGCCACAGTCTTGGAAACACCTTTTACATCTTTCTTTTCCCCTGGCTGATGACAAAATTGCTTGTGACAATTCACCACTGCTCACAAAAAAACCCGAGAAGTAAGATTCCATCCTGAAGTGTTCAAGAGGAGGAGCAAATCACCTGTGTTTTACCTGTAGAGAAACAGCTGAGGGGGAGGCAGGGCAGTGACAAAATGAACCTTTCCAAAGGAACCCATAGAGAAGAGAGACAATTTCTGCTTATACAGCATATAGCCAAAGTGGCTGCAGCAGTAGCATACAAGTGAGCTGTCACCCACTGCTCTTTGCTGCTTGATGAGGACATGGTCTCCAAGTTCTTCAAATGCTGCTTTATATTTTCCTTCAAAGGGATAACATGAAGCAGTTCTTGTATATGGGGTCACCTATTCTACAGGGCTGCATCAATGCTCTATATTTTCTGATTTTTGTTAAGTAGAAGTATACATTGCTGTGCTGTTGGAGTATTAAAAAAATTATATTCACTATTTAAGTGTATAGTATTTAAGTATATTATTTAGACGTTGTACAGAGCATAAAGCACTGATTATTTTAACACGTGAAATGAAGTTTCTATGTTGTCACCATTCTATATTTTTGCAAAAATGTCATCAGAGAGAAGGTGTCTTGAGGGGAAGAGTAGAGCTTGTGAAAGCAGTTTGGGACTCCCTTCTCCCATTGTTCAATGTCAACAACTTCTATTTTTTCTCATCCTTTTCAGACAGTGACTGAGAAAATTGGTCCAGGACATTCTCCTGGTCCCTGAGTGCAAGTGACATAATCAGTACCATGCTGATCATTCATTTTTCCTAAAGCAGGAGGATCTCATCCAAACCGCTTACAGGGAGCAGTTTGGGGCTACTAATGTCTCTTGCCTGGGAAAGCACTGGTTTCAGGAAAGACTTGTGAAAGCTGTGTCCAGGAGGGTCTTTAACAGCAAAATATTGCCATTATCAGGGCAATAACCGGGGCTGTATTCTGGCCAGGTGGCTCACTAGAAGCACAGAAACATCACAGAATATTCTGAGCTGGAAGGGACCCACATGGGTCATCAAGTCCAACCCTTAAGCAAATGGCCCACATGGGAATCAAATCCACAACTTTGGCATTATTAGCACCATGCTCTGACCAACTGAGCTAGAACAGATCTTGATGTGGCCAAAATGGGTGAAGAGGAATTAGGGGATGAAGGAGCAGAGCAATAAACCTATGAGATAGACACTACTATTTGGAGGTAGGGAATAGGTGAAGTATTTTGTATTCTGCCTTGGAAGTAAAGCACTTAAGACCTTTAGCTTAGACCACTAACTGTGTTGGAGTCTTACAAATCACAGCATTTCTGAAAATAATGTAAACTGTAATGTAAATTTTCAAATACTTAGAAAACCAGTTGTCAATCAGGTACTACCTTTTTGTACAAACACTACTAAACCAGGCCTTGGTTAGGCTGGATGGCTGGCAGGATTTCCTCATACAGCCGTAATAAGAAAATATCACAGGCAAGAAATAGCAACAGGGTGTGTAGGTGGCTGAAGGAAGGAAAAACTCTGACAAAAATAATTACAAAAAGTAAAATTAGCCATCTGTCATTGTTGTGATATTATTGCCCTGTAAACATACCTAAAATTTCAATCTTTGATCTTATCATATAAATACAATTATTTTAGGTACTGACCCCTATGTAAGATTATTTTCTTGAAGAAAACTGTTTTTATCTAAGAGATTAATCATTCTGATGTGTCATTTTTTTATTTGAATCTAAATGGCCAAATATTAGAGTTTTACAATGCCAGTACAAGAAGTGGACATGAACTATTTCTTTGCAGAAGTGAGGTAATAAGATCTGAAATATTTCTGTTACATTATTTAATGAAAAATTGCTCCCTTCTTTTTCCACAGGTTGAAATCAGATATGAATGCTTTTAGCAGACAGAAAAATCTGTGATTTAATGAAAAGATATACCATCACAGTAACTATGGAGAGATGCCCATATCCATAGTGGTAGTTTGTGGGAAAACCTCAATATTTGACATTTGCATCTCAAGTTTTTATTTCAAACCTCATAGCCGCATGTGACTTGAGGTAATCATGGCTCAGTAAGACTGAAATTTTTGCTTTAGTGTGCTCATATTAATGGTCCAGGAGCAGCTCCTGGTGTTGTTTTGTTTCCAGCAGATGATCTTTTATCTGTGACCATGGAGACTCTTTATTTACTTTCACTTTTCTTTTACTCTCAGAAGCTCTTCAAAGTAGAGCAACGAGCTGTGTGTCTTAGAACCATGCCATAGAACCTCAGAATGGTTTGGGTTGGAAGGGACCATGATTATCTAGTTTCAATCCTCCTGTCATGAGCAGTGATACCTTCCACTAGACCAGGTTGCTCAGCATCTCATCCAACCTGTCCCTGAACACTGCCAGGGGTGGAGCACCTGCAGCTTCTCTGGGCAGCCTGTTCCAGTGTCTCACTTCACAGGAATAAATTTTTTTCTGTCCCCAATATAAATCTGTCAGTTTAAAGCCATTCCCCCTTGTCCTGTCACTTCATGTCCTTGTGAAAAGTCCCTCTCCAGCTCTCCTGTAGGTCCCCTGTAGGTACTGAAAGGCTGCTCTGAGGTCTCCCTAGAAGGCTCTTGTCTGAAGGTCTCATAAATCATCTTTTTCTCTATAGGAACAAAATAGGTGTTAGCGAGGTTTTATTTATTTTGGAAAGTGATGTGCGAGGTTCATTTTTTCACCATTTTTGAATGACACCACATTTCATTTTGAGATGCAAAAAACCAACTTTATAAAAATATATTGTTTTAGTTTTTTTGGAGCATGTTAAGTGCTATTTATATCAAAGCAAGATATTTTCCACTGGGTTTTAAAGTAAGACATCTAAACCAAACTGTCAAGTACATGTATATATAATTTAATGAATTTGCTTTGATTCTTTGAACAGTGGAGAAGCGAGCTAACTGTCTCTTTGATGCCGTAAATGATGACAGTGAAGAAATCAGAGGCTGGGTATAGCTGTGAACATGGGCCATAAAAGACTGCAGCCACTGCCAGGAGCTTACTTCAGGTACTGATCCTTTTTCCTTCGCAAATTACAGAATCAAAAGAGATTAAAAATGAGATGACAAGATAATATCTCATTTTACACAGCTAATTGAGAGCTCAAACACTTGTAGAAAATACTTTGGCAGAATACAATAAAGATGAAAGGTAAATAATGAAAATATTTAGAACATATAAAAGAAATTCTATATTTTTCTTGGGTGTGTAAATACCCCATATAAATCATAGTCTCCACTGGGTTTCACAGAATCTGTATTTCTTTGCTACCAACTTTCCTCTCCTGTCACCTTTCCAGTTTTGTCTGAAAAACCTTGTCATAAGAACTGTCAAAAAATGTCAAGTGTTAACTGGTGTGTCCATGGAAACAGTAGGAGCTGAAGGAACCATGTGTACAGTGGACTGTTGTCCTTAACCCTCCTACATGCAAGGCTTTTTCTTTAAACCTTGAACAAACCTAGAATATTATAAAGAACATACAAAACAGTACTTGAAGAATTTAAAAAAGTACAAGATCAACAGCTGGGCTGGAGAGTCTCTTGGTTCTGACACAGACTTCCTAATTTCTATGGGCATGGATAAGTCTCTTCAACGTCTGTTTTCCCCTTATACTTTTTTTTTGTTGTTGTTATTTTGGGGATTTTTTTTTTAAATTTATTTATTATTTTTTTTTTGCGTGTGTGTGTGTATTTCTTACAATGTAGAGCACTTTGGGATTCTGACCTTTATTATCAGCAGGTGCTGCTTCAGTGTTAAATGTGAAGAATATATATTATAGAAGTACCAATATGTATTTTAAACAGCTTTGAAAAGATTGAAAGTTGGAAGTTGGTTTGCTCTTGCTTTAGTAAGGTACAGCCTATGATACTTCCTTTTTCTAAGGCCCTACCCATCTGAGCAGGGTAACGAATCACTGCTTCCCTAATCCTTTCCTTCATTAGACATTTAAAAAACTTAAATACCAAACCAATGAAGGGCTGAGGGTTGAATAGCAATATGAACTATTCCTATATAATTTTTTTAACAGATTACTGAATTTCAGTAACATTATTCATCTACCACAAGAAGCCCACAGACCTCGCTGTCATTTTCTGCTGAGGCCATAAATCCATGAGAGGGCACATTAGTTTGAGCAGAGAACTCGGCTAAAGTGGATGTTCAGCATTTGAGATAGACCTGACTTTAACTCACCCTGGTTAGTGTGTGTTTAGAACAAGTTTAGCTGCAGGTGAGCAAATTAAACAGACAATCAGGTTAAGAATGTGCTTCCTCTCAGGAATCCATCCCTTTTGTATCATCTCTTTTGCTTTCTGGCTTTAGGCACAGTACCTGGGAGTAGACCTCTCAAATAATTTTTTTCAAAATATAAGGCATAAAATGCTTTTCAGAAGACAATGCAGTTTGCACTGAAATGCTTGGTTGTTTGAAGTGGTTTCCATTTAAATGCAAAATAAGCCTGTATGAAAACAGAAAAATCAAAACACTCCACCTGTTCTAAGACCCAAGCCAACAACAATGCCTCCCTTAATCTATACAAAGCAAATTTTGGAAGTCGTGATATGATCCAGAATACAAGTTCTCATTTATTTCCTTGATGAAATTGAGTTACATTTTATTATTGCTCCATGTGCTACTAGTATAAATTCAATATACGATACAATTTTTAATTAGCAGGAAATAGAATGGCATTAGCAAACAAAACTCTAAAACCAGCTCAAAAAATCTGTAGCATATTTTTGTCCTCAGAAGAAAGTTGGATCAAAAATGTTTTCTTTTCTGCTAGTTTACTGCTTTATTTGGTGACTCTTTCTAAAACAAACAACCTTCTTCTGCATTTTATGCTCTTATTTCTCATATAATTTACCCTGTTTTAAAACGAATGTGCTTTAGTTACTTATTTATACCTCTGAGCTGCAGAATTGCATCTCTCAATCTCCTTACCTTTTATTTCAATGCAGGAAAGCAAATATCTATTAGAAATAGCTTAAAACCCAACAAACAAACAAACAAACAAACAAACAAACAAACAAACAAACAAACACCTTAGGTTTTAAAAGCACTATTATTCTTGGAAACAGTGGTTGTAAAAGGAAAGCAGAAGGAAAGGGGATATTTAATAAAGGAGACACAGTTTAGAAAGAAAGAACGGACTCAAAAAGCCTTCCACAAGGAAAGAAGGAAGGTTATCAGGACTGTACTTGCAGTCTGTAGTGTAATAGTTACTGTTTTAAGAAACCCAACCTGAGATCATCAGCTGTGTTAAATCGTAGTGAGTGATCAGAGTGCTAACAAAACCCACAAACAGCATGTGTCTCTCTTTTGGCTGTATTCATGGCTCATGTTTCATTTATTTCACAGATTCAGGAGTGCTAGGAAAAATAAAAAGATAGTGAGTATTAATTGTTAGCATTTCAGGGGAAATACCACAAAACATTAGGCAGAGAGATTGCCGCAAGCCAGGAAAATGCTGTTCACTGTTCTCTGCCAGATCCAAGACCCCTGTGGATGTTATCCAGCCAAATGCAAATGTGTAATTTTTGTACAGCCTATTAAGATCCTCTCTACTTTTGTTTCAAGATGGTGAAATTGAATATGAGGTCAATTTTAATTTAGCCTTTACAGATTCAGAATTTGAGGTCTCATCTTGCATGGAGAAAGCCTCAGGAAAGGCCTGTGTCTCTCTGGCAGCCTTGAGTAAGAGCTGCTTACCTGGACCTGCTTCCTCCTGTGCATCCCAAATGGTGCAACACTGGAGAACCAGCTGAGGATGCCCTAAAAAACCATGTTCTTCAAATGTCCTGCCCAATGAGCAGATGCACATCCATGTAGCACCAATACACATCTAGTTTTGGGAACAGTTTGTGAGAGTGACAGGAAATAAGTGATAACCTCAGCCCCCTTTGTGGTCCTCTTCATCTGGAGGACCAATCTGTACCATGCCAGAAAAGGAAGCCAACAACAAAATAAGTCTGGTCCCTCCACCCTGGATAGGAAGCAGTAGAATTATTTTATAATGTAAAGTAATGGGTAAAATAAGGATTTTTAAAATACTTCTCTCTCTTTTTTCTCACTATTTAATATATTTCCTTATTTTCACTTATTTCAATTATTCCCTTTCCTCTATTATTAAAATTCATTCATACATATATAAAATATGTCCCATTGACCTGGAGTGTATTATTTCAAATCTCATCTGATTACAGCTTTTGTCTTAACTTGCTCTTTGTCTTTGCATGCTATGTATGTCTCATAAAAATATACACATTTCTCCTGAAAATATACACATTTCTCCTGAAGCACTGCAATGTTTAACTTCTTTTTTTTGCTTGTTTTTTTGTTCAGACACAAACAGTAAAGGAGAAGGAAGGGATGTAATTGTCCTCTATGTTTCACAGATAATTATTGTACTTAGGAAAACTAAAGTTTTGATATGGAAATTTAGCCTTACACTTCCAAATAAAACCATGGCAGGAGATTAATCTCTACAAGTTAAGCAATATGATTAACTAATCCACTCTTTGTGTGTATGTTGGGTATTTTAGCCTAACCATTTGTAATGTAATCTATCATGATAATCAGTAAAATGCATGTAGTTTTCATAATACTTTAATAAGTGTGTTTGTGCACAAAATAAAACTTTAATTGCTGGTTTGAGAAGGTCAATTTTAGCAGTTCTCTTTCAGCCTTATTTTGATGAATTCAGGTAATTTATACATGTAGCTTACTTCTGTATCTGAATTTATCTTGCATTTTCACTGTTTTTTATTGAAGGAAGTCACAGGACAGTTTTTTGAGGTTGGAGTATCTGCTAGGCAGAAGATGGTGAACAGCTGCAACCTTCTTCCATGTGGGAATGGGGCAGAGGGGGATGTGGCTGCAGATGGCAAACACAGAGCCTGAACTTTGTGTAGTGGGTCAGAACTTTGAAAAAATTACTCTCCAGGAGTGTTTTCTAGAGAATTTCAGTGGGGGATGTGTGTGTGTGTGTGTGTGTGTGTGTGTGCGCGCTGTGTCTTATTGAGGACAATAATGGAAACACCATTTCATTTCCCTATGTAAGAATCTTGTCTTTGTGATCAGGACCTTTCTAGGCAAGGGGAGGTAGGTTGAAACTTTCTTCTCTGCTTTAGAGAATCCAAAGTGCTGACCATAAATGTGAGTCCAATCTGGCAAGCTCTGATACTCTCCTGTATGCTGTTCTGCAGAAAAAGTTTCTCCTGGAATGGTCCCACTGAAGCTACTTGGGACTACTCTGTGAGTGAGCATATGTGTTAAGTATCTGTGGCATGTCTATGATGGCTGGTGAAGCACAATATAGAACTGAGAACTGATTAAAAATGTAAATTTTCTTTGGTAATGAATAATTCTCCTGAAAAAAAGAGAGAGATCACTTATTAAACATACCTGTACCTTTTTTTCAGGAGTTGTTCTGCATTCTGTTATATCCAAGAATAATTTTCCTCGGTACTGCCTAAAACCAGAACAATTAATTTATAGTGATTTCAATTACCATTTCCCATGCTGACTAGATTTAAAACACAGTACCAGGTCAGGAAATGGCTATTTTCTTTGAGTCTCTGTAGTATTCAGACATCTGGTACAGGTTCATTAGGGCAGTTTGAAAGAGAAAAACCCTACAAACAGAAAACAAAATGGCAAAAAGAAACCACAGAATATTTATCTTGTTTTTGGGTGATAGCTACCCTTCATTTTCTAGTCTACTAAGTCTTTCAATTCTGTTGCAGTGCAATTCCATTGCATTTGTAAGTTTTAACAATAACTGTTAAATATTGTAGGATAAAGTCACTAGGAGAGACTGGAGCTATATAACCTGTAGCAGTTTCTCCGATATGTAGACACCAGGTCAGAGAATCAAAATGTAGGTCTGAGCTGCAGCTGCTTACCTCAAATTATAATGCTATTCTGAGGAGATGATAGAGATCTTCTTTAAATAAAATAAATTGAATAATTCCCCAACTTTAATATCTGTCCCCAAAGAGGTAAAAAGCCCTGAAAGAAAGAACTGTTGCAGGGATATTCACAATTCCCACACAGAAAAAATGGATGGCTCTCTGGTGACAGATCAGGCATAGCTTATTGTGAGAACAAAGCATGGAGAGACTGCTAGGCTGCAGAAGGTCTCGACCTAAGCAGAAACTTTGAAGAAGCTTGGGGAATGAAAGCACCTGAATGAAAGCAATGAATGAAAATCATTGGGGGAGAGAGCACATTTTTGGAAGGCAGTGAGATGATCTCAGCTTCATCATGTCCTGATGGACAAGTCCAGTGTGTGGATGTGGATACAGTGACCCAATAGGAGCCTGCACAGGAGAGGCATGGAGGAATTGTAAACATCTCGTCTTTCATTCTGGCTTCTCTATACAGCCTCAGGCCTGGGCTGTATATGGCTACAAACATACAGGCACTGTGAGGTCCTTGCAATTATGAGCTTCATTAGCAGAAATCCAAGGAGCTGAGATCCATAGGTGCACCACAGCGAACGGTGGGAACTCTACTTACGGCTGTATAAACATAGAATTAAGTTGTTATGGCAGAGCTGATCCTAAAATTGGTAATAATTCTACAAAGGCTCCAATATAGCAAAGTCAAACACGACTATTATTTTTTTGTTTGCAAGAATGCCTTTGGCATTAAGGGGCTAAAAGAATTTAAAAATTATTGAGTTTAAAGCAGGGTCCTTTGGAAAAATGATTAAAATCATTCTGTAGCAAACCTTGTGGTTGCCGTTCTCTTTTCTTGGAATGGAAAAACCACTATGCACCCTTAACGTCCCCATCCTTTATGAAGTTTCATAACATGGCTGTAGTCATTGGCTCTGAGGCTAAATTTATGCCAGATAACTTCTCAGCCTAGAAACAATTTGGTCTTTGACATGTGAAATAGAGATAACCCAGGGACTTTAATCTTACCCTGAAAAAGCTTTTTTAAGTTTTCTGAAATGTCATGTAAGAAACCCATACGGACCAGATTATAACCCAGTTATCACCTGTGCAAATCCAGAGTGATGACACTGAGTTCAGTGGAAATGCTCAGAATTTGAAATTACATCTGCTAGGATCAGAATTTAGCTTGTTGTCTCCTGTGCTAACTTCAGATCTAAATATTCCACCAGAAGCATTGAAAGTTTAATTATATGGCCTTTTTTCCCACTTAAACTCAGGCGTTAGGAAAGTAAATCTTCCTTTTTTATGCATTGCTATTTCATAGTGGGTTTTTTTTCCTAACAGAAGTGATAGTGTGGAATATAATTTTCTGTTGGCAATTTGTTTTTAATAAGCTCTTTAACATTCCAGCTATTCAAAGCTCCATGAAGCAAAGTTACTGCTGGTTGCACTTTACTCTAAAAGGTAATGATGATTATCAGCTAGGCAGAGTGCTGTAAGATAATTCAGGTAAACTGAAATGGCTAATGTAGATTACAGTGAATTAATTATTTGGAGATATTCAGCAAAGGATTGTTAAAAAGGTGCTGTAAGCCCTCTGGGCCAAGAACCAGGCTTTTATTCTGTGTTCACATCCCAGGACAACAGCAGCCATGACTGTGACATCTAGGCACACATAGTGCAAATTACAAAAATATAATATCCCCAAGCAAATCAATAATGGGTGGATCTGGTCTCAGAGTGGTGAAACTGTGTTTTCTTAACAGTGTTATACCCTGTTTACTGCAGTGTAACTTTGCCCCACTATAGGTATTCCCCTACCCAGTACTTTAGTTTTATTACAGCAATAATGAGTATAGCACAGGGCATTTTCAGTGGATCTTTATTTTACTCTGTCACAGTTTCAGGGCTGCTATGGGAGATACAGTAGCATTTCTTTAAAGTACCAGACGCATCTTTTGTCAGGCCCAGAGGGAAGCATCTGATAATGTGTCCTACCCTTGGACACATTATGCTAAGCAGCATTCAAGTGGTTAAATGATCAAGTGTTTTTAATAGCCTCTGGTTTCACCTCAGGCCATCAGTTTCATTCCAGCTGGCCATTAATCCTCAGGAAATGCCCTGCAGATAAACTGTTATTACTTACATACACAATTATGGATTTATAGTACACTGCTGTCTGCTGGAAAGTAACGGGGAAGGAGGTAAGGGTTAAAATGCAAGTTAGCTGTAGCAGTGACTTGGGTTCCCATGTGCCAAGGGATGTAACTCTGCCCAGTGCTTTGTGAACATGCTGCAGGAGCCTCCTACAAGCTCCCTTCACTTCCTGTGTTTTCCCCCACCTTGCTGCATGCATAAGCTTTCCCACAACTTTCCAGATGTCATTTGTCTTTCTCCCCAAGACTCAGTCAGTTGTCTGTGCACTGGACAATACGTAGCCACAAGTTGCCCATTGCTGATACTGGCCCAGACTCACGATGTGGCTGCAGGTGAGGCTGCATTGCCAGCACCTCCACACAAGCTGCACTCTTTGGTGCTAGGATGACTCTTTTGGAGACTTTTTCCTTTACATGGGAATAATAATTTCCCCCACAAAAGCTTTGGCCCCATGTTTTTTCATCTGCAAATTGCAAATGAAGACCTCTAATCCAGATTGTCTTTGTCTTTTGAGACACTGACATCATCTTGCACAGAAATTTTCTCTGATGCCTAAGAGCAAAGTGATATGAACAAGTGAAAAAGGACAGATTGCACGTTCTAACAATGTGATGGGGATTGGCATAGTAGGAGCAGTTTCTAGTGGTTTTCACCCAAACTCCTTATGTAATATTTTCCCCTAAACAAAGTTTGGTGTTCAGGCTCTCACAGTGGGGCTTTTGATTACCTGGTGAAAAGAAGGTGGTGAGTCCTAAGGCTGCAGGCAGCCACAATGTGCCTGGAAGCATGTCTGGTTTTGGGAATGTGCATGGCCCCATAGGAGGGCCAGGACCCTCCCAGAGGTGAATAATGCTTTGCTGGCCAGTTGTGCCTGACAGGAAGCAGAGCAAAATGCAGTATATAATTCACATGGACTCAAACTTCAGGATTGGTAATGCCAGAGGGACACTCAGGTACTTGTCTCAGACTTGCTGCCAAGTGCATGGGATGTGGAAAGTTTGAACATCCTGGGAAAATTTTTTAGCATGTATTTGTTTGTTTGATTCCTCAGACCAAAGGAGATTCCAGGTATCCTCTCCCCTGTCTGCTGTACACAGGAGAGAATTCTGTCCCAGGCCAGAAAATTTACAGCACTCCACACCTTAAACAAAAATTTAGGGTTTCTCGGGTAGTTTTATTTTATGTAATTACCTTTTTGTTTATCCTTGAGGTTGATTTGACCCCCTCTAACGGCTATTCACATGGGAACAACAGTCGTGGACTTCACATCACTTGGTACCGTTTCTTTACTCTCTGTATGCTGTGAATATTTAATGCATCGTAACAAGTGTTTAAATAATACTGCTTTGGCATTTGGCCAAAACCAAGTTATATTTACCAGGAGGATCAAAAGCATCTCAGATTTCTCACAATTAATAAGAGATGAAAGAGATAAGATTTTTTTTTTTTTTCAGTTTAATGTATTTAGAAGTCAGAAGGGGAGAACACCTAAATTACTGTCACATTTTGCAGGACCTAACAATCTGAAAAGAGTGAATATAACTTAAGTTGTGGCCTATATTCTCAACAAAAACTCTAAATATGAACAGAATAAGTTATAACACTTGTCGGTAATGTATATTTTTTTCTCTGAGAACAAGGACACACAGATCTGTTTGAACAAATATTTAGAAAATTTGGATACCTCTAAACTTCAATTCAAGGTCTTCTGCTTGAATGTTGCTTTATGAAGACACTTGAGTGCTTTAGTTTTTAACACGAAAGTTCTAATGGACTTTTACCTGTATCTGGCAGGACATTAAGGTCTCCTGTGTGGATCACACAGAAGACAATTTATGTTTGCTTTCCACAAACACCCTGTGGATTTAGACTTACATGAAATGCACATTTCAAAACAAGGCCTTTTTGTACAGAACAATTGTATTTTTACAATATTAAATAGGTTTCTTAACATCAAAAAGGGAAGAGATTGGGCCAGTCCTCCTCCTAATGGGCCATAGCTGTCTCCAGGGAGAGGCTAACTTGGATGCTATTGACTGTTTAGAGATGCCCAGTTTTTTTCTAGTCTGCTCACTTTACAGGAGGTAGGGGTTATCTAGGTCACTGAACCAGAAGATGAAGCTTCTGAAGCACCCTAAGGAATGGGACTTTAAATGGGAGCTGGGAGTCCTTAGTCCCTAGCCTCAGAACAGCCTCAGGACCTCAATCCCTTGCTTGAGAACAGTATACACAGTTTAAAACAAATAATCCTTAGATAAAGTTGTTAGAGTAGAGGCTCAAGTCCTCCCAAAGGATGCCACTTAACACATCTGAAACAGTGAATCTCTAAGGTCAGCGCAAGGTGCAAGTGCTGCTGGGGAATTCAAATGAGCAGGAAGCACTGGGATGGTGTTGGCACAATGTTTAAGATGTTCTCCTCAGAGATTTTGAAATTTTTCAGGCAGTAAACTGAACAACCAAGCACAAGACTATTATGTTCTGGGCAAGGGCACCGATAACTGCTTAATGCAAAGCAAGATTTGCTTCCTCTGCACTGTGTTTTTTCACAATCTTCGTATTTCAAAGGAAGAGCTTTGTCCTTTGGTCTCAAGGGGTCAGAAGAGCGCGTATTAGTTCCGTAAGTTGCCCCTGGGTGTACCTGAGAAAAGTACATGTATTTAATGGACTGGAGGAATGTTTTGTGTTTTAGGGATTTGATAGCTCTCAAAATGCTGTTCAGACTGCTCCCTTCTTGGACACAGTTCTCAGGTGACTCTGCACATTCATGAATCTGGATGTAGGAGATTCATTCGGATAGTCTAAAATGTGGATCATATGTGCAAAAAATTAGGGAATAGCCATATTCACAGTGCTTGTCCCCATTTGAGAATGTGAGACAGAAAAATAGTCTATTCCTTTGGTATTAAGCTTCATTGGATAAACAGCTTTGTGTATTGATAAATAAATTTGCATTGTGCTAACAAAAGTATTAGCAATAGTTAAAATTTATGTTTCTTTAGAGAGGGGAAATGTCCAAAAACTGAACAAAACAAAGTTGAATTTCTCCATAAAATAAGATTGCAAAGATCTTTGGCTTCACACAATATGTTTCAGAAATTTGAAACAGTTTCATTCAGAAACCAAACATGAATACTTCCGTATTTTTAATGTTGTTTTACATAAAACCAGTTTGATTTCCCAAAAGTAATTTTGAAGCAAAAGGTAAAACACTACATTTAACAAATACCGACATTATTGAAAGGTTTTAATTTGATTTTTCTTTAAACAAAAATGTTTTCAGAATTGATCTTTTCTCAAAATGTGAATTTCAGGAAAGGTTGTATAGTTTTTTTTCCCACTGAAAATCTGTCTTGACGCGGGAGTTCAAATAGAACTTAATGTTCAGAATTTTATATGAAAATCTGAGTATTTTTGAAACTGGAATTAAATTTGGATGCATAAGACATAATTTGTAAAGAACTGTTTTTCATGCTGCTGCTGAAATTGCACAACTCCAGTAACATTCACACAAAGAAAATTTGGACCAAAAAAGGCTTGAAAGCACCAGAAACAAAAAGATGTTGCTAATCTGTAGAATAACAGTTATTTCCTTAGAACATTTTTCAGAGAGGTCTCCTTTTTTTTAATCTTCTGCACCAAAACACAATGAGTGAATGGCTTTGCAGCTACTGTCCCATCTCAGACAGCTGCAGGGTTAAACAACCAATGCAGTGCACACTGTAGAGTCCACATGGGGCCCTAAAGGGAAAAGCCCTACCTAAACCTCCCTGCGGGGTGAACGTGGCCATAGGTTTGAGTGCTTGCTCTTAACCACACACGCAGATAACTGCCACATCGTTTTCTACTGTGATTAAACTCCTAGAGTATGATTCGTTGTGATCATGTCTGAGTTATTTTTAGTGCACTGAGCTGCACCAAACACTTGTATGTGACAGGGCATTAAATCATCAAGAGACCATAAATCTTGAGAAGGCAGGAGTTGTCCTATACTTGAGATTTCTGCTGAAAAATTGAAGCACGAGACCTAAATGAGGGTCTGTCAGTGTGCATTCAAGGCAGTTGTTTGGACGGTAGTGGCTTAGATCTCCAGAGGTTCTACAGTGACATATTTAGTTGTCAAGAATTAATGTTTTAAAGGTTTCCTAAGAATAATTCAAATATACAAAGTGCAGATGTAGAGGTCAATAGATAGGTTTGAAGTAGTTCATAAGCATGCAAGATCTATTAAATGATCAATAATTCTCTTCAGAGTCCATACATATGCATTGACACGACAGGGAGGGCTGCTATTATAGTCTCTCAAATCAATAGTCCACATTTAAGAACTGTATGAAAGGTAGTTTTAAATGTGTATCAGATCAGGCACTACCCTGTTGCTAGAGACCCAGGTATCAAGAATTGGGTTGTAGCCAACTCCAAGGTGAGGAAAGTACAGGAAATGCCTCATGTCTGATCTTATGGACTCCTCCAAACATTTTTGGACAAATGTTAGATGATATGACTAGCTTTATTGCAGCAGCACTGACGATATTTTTTTGACAGTCCCAAGTGGGTTCTGAGCACTACCATTTCCTCATTCACATCAGCACTATGTGTTCTCTCAGCTCTCAAATACCAAGCAATATTTAATATGCAATTAATAAATTAGTTTAGAGCTGTCAGATTTCTTTTGTCAACAAGGTATGTATTATCTTTGAAACAAACAGACAATGCAAAACAAAACAAGCTTCCACCAAATCTCCAGACAAATGAAATGTTATTGGAACCATATTGCTGTAGCTGAGAAACCTGGTGAATTATCCTGATTCCAATGGATTTCAGCTACAGAACTGTGAATGTCAGATAGAGGACCAGCCATGATATATTTAATTATAAATATTTTCCCCTGAGAAATCTGATTATTCTAGGCAATGCTTCCCAAGAAAGTTATTATCTTGATTTGATCTATTTAAGAAAGGATTTAATCTGTTTAAGAATGAGGTTATGATGAGGCAAATAGAGGAGGGTATTGCTCCTTTTGTTGAAGCCTGATGTGTTTCCAATTAATTTGCAGAATATCAGATACTGTGGACATGCACATAATGATACAATTACTGAAAATTCAATCATAATGGTGCCAGCTGACACTCCCACCAGGGCTCTTCTCTGGAGAATGACTGACCCACAGAAATAATCCTGGTCCAGTTCCTGCTTTTTAGGCAGTTGTAGACACTAGTCCGCATCTTCCCAAGATAATGGTGTCTAACTTGTGTCCAGAGGTGCCAGACTCATGCTCTTGCATTCAAAATATTTAATGTACAGAACATCATGTCCTCAGAAAGATAGTCAATGTATAAGCTGTACTACCTATATGGGCAAGCCCAGTCTGGCCACAGTAAACCTGCTTGACTTTTGAATCTGTCATGTAGAATGAAAGTCATGAACTCCATCCTGGTCAAGAGGATGTTCCACTTTCACAAAGAAATTGCTTGGTTTTTTATTGTGCTGATAAATATTTCACCTATAAACATTCAGGTCCATCCTCATCCCAGCAAATAAGTCCTAAGGTCATGAATATCTATCTTGTAACACCTGAATAGTGCCATAATGCTGACTCATTTCTTCTCCATAGGAAGGTCTTCAGTCTAAGTGTGATCAGCATCACGTTTTGGATTACTCATTATGGGAAGCTAGCTGTCAACTCTAAAATGCAAAGGAAATCAGAACAGAACCTGGCTTTTAAAAACAGTTGTACATCCTGAAATGAGACAAAAATACTAAAATAAAACATGCTGAAAGGAAATTTCACATCTTAAAATTCAAGCATGCATCACATGATAAAAATGAACAGATTAAGTATAAAGCAATAAGAATTTTTCTGAAATATTTTCTTCTCTTTCTGAGTCTCCTATTGCATTTAGAACCAATATTTACACAGTATATTATGACATATTGAAATAACAGTGGAAAACATATCATTCAATATTTCAGTCTCACATGGTATTTTATTTACTTGAAATAAACAGCAATCTTCATTTCTCAGTGGCAATTCACCAAAAAAAGTATGTAAAACCTTGCCACTGATAAACTGAACAGATCAGAAAATAATATTAGTGTCATAAAACTTTAAAAACTATAAATGAGGGGATAATATGAGGGGAGGGATTTGCTACTTGAAAGGTAAGGGCAGAACATAATAAGAGTGGATTACTTTCATTCTTACTAAGTTACTGGTAAAAATGCAGAGATAATAACTTTAATAAAGGAGATGTTGGCTGCAGTCAACCTTTTTTGTCTCAGAGGTGAAATATTAAACAGTCAAATGAGCATGAGAATAATATGGCCCCTATTAAAGTGGTTTTAAATTTAAGCATAATTTTTGCTAATACCACTGAGCAATGGGAATAATTAGAATGGTTTCAGTAATGCTGAAGATTTTAATAATTAAAGATGCAAGATTAATTTGAGAAGAGGCATCATTAACCTAAATCAAATATTAGATTTGTTGTTAAGGAGAGGAAGTTTAGCCATAACCACATTTTTCAGATGGGGAATCTCATTAAATACCATGGTTTGCCTTTTACTCTGCACCCACAGGATTTTCTTGCATGAATATTAAGTCTCTGTGTATTGAATATAAGCATTTAAATCCCATGATATGGACCAACATTTTTGTACTATGTAAAGTATTAATTGAATAATCTTGTTTTTACTTTGGATGACAATAGCTAGTTACCTAAAGGTTACCACTTTTTTTTTTTTTTTTTTTTTCATGGAAAAGAATACTAAGAAGTACAAGCCTAATCGGGTTGAAACCTTTTTTCTGCCTAAAAATATATCTCTCTAGGCTCCCTTTATTAATGTCACAGCTTCTTTTTTTGGATTAACTAAAAAGTATTTTCATGAAAACCAAAGCAAATAGGAAGTACAGGACAGAATGTATATGTGATGCACTGGAAACTGCAGTTATCTAACAAGGAAGTGAATTCCTCAGAGAAATAATGAGTAAAGTCCTTTTGTTACTTTGTTGTTAACAAACATTGTGCATTTGTATTGATTAAAATGAGGAAGTTGATAATTAAACAACACATGATAAAAAAGCAAAGTTTTTTCTCCATTTTTAGGAAAACAATCCTTCATAAATATTGATTTTTTTTTCCCATAATGTGGTGGTTTTCTATAAATATCGGTATCTGATAATGAGCACTTCCACCACTCATTATTTCCCTACTTGCAGAATTTAATGAATAGAAATGCGTTCATTATATGGAAATCTATCTACCTGTTATGCCTTTGATGAAGCCAGCCCCTGAGTTGAAATTTTGTGCACCATTAATAATATGCAAAGAACTCTGTCTTATCTTTAATGATATGCCTGAAGAATTTATCAATGGAATTTATTAGATGTTAATTCAACTTCCATGGGTTACTTAGGCAGCAGCATCTCACTTCTCTATCACTTTTTGGAATATTGTTCCTATGTTGTTTTTGTTCCAGTGCCCTTCCCAGAAATGATGGAAACATAATCTACTAAAACAGGTTTGAGTTCATTGACTCATAAAAACATGTTCCTTGTCTTGAAAGCGCCTGGGAAATATTGGCTGATTGTGATGAATTTCCCAGGCCTGTGGGACAGCCAGCTCGAATTTTGACTCAATCAGAATTTTTGATTGAATTTGTTTATTCACGGTTGCATTAGAAAATCAGCTTCTCCCACCTTTCCTGCCGCAAAGTGAAAGCTTACATTGAACCAGGCTGGCCTGAATAAATGGTCACTCTGTACTGAGGCAGCACATACTTGCCAAGTTGGACACTTTTGATTCCTAAGCTCCTCTGTCTTCACTGGGGCTGTTTTGGTGGCTGCAGTTCTTCCATCTCTGCACTCTCTGCAGTCTCCACACCAATTGCTCAGTGGAGCTGGAGGTCTGTGTCACCACTGATTGCCTTGTGGTAAACAAAATGCCTACAGTATTTTTGCCTGACTGCAAACTAGTCCTTGCAGTTTTCTACGCAGTCCTGTTGGACTTGGTACATGGCCCTGCCCCTCTAAGACCCAGAGGATGAGCCTTCAACTGGTCCAGGCAGAAGGAGCACAAGATGATCGTCTGCTTAGATACTATACATGTTCTACTTCATTATATATTTCTCATGCTTTCTTTCTGCTTTGCTCAAGTACATGCAAGTACATTCTGGATGGAATTTCCATATCACTAGCCTGTCAAGCCATGTCAGAAGGGAAGCTTACTACAAACATGAAGAGGACTACTCTGAAGAAGAACAAAAGAATCCATTTAAGTCTGGTACAAACAATTTCCTGTTCATGTGTAGCTGGATGAAAAATACTGGCCTTAGACTGTAGCTAGGATGTTCAGATTAGATATTAGTAATGGTCTGATCTGCTCTAAGAGTCGGCAAATATTGAAATGTGCAGGTAAATTTAATCTCCATCTACAACATTTTTAAAAAGGACATAAATAGCTGTTGGAAATTGATTCTGCTTTAGGAAATGAACCCCGGCTTGTTTTCTGTGGAGCAGGAGGGAAAACAAACATTAAATTAGGATGCTGTAGTCGTTCCTTGATAAGGCAGCTAATATCTAGGACTTCTCATCTGGAAATGCCTCTTCAGATCCTTTTCCATATTGTCAGCCTGCATGGGTACCTCCATCCACAGAGTCAGCCTGGGAGTCCACTGTGCCTTTTTCCTTCTCCCCTGAGAAAGTGGAAGTTCCATCATCCTAAAAAAGGGAAATGGGTATATGGATCTCCCCCATGCATACAATCTGGCTGGTTAGTCTCTGTCCCTGCAGCACGTTTCTGTGCTTTAGCTGGTGAGGAACTGTGTCCACAGCTGTGTCTCCACCTTTCCTCCATCTTTCCTCAATCTGTATTTTCACTTCTATCATGATCCTGGCCCCTGAAGCAAATACATGCTTTACACCCAAAACAAAGGTTGAACTGTGTTTTTGGCAGTCTCTGACTGGATATTTTGCCTCACCCTGTGCAACTCTCAAGCTCATTCACTTCCAGTGTGAGTGTTTGGATCAATTAGCACTGATGTTAGCTTCCCTGGAGCGACAGGCAAAGCAAGCACTTAGCATGTTCCCCTGGGCATTCTTATTTTTAGCCCCTCCTCAGTCACCTTCACTGCTACCAGCAACCACAAACCAGGCATCTGAAACAGCTTCAGCAGCAACTTTTTGGAAAAGACTGCATGAGATAAGGCTAGAAAGCATCTTCCCTACCTGCTGTGTTTTGTCCCTGTCAATGACTGAAGAGCAGGCTGAGCAAGTGCTGCAGCACTTTTTCTGAGGGTTTTTGTTTGTTTGTTTGGGCTTTTTTTTGTTTGGTTGGTTTTTTCAATATGTGGAAGCCGACACAGTTTCAGAGATTGTTTCTTCCAAAATTATTCAGGACAGCTCTCAGCTTCAAATCAGATCTGTCAAGTGAAGCCCTCTGTTAAATTCCCTATATGTATGCTAGATTTGGTTTGCTTGACTGATGTGAACATGGCTTGGCTTGTTCCTCATGCAACTAAAAAAATTGTGAAAAATCATAGAATCACAGAATCATAACGGTTGGAAAAGACCTTTAAGATCATCAAATCCAACCAAAAACCTAAAACTGCCAAGTCCAAAACTAAGCCATGTCGCTAATGACATTGTGGTGAATTTTGAAAAGGTTACATTTCTATAATCAGAAACAAATTACTATGAATCAGGATTGCACCATTGAAATCAAAACTGAAGGAAGATCTGGACTACATTTTTGACTTAAAGGACTCACTTTCCCGAAGACTTCATAATTGCTCCAAATTTGTGGGAAGGTGGTTTTATTTCAGTCCTACCGTTCCTTCTCCAAAGATCCAGTAGTTACATTTTCCAAAGAATGAGGTCACATAATTTTCCAGTTAATTCCTCATATTGCTAATCCTTTAGGGTATCTCCATAACTTATAGTGGCCTGGTCCTGGAGCCTGAACAAACAGCTTCAAACAGCTGTTCCCACCCAAGGAATGTTGCAGAAATTTCAGAAATCACAATGATCTCTACTGTGGAATGAGGCATGTTTCAAGGGCTGGTGTCACCGGCCCTCTTTCAGAGCTGATTTTGTCTGATTAGGCTCTCAGGTATACATGTTATTTAGGGTCCAGCTCCTAAATATGTATTGGGACCCAAACATATAAATGTATGTAGTGTCTTTTCTTTCCTACTCTGTCAAGATTCAGGAAGGATTTTCAGAAATATGTTGAGGACTGGTTGAAGAGATAAGATCTAGCACTACAAGTTATTTAGACCTCTAGCTCCTACCAGGTTTAAGTTAAGCTTGTCATTACCTCTGTGGGGCTAAGAGCTCATCTTTTGCATCTTTTATTTGAGCACCTCATTAAATTCTGTGACACTTTTATATCTGTTCATGCTTTTACACACATTTCCATTAGGGTTTATGTGTAGTACAATTGGAAAGATGATATAATATTTCACTTTATCAGAGAGACAGCCTCTTAAACTGTGACTCTGCTAGTGGACTGAACATTGCACTGTGACTATATATTCTCTGTGTCCAGCCTGGTTTTGGCCCATGTTTGCTAACTAATTCCCAAACATTTCCTGAGGGCTCTTGGGGCCATTTCTGACTGTGTGACTATTACATGTGGGTGCCTTGATCTAAATCTGAGGAAACCTGCAGATACAGACACAGCTTATTCTATGTGGGTTGGCCTCAAAAGCAGGGAAAATTTTGTTTACTGTTAGAAAATTATAGCCCCATTTCCCAGTGGTTACCATTTCAGAAAAGCCTGACACCAACATGTTGTGCATATGTGTCACAAACTTCTGGCAGTATTAAGGCATAAATGGTACACATTTTTCCCCAGCATCTAATAAAAATGACATAAAATTTTACAATCCCATAGAGGCTTAAGTTTTCATGTCCAGTGAAACTTAGTACTGTTAAACATGATGAGACCATCAGATTTCCTTGTCCTCTATTGTTCTGGGTCACTAATACAGTGAAGTAAGTACCTTCATACACTAAGACCATGCTTTGCAGAGAATGAGAGCTCATTTTTCAGTGATTTCAGATGGCATGATATGTTTGCCACCAAATCAAAGTACATTAGTTCAAAGGAACTGTGATGCTTTTATTTCCCTTCCCTATCTGTTGCAATAGGCAAACTTGGCAGTCAGTTCAAAGAGTGTAACAACACCCAAACAATAATTATTACTAACCACAACAACAATAATATTTTTATAATATCTCAAATAATTGTCTGAGACAGGCATATGCCTTAATTGCAAAACTACTGCTAGTGCAGAGGGAAAAAAAACCCATCTCAGTAAATAGCACTTTGGAGATGACATTTCCTCTTTTTCAATCTATTTTACAGCATTTTGCTGACTTTGTTGCTATTTTGTTTGCTCATCTTCCCATTTACCAGATGCTAAAGGCAAATTAGCTGAAAGCTGTGTCTGTATCTCTATTAGTAAGTAATACTGACCTACAGACTGGATCTTTATGGCAAAGCAGTTTGATGCTGAGGACATGATACCTATATTATGCATGTTTTGAAGAAGTAGGAAGGAAAGAGTGGGGTAACTTTGGACTAGCTATAGTCTGGTCCCATGAAATGGAAGGCTATTAACTGCCAGAACCTCCAGGAGTGTATCTTCCAGTTCTGCAGCAGACAGGCTGCATGCTCTAGGACTCTTCAGTCATGTGAACTTGATAGAGAAAGGGGAGATACTCAGGAATTTTTCTGTACAAATCTTTTCCTCTTCTGGGTTAAAGTACTAAGGTAGATGCACCCTGTTGTCCTGCTGCTGTGAGATTAACACAAAATGAGAACTTCCTAAATGCTACATATTATTGTGCAGATAAAAAAATGCAAGAAAATATTTTGGGTACAAATTCCATTCATACTTCTTTATGTCACTGTTGCTTTCAAAGCTACTTGTGATTGCTGGTGGTTACATAAACAAAAATAAAGCAATTCAAATAACCTATTAGAAATTAATTTGGAAATGTCCAAATTGAGTGACTCACTTTGTAGTGAACTGAGTGCTAATATTGAAATTTTAGATTCATTTTTCTACTTGCTAAGAGCTGAAGACTAGCAAAAAAATGGAGTAGCAGTGTTTTTGTGCAAATCAGATAAGCTGATCTGCACTTCTAGTTGAGGGATGACGTTATGAATGTACCACATTTTCAGGCTATGCATTTGCTATTCGAAACTGAGTGAAACTCCATGAGTTAAGAGCACAGGTTCCTTTTCAGTGGACAGGTCATTATGTACAATTAGATGCTAGGTGCTGGCTGGAGAAGTGCACAGCAGTAAACAGAGTGCCCAGATGGCTTATTAGATCAGGGTAGCTGGTGCAATAGAAAAAGTACCTTGGGGTTACAAGCAGCTTTTCTAGGGCTGGGATTTTGTCCCAGTGTTAGTAAATCTGCCCAAATGCTGGCCTTTCCCTCATGTAGGTTGGTGGACTGTGTCTACAGGTGCTTCACAGTTGTCATGGCTGTAAGATCAGTGATATCTCTGCCTGCTGTGTTTTCTCTCTAATCAGTACTACTGAAAAAGAGAAAACAGAGAAAGTTGCTGAGTGAAAACAAAAGTCAGAGTCGACCCAAATCAACTCCCCAAAAATTAGTTCTTCCATTTAATATTTTTTAACTCTCATAGAATCAAAGAATCACTGAAGTTGGAAAAGGGCATTGAGTCATACAATTGACTAATACCCTCAGGGTTTCTAATCATTCTTCCCCATATCTCTAGAGTTGCGTGGGTGTGTCATGACCCAAATACAGCCCCCAACTCTGTGCTTTGTTGAACCCCATACAACTGATCTCAGCCCATCTATCCTGCTGATCCCTCTCCTTACTTCTCCAAGACTCAAACCCACTGCCATCTGATGCCCTGCAACCATGTCAGCACCCACAACCATCTCATCCACCAGTGCTTCCCTGTGTGCAAAAGTAGGTCCATCTGGAAGGAAGCCTGAGCCTTCCCTGTCTGGCTCACTCCATCCTTCAGTCAGATCAACAACAACACCCACCTTGGTGTCATCTGCAAACTGGTGAAAGGTGTACTTGATCCCCTCGCTCAGATGGTTGATAAAGATATTAAGCAGGAGTGGTCTCAGTACTGAGCCCTGGAGAACATTGCTTGTGACTGACCACCAGCTGGATGCAATTCTGTTCACCTGTGTGCTGAAAGGTGAGCTGTTAGAGACAACTGGCCTAGCTGAACAAATGTCTGGTAAGTCACATGAGTGGAAGTTCTGAGAAAACTATTTTTTGGAAACACTTAAACAATTGTTTCTGTCATGAAATAGCTCCCCAGAAGCTGAAGCTGTCCAGTGAAATTGATCCTTGTCAAATTGGAGACTACTAATAGACATCTTTTCTCTATAGCCAGTCCTCCTGAAGCAGAAATTAGGTCCTTGGGGAAGATTTATATCAGAAGTATGAGCTCCTGCAGACCTTTAGGAACTTCTAGAAAGCAGCAACATGAAGGTTTTCAGATAAAAATTCTGACAGTGGGTGCTCAAATCAAATAGACACCTCACTAATACCTGTCTCCTGGTGAAGAAAAGAAAGCATAAGAGAATTTTATTTTTAATGAAGAAAATATTCCTGATCTTTGTGAACACAAATATCACATCCAGACACTGAAAGATTTAGCACATATATATCATTACCTGGATAGGAACCACATCTTGTTCCTTCCATAAAATTCTAGTAAAATAGTAAAATCACAATCTGGACTATGGCACATAAAGAAAACAGTAAGTCATGGTGAAGCCTAGTATTTCAAAAAGACAAAGAGTAAAAATATTTCCAGAATTAAGTTCTAACAGGTTTTGTGTCTGACACTGCATAGTCTGGTTGTCAAATGAAATAGAGACATAGCTGTTTTCTCAGTGCTGCTGTTTCTGATTTAAGGTTTGACATCAAGAGATGAAGTGGCTGACAAGGCACTGTCAAAGCCAGAGCTTCAGATGGTGAGAACTGGCATCATTTCATTGCCAGCTGCAGAGGTGCTACCTCAGACAAGTGCAGAGAATATTTTCCAATCTGAAAACAAAATCAGAGATTTTCCCTGGTTTAATGGCTTCCAATGCCCATGTTGGGGACTGCTCTGAGCAGTTATTTGAGCAATTTTTGGCTGCCTGTATAAACCTGATAAAGTAGCCAGAACTGAAAATGACACAGCATGAATTTTCTATCAGCTGTAAGTGGTGTCACTTTGATTCATGTTCTGAGGGCAATCTTGGCCAGGGAGACCTTAAAGGGGACTTGCTGGACATGTAGCAAAGCAGAGCAATCTCAAAAGACCTGTTTTTGAGGAAGGGGCACAGGATCAGAAGATTTAAACAACTTCAGCCTCTAATTCAGAGGAGGGTGAGATGTAAGGTGAGAAAAATCTTTCAAAGTACAACAAAGTTTTGCCTATTCTGCTTAGAATACTTTACAGATAATTTTTTTCCCCCCATGTAGTGAGAAAAATTTTTAGGATAAACAGTTTATAGTTTTTCTTACAGAGCAAACCTGACTGTGTTCCATGTTTGTATTATCTCTGATTTAAAGACAATTTTCCGGTATACATACATTTGCACTGATTCATAACACAGCATTTAAAGAATCCTACCAGTGTCTGATGCACCTATTGCTCTAATTTAACAAACTTACTCTCACTAAATTACATTTTTTTATAGAGGAGGTGAATGGAGTGTATAGTAATTTTAAAAAGGTTCTTGCTATGAAGTCAGGGACTGTTGCCTTGGTGAAATCACGTATTTTAAAACCTGAAACATTGGAAAATTGTTTTATCAAGAAACGTAATTGACTCAGCTGGTAGTGAATACAGCTGGAACCTGACGGTACTACAAGTGTAATTCAAATAAAATACTGAAGGCAAGGTAAGATTGACTATAAGATTTCTGATGTCCTTTAAAACAACTGTTTCTTGCTTTCATCCTGATGGCAATGATTGACATTTTCATATATTTTATCAAATCTGATATCTTTTCAAACTGAAAAATTCTAGTTTTTTCCAAACCAATGCTCTTGCCATGGAGTCATTCATGATTCAGACAATTTACAGAAAGTGATGGGAGGAAACTGCTGCCAGCAGTGGATGCCAAAGGATGGGGCAAAGATTCAACACTGAAAAGAAAGTAAAAGGATCTTCACAAAATGGTGATTTCTTACCTCCAAAATATTCTTTTCAGGTCTACTAGCTCATGAATTTTCAAAAATCAATTTTTCTTTTTCCAAAGGTAAACTTATCAAGAAAAAATTAAAAAAAATACTGAACAAGCAAACAAAGATATTAAAACAATTGAAACATCCAAACCTGTCCTCAAAAATACCCTAACAAAACAAAGAATTAAAAAGAACCACGTGGTGTTCCATAGCAGAGAGGCCTTTCAGGATCCACAGGTTTACAGCAGCATCCAAGTCATGTTTAGGCAGATCTTAGTAGTGAGCTGGAGCTGTGTGCGTTCTTTTTGGGCTGGCTGCACTCCATCACCATTGAAACAAGCGGGACTCCTGCCACCCGCTTCTTTCTGCGCTTAGACTGGAGAGGACACAGTGTGTATGGTTTTCCCCACCTCCATTCTCTTCTATAAAAAAACAGCCAAACTTCTTTCTTTTCAGAGCAAAGGGAGCTGCAAACAATAGGAAAGAATAACTACCAAGAATTAACCAAGATGCAGAGGATAGCTGGTATGTTAAATAAAACTGCCAAGACTTCCACTTTTGGCAGGAGAATTACGATGTCTGCATCTCCCACTGTGGGTAAGCAAGTTAAGTTTTGTTGTCTGTTTTCAGAATTTTGTAGTCCTACGTTCTTCTGGTCACACAAAACCCACTTAAAGATAAGCTCACTTGATACCACTGGTGAATTTCCATCAATATTTTCAGGCCTGTAAATAAGGCAAAAATTATATATAGACATCTGCATGCACTCTCATATCTACTGTACTGCAATAAATTTCCATCCTATGAGATCACAGGGAAAGCATTGAAGAAACTGAATTGTTTGGGTGTTAGAGATTAAACGAGGGTGAGGGGTTTGCTACCATCATCCTTGTACAAATTTTGCTGCAATACTCCCAAAGGCAGTGCTGCCAGAGTAAATTCACTGCCAATACATATTTTCATAAAGTCTGTATTATCATTCTTCTTCACTTCTTGACACATGAATAATAAAGCCTGAAGAAATGCCAGTCAGTCAAATGGCATTTGAAGATAAGTACATCTCTGTTGGTTCTTTATTTTTTTCTTGAAAACTAATAATATTTTCATCCTACAAGGTGGGATGCAACTGACTGTTTTTTGTCTGTCCTTTTAATATTCATCCTAAAAGGCAATCACTCTTGATAAGTTGTTCAGTTAGGGAAGCTGATACACCAATGTCATTGTTTGAGAGATTTAACAATCAACAGAAGTAACAATACTCATCAAGTAATATTGTGACAGTGTGTAGAAGACAAGTATAGGTTGCATCAGCTTTTCAGTGAATACCAGAGTTTATAATCTTCTGAAGTACATAGCTGCCATGGTTTTGAGGTAATTCATTCTGTCAAGTCTTTTTCATTTTTAAAAATAATCTAATAATCTGTTTTTCATATACATTGCTATCTTAGTACAAGAATTTAGAGTAATTCTTCAGATGTAATTCTGCATATTTCACAAACAGCAACTCCATTTTTATTTTTTAAACTATTTAAATGAGTGGAGCCTAAGTAATATCAACATTTCTTTAAAGGTTTACTGGGGGAGAAAAATAATAGGTTCAATGTTGTAATGCAACAGGGGCCAAAGGAATGTCTAGAACGTATTTCATAGTTCTTAATGAAAGTAACTCCACTTTGCATACTTAATCACAAGTTGAAATAATGTCGTTCATGTGTTAGTAGTTTTTTTTCATTTTTTCTTTGTTTCTTTTTGGTGGAGAGGAGAAACATTGTGAGATGTGCTTCTTTCTAGATATACTTCTTTCTAGATATACTTACTTGCCTTGCTCTCACCTCTTATTTAGGAAAGAAAAGAACTTCCCTAACTTTTGAACATGAAAAAAAAAGAAATAAAAAAAGCAAATCATTTATATTAAGGTTTGTTTTGTATTATTCTTGAAAAATAAACCATTTCCCCATAGAAAAATCCCTCACTGTTCTGATATAAGGATTCATTAGTGACTTGGTTTTTTATCATTGGAAAAGGAAGAGGAAAGCACAAAATCAAAAAGTAGAATTAACTGTGTTTCTTAAAATGTAGGATTTTTTCCAGATTAACCGATGATTAGGAACCCATGTTATCATAATTCTCAAATTCAAAATCAGAACGGAATAGGAAATGGAGGAAAAAGGGGTTGCTGCAGATGGGGAGGAAATACTTAGAGAAGATTGTATATAGAATTCTCTTAAACTAGTCAAGAATCATTTACTGTAGTCCAGCTGTTCATTTCCTTATTTTTCTTTTAAATTTGGCATGAAAATGAGTTTATTATTTTTGCAGAGAGTTTTTCTTTTTTCGCTTTTTGTTGCTGTTGAGATGAGAATTATCAGATGCAGCTGGGGGATTGCTGTGCTTGGGAAGCTGAGAACAGCAAACTTGGGAAAGAAGGAAACAGGATATGGGATGCCAAGAAAAATACATTTCTGTGGCACTAATATGTAGATTTTCAACACATTTTGTTCACTTTAGAAAAGAAAGAAAAGCAAATCAAAATGCTAAGCAAAGACAGATGTTAAATTCTGTACCAAAAAACTGTATTTTATTTACTTCAAATTGCCTCTGCGAATTTTGTCCGAGTATGAAGTTATGCACCTTCAACCATGAACTGTCAGATAATGGTGCCATGTATGGTTGGATAACTGTCTTGTCCATTTCAGAAGTGGTTTATTTTCAATGAAATGCAAAATGCTCTTTAAGGTTGGGTCTTTTTAGTGCTTAACTGTTAAGGGTTCAGGAGACCATTCCTCTCCAGGAAAACCTGCACATACTTATGGCCAAACATTAGTAGACAGAAAGATACAGGAGTAATGATGTAGTAGTTATGCATCTCTTGCAAAAATTTTCCCTTTGAACATAGTTAATTGTTTAAAATAGTTGAGGCTAAGATATGTAAGATTTTTCTTTGGTACTGAAAAAAAAACAGGATTCAAACTAATATGTCCTCATCTCATTCCTCTTTATATATATCTACAAAGCAGACCCTAAAATCTGAACTACAATTCTTGTCTCTCCTTATGCTAACTGAAATAAAATGGACTGAGGTGATCTGTCTGGTTTAGATATCCACCTTAGGATTAGATGAGCCTTGCTAAACTAAAAGCAAAGAATGGGTTTGATATATGTCCAAAATTATGAACAGGATAAAAATGACAACCCACAACTTGGTGTATAAAATAAAGATAACAGCTGTAGAAATTACAAATAGAAAAGCTTTTTGACAAATATGTTATGAATCTCCTTAACATTTCACAACTCTGGTGAAGTACAAGGATGGATTAAATTGCTTGAATTACAGACCAAATCTCTGGTGCCAGTTCCTTCTGGTTTGTTGCAGCTGGAAGGATTTGGTTTAATTTCTGCCCACTCGGTGTCTGCCTACAAATCTTTGCCTTTTCCTGACTGTCTTGCTTGTCTCCTCTACCCACTTGGATAGCTCAATTACAAGGGATGATGCAAGAAACATTCTCCTAATACTTGCAAGAGAAGTCATCAACATGGTATTTTGCATGTAAGTTTTATACTTTTATTAAATGTAAATTTAAATCTCTTTTAGCTAGATATTTAGACAATTAATTAAAATCATGGTCAACAGCCAATTCTTGGCCACTCTCTTCCTCATGGGACATAATGATAACCTAAGAACATGCTAAAAAGACAACCACAAATTTTCTGTGTGCATAAATGTCCAGAAGCCAAGCTGTGATTTGGATTCCGATATATTCCCTGCATGGATTCATTTGAGCAAATGTAAACATCTGCAGTGCAGATGGCAACACCAAAGCTCAGAGCTCTTCCAAGAGTTTCCCTCTAAAGCAAACGTACAGGAGAGCATGCTTCCAGCATATAGTTAATTTGATCTTAAATTAGTCATGTAAACTAGGTCAGGTAGCTCCTGTCTCTAAAGTACCCATTTCTCTCCATGAGCCAGAGAGATTAGCTCAGTTGTTGCCTACACTGAGCTAGTTGAGATAAAAGTCACTTGAAGAATCAGCAAGAATTTTATTGGAGCTCTCTGCTGGTGGAGGCCTGGAAGGTGCTCTAGTAACTTTCCCTCTTAGGTATGCTATGGAGAACAACAAATCTGTGCCTGCAGGTCAGTGGTATAGATTTTAGGTGGGACTGGGATTGAGAGATCATCAGCATCAGTTAAGTCCATCCTGTTACTAATGCCTTCTGATTTTGTATTATTTCCTCTCCTTTTCCCAGTCATCTAATTTCTTGACTAGTTCACATTTCACTTCCTCTTCTAAGAAATTTTCAGAGGAAGAAATATTCCCCTGTTTACCTATGACTACACCTTGCAGTGGCTCAGAGATTTGAATGGGCTGGAGTGTTCAATCATTTGGGATGAGACCTTTCACATGAAGGAGGCTTCTTTCTCTGGGTTTTTTTCATAGGCTTACTTCTTCTTAGGAAGGTGTTAAGTTAGTAATAAAGAGATCTGTTCCAAAGTGTTTAAAACTCTAAAAAAGAAAACCAAATGTAATCATGAAGTTGTTAAGAAACTACAAAGATTACTGTTGCTTTGATTCAAGGTCTTTTCATACCCATGAGTCCTCTGCTTTTTCAAGCTCATGCCACCATAACCAAATTTACAGCAACCCTAGTCCATTATACTGAGATAAAAAATAATATTATTAAGTTTGCAGCCAACTAACTGGCAGTATTTAAAAAACAATTTAAATGTCACTTCTTAAATAAATTATCTGAGATTATTCGAGTAAGCAAGGAGTCTGAATGGTTTATTTCTATTATTATTTTCACAAATTTTAAAACTGATGTTACAAGTCTGCTAAGAGGGGTGAAAGTACATTATCCTCCCACTTTTTATGCTGTGTCCCTTAGGGATGACCTTGTTTTTCTTTTCCTACAACTGGTTGTTTTGATCAGTATAATCAAAGATCAAAGAAGAAGAAGGGAAAGAGTTTATTACTTGTTTATTACTTGTTCCCTCTGGAACTGCTGTGGTTTCCAAAAGGGTTACTTTTGCAGGTGACACCTGACCTCTGCCGACTTATTACTGTTGCGTGTCCACATTGCATTTCTGAATCAATGTCCCTCTTCTCTTGTTGAGAGAAAAGGAGCTTTGCAGATAAACCTTGTTTGAAATAACAAAATGGCTATCAACAGCTAGCTGGACCATAGAGAGAAGTTTTGCCTTTTCTCTTACGTATGCACAAATGATTTACATTTGTACAATGAACATAATTAAAAAGAAAGACAGGAAAACAATAAACTAGTATGTTTACTCAAAATTATAAGCTGTTGTTTCATTTCTAAAATGGTTTCACAAAGAATGAGGCTATTTTTCATGCTCCAGTAATGAAAGACATGGTTAGGTCTGGTTTTCCTAGGGTTCTTTATATGGAATAGTATGCAAGCGTGTATGTATATACTTTTGTGTTTTGTTTCAAAGGGCAGCAGGATAAAACACTTCAGCTATCTGTCAAATGATGCTAGGAATAGCAAATATTCATAATCTGTTGTTTTTATAAAAAAAACCCAAAAAACGGTACAGTTAGAATAGGCTTCAAGAAATGTAATAGCACTAGGTGGTAAACAAATATGGGCAGAGGCTATTGTGAAGAATTTTTAACCTAACTTACGGTAGAAAAAGTACACGTTACTGTCCTTACCCTGCAGATGAACAGGCCTACAGCTTTGGCAGGAGATCTGCATTAGACACTCTCCTGTCCAAGTGGGACTCGCCTTCATCTCCATTTGTCCTCTACTATACAAGATCCAGCAGAGGGAGAGTGAGCTGGCTGTGAACACCTCTTGGAAATCTGTGCTGGCACTGAGAGTCGTGGAGCAAAAGCAAAAATATGAAGTTATGTTAATTTCAAGATTCATTAGGCACAGAGGACATGCTCCTGTTCCCAGTGAAGTTAAGCTCTCATTGATTGTAAAATTCTCATTGGTTGCAGCAGTGCCGAAGCAGTGGAGAAAGAATAACCAATGCTGTATGAAAGAAGGACATTATTGAGGCAGATTTTTTTTTCCAAATTTTAAAGGGACTATTTTCTAAATTCTCATTGCGGAAGATACAAAACTTCAGCAGGCAATTAACCTGAATATTGTTGCCATATATGTACAAGTTTACCAGGTTTGAGGCCTGAAGCTGTTCAATATTTTAATATGGATGTCTGTAAAATAGTGTGGAGTCTTCCATCAAGTGTCTAGTCTAATGCACATGCTTTCATGATAATGGCCTAAGGCAAGTATGAAAAATTAGAATTACATTAGGAAAATCTGACCAAACAAAGCCTTGACAATATTTCAGCCAGGAGCTCTTGATTCCTCACACATGTTGTACATTTATTGAAGAGCTCATGTGCAGCATAAAAGCAATAAAATATCTGCCTGTCAATACCTTTCTGCTTATTTGACATTTAAAGACTCTCCTGTTCCATTATCTCTGTTTCACTTTGTGACATTTTTATCAACTTCAACATTAACATGGCAGATTTTACAACTAATACACTTAAAAGGTACAAAGATGTCAGGAACATCAATTATGAAAAAAAATTACAGCTCCTGCTGTATCTCAGAGGTAATTAAATGAGCTGTAATTATTAGCCTAGATTAATTAGATTCATTTTCTCATTACCTCCTCAGTTTGGATTGTTGTAATTCTTAGTATGTCTGTCTGCCAAGACAGTGCATTTGCAGCCTTGAACGCAGTCAGAAAGGCAGAGGAAGGAGGACCATTAAAAAGCAAATTATTTAGGTGCTTTGTAGTTCATTGAAAATGAGTTCACTATTATCTGCTCATGATAATATTTCCACGATTCCTTGGTGTTTTGTCAATAAGGACCATTATGCTTCCAGGTTGTTGTCACTTCCGGAGGTGTTGGTTAACCAGCGCTACTACCACTGTGGAGTGGCTTGGTGTGATAGACCTGATTTGTATCACATGCCAAGCATGCTCATGGGTGGTATTGGAGGCATGCTTGCATCTTGGCTGCATTCATTTTGCTTGTCCTATGGCGTTATTACTTGGAGAGTTAGAGCTGATTTGAATTTAGTAATAGAAGAAGTAGATCAGGGAGTTAAGTGTATGGAAAGTGAGAATATTCCCTGCAGACAGTAAGGAAAGGATGCCCAAGAAGTAAAACCCTGTGATAATTAGACAACAGATATGGGACTAGCAGTGTGTTAGATGACATTTAAGTGAATGAAATGTTTCTTAGGCATCCTCTAACATGGTTTTATCTAAATGTCTGTATTCCATTAAGTTTCTTGATTACAGTGCTAGTGTATCCCTGCCTTTAGGGGCACAGCTTTTGTAGAATTCCTCAGCCTGAAAGACAGCTTGACCTTAAAAAATCACACATAAGACTCATCTGTTGGTGTTTTTTTTGGCTGAGAATCAAATGCTGGTCTATTATTAAAATTGCTCAGGCAGTGCCTGTGGTTGGATAAGCATTGGCTGTGAAATAAAATGTGAGGTCAAAGAGAACTTTATGAGTTCACCCCCATTGCAATCAGGTACCTGTACTTTAGATTTCAGCAGTTAAAGAACAATGTTAGTAGAACAGGGAAATGACATTGGCTTTGATGTGTTGTTTCAAGGCATTCCCCCTGGACAACAACAAAGCAGTTTAATTTTTGGAAAAGAAGCCTTGTTAGATGTCAATTAAAAAAAAGAAAAACAAACTCTCAACAAATTAATGTTTTGCTTTTATGAACATATCTTTGTATTCTATATGTACTTTGAAATCTTATCAGAGATGGAGCCAGATCTGATTTTCTCTGAGAGACAGAGTGATATTGTCATGAATGGCAGTTGTAGCAAGAACAATCCAAAGGAGATGAAATTAAAATGTTGCCTCAAATATTGTCTGTCCTAGGGCTGTCAGTAAAATGCAAACATTATCTCTGTTCTGTTAAGAACTGAGGGAAGAACTAGAAATCAAATTCCTTTGAATCTCCAGAGAAGGCAAAATCTTTCCTTCCAATGTTACTGCATGTGAAAAGCCTTTAAAATAAAATAAAATAAAAATGAAAACCCAAACTCCAGGTCATAAAAATTAGAAAATCTGATACAGATAGATACAGTGGAGCAGCCCACAGCAATGTCTTGGACCAGATATGGTCACCTTTACACTCATAAAATAACACTTTGCTCAGAAAGTAATCTCATCAAAATGTATGAGAGTGCTCCCCCAGTATCCCTCCACCTGATTGTCTGCAAGATGAGACTGGCCATTATATCGAGGGAAAGCAGAGAGCTGCCTGTGGGAGCTCAGAGGGTGCCCAGTTGGGTCAGACTCTGACAGTAGTTCACACTCTAAGTGTCAATCACTGTGTGGTCATGTCCAAAGTAAGATCAATGATATAAGCATGCAGACAGGCAATGGCTGAGGCAAAATTAAACTGCATTTGCTTCTCAACCAAAGTGAGACTTAGTAAAGTCAAGTCTGATTCGATGTTACTCCAGCTTCTAGACAAGATTGACTCTATGGCCACTTTGCAGCATTCTCATTTGCAGGGTGGTGTCCTTTGAAACAAAAGGAAATTTCCCCACTAAATTCACTGTGATTTGGTTCAAGGTCAAAATGAGAAAAATCCTCAGATATTAAGGGCAGAAAGGAGCACAATGGTCACACATTCTGACTTTTTGTGGTGCAAGATATAATTCCACCAGCTAATAGATTCAACAAGACAGAAACTTCTGATCAAGGCACTTCACATCTTTGAGAAATACAGTTTATAGTATACAGTATAAAGAATTTGAAGGATAGAGAATATATAATATAGCTGATAATTAATTGAGTAACACTTGGTAAAAATTGGGCATTTTATTTATAGCTTGATTTTGTCCACTATAATTCAAACTTGTGATATTTCCTAATGTATAACTTTTCAAAGAGGTAACCAATGCCATAATCATGGTGCTTGCATACTGCATTCCTACCCCATGACAAAGCTGGCAGTAAGAATATCAGGAACATTCTGAAAAGAGTAAAATATTTCACTTCCTAAAAATATTTTACTGGTGTATTTTGTGTAATGCAATCAGTCCAGTCGTTTGAAGAAGATGACTCTTCAAGGGCACAGGTAAAGAGTTCTGTGAATAAACTGCAAATGAAAAATTGATGCAGAAGACAAGTAATGCATAGAAACTCTGCCCTGCATTAATGAGAATGCTGCAAGGTAACCATAAAGTCACTCCTGTCCAGAAGCTGGACTGAGATCAAGTCAGACTTGACTTTACCAAGTCTCGCATTTGGTTGAGAAGCAAATGCAGTCAAATTTTGCCTCAGCCATTGCCTGTCTGATATTATTGTTCTTTGGACATAACCACCCAGAGTGATTGATACTTATAGCTACACAGTGGGAACTACTGCTAGAGTCTGACCCAACTTTCATTGAAATTGACGAGATTTTCCACTGGAATATAACTGGATTGTGAGGACCAATTCCTTGATGGCATTCAGCTCCTAGCAGAGTATTGGCTAAGTGGAAGCTAAATTCTATGTGATTAAGGCTATGGGTTCAGCTCTGCTGACTTCCAGTGTCACTACTGTAGGTGACTGCACCTCACTCTAAAGAAAACTTTTACATGCAATGTAAGAATCATTCTGTAATCTTTGCTGATTTTTTTTATTATTATTATTTTTATCCATTTGCTGTAATCAGAATCTGTCTGCCCAGTTCAGCTACTGATCCTTGCATTAGGGACGCCTGATGTTAGGTGGCTTGAATCCTGCCCTAAGTAGCCAGGTTGATTTTGTCAACCTCTATACACTGGCAGACAGACCAAGGTGCTTCCTTTAAATTTATCACAACAGAAGGTTGGGGCTTTAATGCCTGTTAGGTTAAGGGTTTAAATGATTAAATATCTGTATAAACCCACAACACAAGTTCCTCATCTGCAGAGGGTGACTCAGGTTGCCAAAGGTATGAATCTTTTGTGGGTTGCTTCTCTCTCCACTTGCATTATAGAATGGTAATGGTGACTGGCTGAAGCTGGGGGCATTAATCTTGGCTGTAACACCTGATTTTTGTGCTCATGTGTATGTCGTCATAGCAGTACATACTGTGTACTTTAAATAGAACATTTGCATCACTTAACTCTATCTTATAAAGATAATAACTAAGCAATATACATTGTTTTATGCAGCGGTGAATGAAAAACCCTAATAGATATTAACCAATGAAATGTGCTAAATTTATCTTAAGTGCTTCCTGGTTTCTAATATTTAATACATGTAGCTAGTCATTACTAATTCTGTCTTCTTTAATGTATAAACTGAAATACTATAACTGTATTCATTGTTATAGGAACTTTGAACAACATATTCTACAGAGAAGAGATTTTTAACTGAAACATATAATACAGAATAAAAGTGCATTTTATCACAATTTGGATTTGCCTAGCACTTAAAGAAAAATATCCCTGCCACTGTAATATTGCACTCTCTAAAGGGACTGATAAAAATTAAAAGATTTAATTCTCCTCTGCAGCCCTGTTGTAGCAAGGAGGTTTCACAGTTTCCTGACTTCTGTGGTGCTAATAGAAATATATTTGTAATCTAAATATGCCTCAAAAGTGTTCCAGTAGAGATTATAGGGTAGCTGGTGTGCCACTGTGATTTGCTTAATTCAAAGTGGTGCTTGAAAGAGACGTTTAATCTGCAGTGGACAGAAGCTGCAATGCTGATACTGAAAATGACATTTAGCTACAATTTCTGATGGCTTTTTCTGAAAGTGGCTTGGGAAAAGCATCTCACTGATACTTGTGGTGGAGTTAAGCTTCTGAATTTTACATATGAAGATGGTGGAAGAAGAGCTATATTTAGATGAAAGGGATTCACTTCTTTCTAATACCATGCAACTAGAAAATCTGAGGTTCTTCGTTTCAACCCTGACTCAAAATGGTTGATGTTAATTTTTTCATTACTTTCACTGACCTCTCTGGAGACCAGTAAAAAGGCTGCCTAAAGATCAAAAGTCCAGAATTAAATGGATTTACATGTGTAACAGCCAGTCACTTCATGGAGTGATTTTGCTTATTTTAATTGAAAATTAAGATGCTAAATACTTTTAAAGGACCTCAGCTTAAGTGATTTTAAAAAACCCCAAGCAGCTATAAAAAGTTCAGTGTTAGGTCTGCATGCTTCCTTTTTTCTTAAACATTTGAATCAATGGTTGTACTACTCCTGCACTAAGGCAAGTATCTTTCACTCCCATCACATCACATCACATCACATCATCTCACTGTGTGTTCATTAAGGGCCAAGTTTGGAGTTTCTATAAGTAAAAACAGAAGTTAACTTTTAACCAGCTTGAAACACAATCAAAGGTGTTAAAGTACTGGCTTCAGATCCTACCTCTATTTCCACCCTCTGCACCCTGTTTGTCAAGGTCTATCTAACTCATCAGCCGCATTGCAAAACATATCCCCTGGTTAACTTCCTCTGCTCTGAAACTCCAATGGGCCATAAATGTAAATTCAGTTGTGGATAGTGATAGAGTAGGAGGAAGGGATTTATATGGAAGAGGCAGTTAAAAATTCATCAGTAGCTTTAGCGTAAAGAGATTTTATTGAATTCCTGCATAGGAAAGCAAACCTGAAGAACTGTTTTTAGTAATCCCCTTTGAAGATGGACATGAGGTAGTAGGTATGGCATACAGTTTATTAAGATATCTGGATAACCTCAAGGGAAAAAAAAATGTGAGCTGGAAACAAATCAGAGCTTGAAGCTTTATAGAAACTCATATTGGTGAGAAAATATTACGAGAATAGATCTGAAAATATTTCTGACTACAACAGGAAACAGTCCATAAAAAAAAAAAAAGGTTAAAAAACTATTTCAGACAAGTATTTTCAAAAGCTTTTCATTATTTGATAGCTTGTACTTTGGAGGTTGAAACCATTAATGTGGCCCACATAACACCTTGCTGAATAACCTGAAACTGAAAAGGTGAAAATCATATACTGTCAACATTTCCTATAGGGGAGACATGGAATTTCTAGGGTAAAAAGTTACAAAAGAGAAAGGAAAAGGGGCTCAAAGTCACTGTGACAGAAGATGTGTGTTTGGTTTGCTTTTCAATGAGGGTTGCTGATAGAAAGGAAAGATTTCTACATGCACTAAAAGGAGGAAGGGTAGGATAGGATAGGAATAAATTTGAGCGAGTTAGATTTTCAAGAACCAAGGCAATTTCTGTCCAGGCAAAGGAGACAGAAATGAAGATTGATAATGGAGCAATAGAAGCAGGAGCACAGTGCAGAAAGATAGTTATGGATGGTTAAAAGTTTCTAACTAGTTACAGATGTCTGTTGCTTGGAAAGCCTATTTTAGGCCCTTGAGCACGTGCTTGATTTTAATGAGATTTATGCTCAGGCTAAATGGTAGGCATGGTTCAAGGACTTTACTGAACCAGGATCAAAGAGAGAAAACTGTCATTTGATTTAAGTATGGTGATTTTTTCATATTCCTTTGAACATATGAGAAGAAATTCCAAATTTTTTTCAGCAGTAACAGTTTAGTAGGAAGATAAAAACCACACTGACTACAACCTCTGTGGTCTGGTTTTATACATGTGGGTATGAGATCAGAATAGTAGTTAGCTATTAAAGTTTGAAAATGGAGAAGTAGGAAAGCAAACACTGTCACAAACTGGATGAGAAGTCTGAAGAAAAGGGGTTGAAAAGATGCTGGTAAAGGAGGTACAGAAGCAGTGTAAGAAGAGATTTTTAATGCATAAGGATATTAAAAATGAACATATTATAAACAGGCCAGACAAAAAGCTAAAAATAAAATCCAGGAAAGAGTCAGAGAAGAGATACAGATTAAATCTTACTAACACTGGGGGGAAGAAAACAGTTAATTGTGGACAATTGGGATGTATATTGACATGACAAGGTTTTGGTAGTGGGCCGACTGCAGGGCTGGTGTCTATGAGAAGTTGCCAAAGTCTTCCCCGGTGACTGACAGAGCCAATTCCAGCCAGATCTAAGATGGACCTACCACTGGCCAAGGCCAAGAACATCAGTGATGATGGCAGTGCCTCTGGGATAACAGCTTTAAGAAGGAAGAAGGAGCAGCTGTGACACAGCAGTCAGAGAGGAGCGAGAATATGTGAGAGAAACATCTCTGTAGACACCGAGGTCAGCAAAGTAGTGGTGGCAGGATGTGCTCTGGGAGCTGGAGGAGAGATTCCCCCACAGCCCATGCTGCAGCACATGTGAGATGAGCCATGACCCTACAGCTCCTGAGGGCTGCATGGGTGTGGAGATTCACCTGCAGCCATGAAGGACCACGTGCCAGAGCAGGTGGATGCCCAAAGAAGGCTGCAATCCTGTGGGAAGCCCTGAAGTTTTGCTGGCAGGACTTGTGAGTCTGCAGGGGACCTGCACTGGAGCAGTCCACTCTTGACAAGAGTACGAGAGCTGCCACCCTTGGGAAGAACTCACCCTGGAGAATGTCATGGGAGACTGTCTCCCATGGCAGGGACCCCACGCTGGAGCAGGGGAGGAGTGCAAAGGAGTCCTCCCCCTGAAGATAAAGGAGGGGCAGAGACAATGTATGGTGAACCAACCTCAGCCCTCCTTCTCCATCCTCCTGTGTGCCCCAGGGGGAAGGAGGAAAAAGAGAGTAAATCTGAGCCTAAGAAGGGATTGGTGAGTGTTTTAAGATTTAGTTTTTCTCATCCTATTCTGATTTAATTAGTAATTGTAGAGGACTATAGTAATGAATAAAATTAATTTTTTTCCTCAAGTCAAGACTGTTTTGCCTGGGATAGTAATGGGGTCTCTTCCGGGCCTTATCTTGGCACACAATCCTTTTATTACATTTTCTCTCCTCTGTCCAGCTGAGAGGGAGGAGAGATAGAGGGTCTTTGATGGCATCCAGCCAGGGCCAGCCCATAAAAGGTTGACACACTGCACAGTGTTAACAGCATCCAGGGAGAGGTTTGTCTCCTGCTGTTGCTCACCAATCAGAACTTCAGCCAAGTGCTCCCCTTGCTGTTTTCAGGTCTCTGCTCCTCATGCTCCCTCTCCTCCTTCTTCCTTCACCCCTCTCACTCCCCCGGTGTTTTCCTACTTACAGATATGCAAGTATTAATAATTCACACTCATGTTTTTCCACCCCTCTTACCATATGCTATAGATAACTTGGCATGAAAAGGAAAAATAGAAGGCAAATAGGAGAGCAGAGACCAAGGCATTTCAACTGTACTCTGTCCTACACAAATAGATATATAGGTAACTCTTGAAATGAGGCAACACTATATAACCAACATGAAACACCTCTGCCCAAACTTATCCCCCATCTCCCTTTAGGCTGCAGGGTTCTTCTGGCAGCATGGAGTGTATTTTAGCATGTTTATGCAGAAGCCAGGACTGGAGGGATTTCATATCATTATGATGACTTCAAGTGCTGCCAGAACAAGGGTAATATTTAAAATACTGATAAACAAAACTGTATGTCAACATTTATTTTATTTGTCTAAATAAAAGAATACAGGAAAGAAGCAAAGAGGTATGTCAGGTTTTATTTCATCTATCTGAATAAAATAATAAATAAAAGGAAACTTTCTACCTTCTAATATGCCAGATACATAAACAAACACAGTATTTCATGTATCCTCCTTGTTACTAGGCAAAACAGTGAGGCCAGCAGCTATCATACATTTTGAAATTCCAACCAATTAAGAGTAAATAAAAGAATAGTTAGGTATAATCTAAAATTGGTGCTGCCTGAATAATAGAAAACAAGTTTGACCTGGTTTTCCATGCACATGAACAGACACAATGTTCCTAAATTTAGTTAAACTACAGGTATTTCTACCAGCTACAGTGCTGTATTACTCTACTAAGAGCAGAGACAGACAGTTTATTGCAAAACAGCACTTCAACTGTAAAGCAAAGTGAAATATCTATATAAAATATTGTATGTTTACCAGCATTTGTGCAGTAAATACATCATAGCCCCTATGAAAAATAAACACGAAATGTAATTACACAGACTGTTTGTCAAGATATGTTTGTGTCTTGGGTTCTTATAAATGCTAATATTGCTCATTCTGCAGAGGTGCCCAGGTCAGAAGTGTCTTACAGATCTTACAAAAATGCACTGAGCTAGACCTCACAGTGTTCCAATTATTGCTGGCACAAGTGGTAACATTTCAAGGCTAATGAACCTTCCAGTTTTCCCTGGAAGGTGGAGGAGGAGAAAGCTTGTAGAGAACCTCCCAGGTGATTTATAGAAGGAGGCTTGGCTGACCTGCCAGTGGCCAGGAGTCCTTAGATGCATTAGAGCTATCAAGGTCAGTGAAGGTTCATCTCAGGCAGAACTGCCGGGGCGACTGCGCAAAGGGCTTTGCTGGGAAGTTTGATTACAAGGCAGAATAGATGATCTTACTCTTAAAGGGCTTCGTCGACTTTAAATTTATTTTTGTAGACTGTATTCTGAGTGTAGGCACAATAGGCAAGTAATTTAGGTAATCGGAGTCATCTTGATTGGACTGGGCAAGGGCATTTGAAGTATTGATTGTAGCATCTGTGGGATACAATTAAAGCCAGTAGGCAGAATCCATCCATAAATCTTGGGTGAACTAGAACCATTCTTCTGCCCTTGCTTGAGGATAAACACAGCTTCTTAATGTACTAAAAGTATCTTACTAGGGCATTTTGCTGTCAATAGGTAATCAGCTGCTAAAGTTGTCCATGTAAGAATTTTCCTCTAAAGAAAATATTCTGCTACTGAAATTGAGATAACCAAAACCCCTATCTAGTAATACCCACCTTTCTGTGGGTCCACATTAAGGTCACAGTCTTGTGATGAAATATGCATTTCATTACACTTGATATTTGCCTTAATTTCTGAGGCAGCAGTGGACAATATGTGATGGCAACTATTAATTTACTTGCTTTAAAGTGTTTCTTCTTTGTTAGTAGAAAAATAGCTAACTAAATTGGGTTTTGAATTCGAGTTTTAAATATATTGCAAATGCATGATTTAATATATTCCCACTTGACACTGAAAGGCTGGGAAGACAAAAGATCTGCCTAGATTGTTTTCTGAGTCACAGTGCTTGCACAATGCAAATCCAGACAGAAAGCCAAGGGGTTCAGGGAAATTCTATGGAGAAAAAAAATATATTTTTCTTTAGAGACTTCTGTGTATAGCCTATACTAGTCATGTGGGCTCACTTTGTTGGAACTGTGAAGCAGACTAGGCCCTCCAGAGTGTAATGCATCCTACTTACCTCAGACAATGAGCTAGGAAGTGGGTCTGGACAAGAGTGAGGGAGGCTCAGCTGGGCCAAAGTGTGCACATTTGCTGTGCCCAGCAGGCACAAGCAATGCTTCCTACAGCCACTTAATTGTCTGTAACCTCTGCATAAAAACTGTGCTTCTCTTTGCTAAGAGGCTAAAAGGGTTCTATTGAGAACAAGTCAGCATTCATCTTGCTTTCTTCTAGGCTCATAACCTTCTTGTGTTTTCATTCCATAAATCTGCAAACATATGGCTGGAATTTGCCTTTTTAATATAATTTATTATAATTTAGTTTTATTTCTGTGTCCTGTCCCCAGTAAAGATCATGAGCACTGCATAAATACTCTGGCCTGGATCCAAAAAGATGGGTTTCTGAAAGAGGAAAGAGTAGAAGACCGAAGTAAGAAATAATTTTTGCTTTTGTGATCATCATACCATATTGTAAATGTGCACTTGACAGGACTGTTGATGCTCATGTGCATCTCCCTGAATTAACATCATAGCTGTAGTACTCACTTAGGGTGCTTAGTTTCTTGTAGGACACTTAATCTTACACTGAAATATATATATATATGGACAGTTCATATCTAAATGCTTTTGGGGGTCGCCATACAAGACAGATGATGAAAAAGTATTGTCTGCCTCTTTGAAATCTATGAGGAATTAAGAATAGTGGAAGGAAGGGACTTCTTTCAAGGTTAGGCAGGATCTTTCTGTAGCCAGATGGGAAATTAAACCTCTATCTCCATCCCAGGGCCCAGACCAAAATGTGTGAAAAGACATGGCCAAGTCTGATATACCCTCTGCCTTTGAGCCTGTTGCCCACAAGCATAGGTGATTTTCCATATAAGGTACAGTAGCATCCTCCTCCACCCTCAGGTTGTTTACAGGCTCCTCCTGTAAACCCTGTGTTACATTTGCCATTTCTATGTGGATGTCCTCAGGCATCTTAGGTGGCACTACAGGGCACTACATTTCTGGGCAAGCGACTGAATCAAGTCACAAATGTTTAAGGACTAAGCCTAAAATTATTAAGTTGTGGAAATGAGCCAGAGAGTTAAATATTGGATTGGATTACTTGAAAAAAATTGACGATTGTAGTAATCTAAGAAAAAAAACAACGAAACAGAATTGTCCCTGACTTATAGATCTAATACTAGATTTTTTTTTTTTTTTGTAGACAAATGTGGAAGAGGGTTTTGTATAAAGTAGACAATAGACTTGGTTAAATAGCATTTTTCAAATGGAGGGACAAATTATGATAACCAATTTATGATACCAAATCTTTAAAACCTTTTAGAATCCTTCAGAATCCTCTAAGGTACATTTTTTGACAGCTTGAAGACATTTACTTTACCATTAGTTATTTTTCTAGAAGCTGTGATCTGTATCTCTAAGTTGGATAGTCTTTCCATGATGCTGCTGTCTTTTGCTCAATTAGGAAATTCCTGTGAAATCTTTTTGTATGCAGCAACTAAACTTGACAAAAAGAGTCTAACTCTGATTACATTTTGACATTATAATATTCTGAACCATTTTCCAAGGAAAAAAAATCCTTCTTAACTAGGATTATAGCTAGATAGATACTTTGTTATGCAAATGTGCATTTCTGTGCAGACATTATAATCCATGTTGGAGGTTTCCTTGAACTCTAAAGACACTGTATTTTGGATTCACAGAGATACAGTTGAAAAACAAAATAAGCTCAGAGATAGAATTTTTGAGACTGTATAGAGAGAATTAAGTGGATACCAAAAGTCAGCGATGTCAATGCTCCTAGTATCATTTTGTTTTGCTTGAGAATAAATCCTTCTCAAAGCTACTGGATTTTTTTTTTTTTTTTTGTGGATGAGTACAAAATTGAGTGTATGTGAAATTCATTTCTTCTTCTGTATAAAAATCTCTTTCATCATAGAAAATTTTACAAAATCCAATTTAAAGAAGTAATCCTAACGCCTTCAGTATCCAGAATATCAGTTTTATTATGTGACTACTGCACACTATCTGCAGCATTTTTTGACCACAATTTAAATGATCATGATGTCCTTTATCTGATCCCAAAGTATTTGTGGCTTGTTTTGGAGCTATGACTCACTTAGGGCATGTTATAAGAGTTCTTTTCTTCTTTATTTCCTTCATAAACTATTTTAAGGATGCCAATATGTATTTTGTCTATATTTCCACAGGCTCTTCCCCTGGAGATCTATAGGACTCCATCTGTTCCAAACAGCTGCCAAATACTTTTGTGAGTGTGCATGTGTGTGACTATGTATAAACAAAAATACAGGAGTAAGAAGGCCTGAGACTTTTCTGTGGTTGTGGTGTCACCTGCATAGTTAGAATACAGTGTTTTACATATCCCTGTGTCTGAAGAAGTATTGTCCTTTCTTTCTCAGCCAAGGTAGTATGGTGAATGTCAGCTGTATCTCTTTGCCTCCCTGTTAATATGCAGAGATTTTAATTATTTGCTTATTGTAGGCAGGACTTGATTCTATAATAGGGATGGATAGAGGCTGTGATTGATATGCAGTTGTTATAGGGAGGTTGTAGAGAGATGAAATTGCTCTGGGTGCCTTGACAGCTCAGAGGTTTTCTGGATCCGTCAGCTGTGATCTTCGGGTGACTGAGTGAGCTGGTTTGCAGGGTGATGTTTCCCTGTCTGAAGCATCCTCCTAGTTATCCACACCACAGCTAACTTCAGGTTAATCTGGTGTGACATGGATCATGCCGGTCTTTCCCACTCAGGAAGGCAGTTCAGAGTCTTTTAATGATGTCCAACACAGTGTTCTGTTGTTCAACTGATACGAGTGGATGACCCCTGTGTTTCAATTTCTTTAACATCTTCCTGTTCCTTGAGTTTCAGTTTCAGCTGATTTCTCCAAAATGAAACACATCTTCCTGAGCTAGAAAACAGATCTCAAACCACAGACACAAGTTAGTGTGCTTATACAGTCTGTCTTGTCAAGGATAATATGTATAGTTAAAATAAGTCAAAACAACATTTCATTTAGAGTATTCATTTACTTCTCATAATTTATGGCAAGTTTTCTTGTCAGCTTTCATTTTGGTTCTGAAATTATGTTATACGTTTCCCATATATGCTGCCTTCTCATTTGAAGAAGCATTAATAAATATTATTTTTTTTCTGTTCTTTAAAAAATGTTAATACTTCTTGGCAGTTACCAAGAATTCTACATAATTAAAGTACTGTATTCATAGTAACTATTGAACCCTTGAACATCCCCACTAAAGAAAACAATTGGATATTGCTACCCTAATTTCACAAATGAAAATGTAAGCTAAAAAGATTAAACTGTATGTCCTGATGTAAACATCAGAAACATTTGATTTCAGGGACATAATTATTTCCAGATCAAACAGCTACATTCAAACCACCAAAATAGCTGTTTTTCCTTTATTGAGCTACTGACATTTAAGAAGAGAGACTGGATTTTTTCATTGCATTAAGGTACACTAGCTATTTCAATTAACCTTTTTCTAGCAGCAAAATCTGCAAAGAAAACTTCCACTAAGCCAGAAGCTAAAATATGCAGATACCTGTTTTTCTACCTTCCACCTCAGTACCAAAAGGATAAAACCAATCAAGAATTAAGTTTTCAGAGAGTAACTCACCCTCATTAGGCATACTTCCTTGAGATCTGTGCATTCATTTGTGATGAGCCAAATGAATTCAAGCAATATTGCTGTTCAGGAGTAACCCAAGCAAGTGCTGACATGCACAATTCCATTGTTTTTCAGGACACTAATTGAGTTAGTGACACAACGACTTCTCTGGGCAGCTTAGTCCAATCCTTGACAGCCCTTTCCATGAAACCTCCCCTGGTGCAACTTGGGGTCATTTTGTCTTGTCCTGTCACTCCTTAGCTGGCAGAAGAGGCTGATCTCCACCTGGCAATAATTGACTTTCAAGCAGTTGTAGAGAGCTGTAAGGTCTCCCCTGAGCCACCTTTTCTCCAGGCTAAACAATCATAGCTCCCTCAACCACTCCTTGTAAGCCTTGTGCTCCAGGCCCTCCTCAGCTCTGCTGTCCTCCTCTGGACAGGTTTCAGCACCTCAATGCCCTTCTTGTAGTGAGGGACCTGAAAGTGGACTCAGGATATGAGGTATGGCCTCACCAGTGCTGAGTTCAGAGGGACAATCACAGCTCTCATCCTGCTGCCCACGCTCTTGCTGATACAGGTCAGGATGCCATTGGCCTTCTTGGCTACCTGGGCACACACTGGATCATATTCACCTTCTGTAGATCAGCACCCTTGAGTCCTTTTCTGCTGGGAAGCTTCCCAGATGTTCCATCTCAAGCCCATAGTGCTGAGTGAGGTTATTGTGATCCAGATGCAGGACTCGTTACTTTGCCTTGTTGAACCTCATTGTGTTGACCTTGGCACATTTATTAAGGCTGTTCAGATCCCTCTGCAGACTCTTCCTAACTTCCATCAGATCAACACTCCAACCCAGTCTGATGTTACCAACAAACTGACCAAGGGTGCACTAGAGCCCACTATCCAGATCATCAGTGAAGATACTAAACAGGACTGGCCCCAGTACACTGAGTCCTGTTGGGACTGCTGGTGTTTCCTGCTGGGAAACACCACTAGTGACTGGCCACCAGCAGCATATATCTCCATTCACCTACAGTCTCTGGGCCTGCCCATCCAGCCATTTTTTTACCCACTGACCAATACACCTGTACACACCACGGGAAGTCATTTTCTTTGGAGAATGCTGTAGGAAACTGTGTCACAGACTGAAGTCTGTCCAGGTAAACAACATCCACAGCCTTTCATAAATCCATTCAGCAGGTCACCTTGTCATAATGGGAGAAAAATGTGGTCAAGCAGGACCTGCCTTTCATACACCCATGCTGTCTGAGCCTAGTCCCCTCGTTGTCCTGTGATGTGTGGTGGCACTCAAGCTGATCTGCTCCATGACCTTCCCTGGCACTAAGAAAAGGCTGACAGGCTAGTGGTTCACCAGGTCCTCCTTCCAACCCTTTTTGTAGATAGGTGTCACATTTGTGAACCTCCAGTCCATTGGGACCTCCTTGGTTAATTAGGACTACTGGTAGCTGAAGGAAAAGGACTCAGAAGTTCTGCCACCACCTTCAGAACTTGTGGATGGGCCCACAGACTTGTGTCTGTTTAAGTGATCTAGTGGATCACTGACTATTCCCCCTTAGACCGTGGGGGTTTCATTCTTCTCCCTGTCCCTGTCTTCCCCCTCAGAGGGCTGGATACTCCCAGCACAAATGATCTTGCTACTAAAGACTAAGGCAAAGAAGGCATTAAGTACCTCAACATTTTTCTCGTCCTTTGTCACTATGTTCCTCCCCATATTCAGTAAAGGATGGAAGCTCATCTTTGCCAACTTTTTCTAGCCATGTATTTATAGTTTTTTTTTAAAATTGTGTTTTACAACAGTAGCCAGAACAGCTATAGAGAGAATACAAAAAGCAAAACAATGAAAAATGAAGTTCTGGGAATTTAGCAAGCTTGAGTTCAACCTGACACTCTTCTATTTCTAGAATTCATGTAGAATGTCCAGACATGTGGCAAGCATGTGACCTCTAACAGTCCCTGAAAAGAGTAGTGGCCTCCTACAGAAGCACCCCCTGTTTCCATGCCAGTGTGGTAGTCAAAAAACTGAAAAGGCCTTGTCTATGTGTAAGTCCTGCTCAGTTATAACAAAACTTCTTGATATTATCAATACTGTATTCAGCACAAATCCAAAACACAGCCCCATACCAGCCACTGTGAAGGCAATTAACTTTACCTCACAAAACCAGCAGGCAGGGAAAACTGGTTCATATTCTGGGATCCTCATTCAAGGAATGGATGTGCCTATGGAGACACAGTGCATGATTCATCTCACCCTGAACCTAAATGAGGCACATAAGCATGGATAATTGGTGTTATTTCAGATATCCAAAGATACATTGTGTGGGCCTGCCTACGTGACAAATTTAATTTTGGATGCCTTAACCTAAACCCCATTTCTTCAGGATGACTGAACACATATAAGCTTATATGAATCAATGATTTTGTTTACAGAGTTTGCCATTATTAAGTACTTCTCCTGTTAGAGTTTCACCAGAAAAGAGGAAATAATAAATGCTGATGAAAACAAAAATGTAAACATAGATTAATTAATGAAGAAACACAGCAGCAGCAGCAAAACATTTGATTAAAAGTAAGTATGTACAATTAAGGGTCTTCAAACTGTCTTGAATGTTCTTTTCCATAATAATGTAATGTTTCTTAAGGATTATGGATATGAATATTTTTTTTTCAAGCTTCTTCAAGCTTTATAATTATATCATGGTAAGTCTGATCTATTTGTGGCAGCAGCTATGGTGTTTTTGACTCAGGAAAATTTAATGCATTTGAGTTTGGTGTTGCTTTCATCAGAGGAAGTGGCAAATTCAGAACTCCAAGAGTGTGAATGTGTCTTCATACTTGTCAACCTCATCATTACTGCACAATAAACTCAGGTATTTTTATAGACATGCAGAATTATCAATATTTAATCTAAAATAGGAAAATATGTGCCACTGTTATTCAGGATACTTTGTGGTTTCTTTCATTGAAATCTTCCATGATTTCATTGCAGACTTTTAGTGACAAAATCTGAAAAGGCAATAATATTATTCGATGCATTAAATTAGGTATATGTTCTAGAGGCTGGCTGAGAACTAAGATCTGAACACTAATCATGTATTCCTTTAAATACTGGTAATTTAAATACTGTGAATTTTTCATTTTATGAGGAATCGTTGTCCTTGGTCACAGACATTGCTAGGTATATTTCACAGATTTCATTCGTTGCACTATAATGTGTGTGGCAGTTAAAAGAAAGATATTGTCAATGTAAATTTTTTATGGTTTTATTTGTTTTTTTTTGGTTTGGTGTTTTTATGGAATCATGATCATATATCATTATTTTACATCAACAGGATTTGCAGAAGCATGTACATAGTGACTTAATTTCTGAACACACCTTCTGTTTTATTTATTTCATTAATTTTAAAGGGACATAACTCCAGGACTATCATTAGGATGAATCCTTAGTAAACCCATTGTAAAATTTATCCTCTTTTTTTTTTTTTTTTTTTTTTTTTAACCTGGAAAATCACTTCTAATTTGAAATTATAAAATTAGAAAAGACACTATATGTCTTCTTTCACCTGATAACATTCTGTCTACCTCCATATCTTTTTACAAACTTTACAGAATTTGATCAGCAATTGTGAAAAATATCAACCCATTTTCAAAACTGTTCCTGACAGTGAATCAGTCAAACCTCCTGCTATGAATTTCATTCACCTCAGATGAGGACAAGAACCAAGATAGATCCATCCTAACTCTGTGAACTGGCATATTGGTCTCACAGTAGCTGACTCATGTTTTACTGGTTTGCTTATGCACCAAGTAAGAGGTGAAATATTATGTGAAAACAAAATAACTTTCATGCAAAGATTTTAAGTTATCCTGATCTATGAGGCAAACTCTGATCCAGGCTTGGATCCTGTATTTAGTCCATTTAATGTTTGACATGCAACTGAAATGCTTACATTTGTAGCTACTTGCCTTAGGCAACCTTTATTTACAATGGAGATGGGCACTTCCAAGGAGTGATTCAGATCTTAGGTGGTGAGATAATGGGAGCACAACATTAAAGTACTGTATCACCAACCCTTTAAGATAATCAATTTCATGTATTAATTTACAATTAAAATCTCTGCTTTGAAGTTGTTATCTCTAGTTATCTCCCAAGTATTCGTACACCAGGGAATTTAGCTGAAAAATTATTTATGAAAAATCAACAATGCAGGATATCCAGTCTCAGTATTAAGGAAATGCAAATAAATCCCAAAGTAGGCAGCAAACAAAATAAACACTAAAATACTAAGAAAATAAAATGCTGGGTCAAGAAGCATAATGCCACATAAACTACAACTGAAGATGAGGATTCACAAGGAAGGAATATATGATCTCTCCATAGTCACATCCTTATGGGCACACATAATCATCTGCCCAAATCTGGGCAGCAGATGTAAAAAGTAATACTTTGAGGGAGAGGCTGCAGACAACAATGTATTGAGAGAGAGGCTGGTCTACTTTCTGTGCTAGTTTTGTTGTTTGGTTGGGGTTTTTTTCTGACTATCAGCTACTGTGCCAAGTGTTAAATAGAACATCTCCCTTTGTTCATGTTCCTTGATTTACAGTTAGCTATTTATTCACACACACATTTAGTAACATAAATTATTTCCTATCAAAAACACAGAGTGCTTGCTTAATTTATATATATGCTAGCTTTTACAGGTTTATAGATAGAAGGTGGAAGAATATTTCAGAAATAGATCGTTTATGAAACTTTTGGTTTAGTTCAGGCTAGAGTGCCACCAGCAAATGTCATTCCTTGAACATCTTTTTCAGGAAAAAGAGAGTTCTGCTTGCTCTTTGCTTTTTAATATCTTGTTATCATTGATCTCATTCACTCTGGTAACTGTGAGCTAACTAATGACCAATGGCAGAGTGAGCTCAAAATGAGATAAGTTTGTTTGCTCTGCAAAAGGCTGACTGAGGAGTAGAATTCCCACCTGAAAGAAAAGGTTTGCATCTTTACTGGAGGTGTCTCGAGGTTCTGTCTCAATGTGTTTGCTAGAGTAGAAGCTTGTAGCATCCAGACAGACCAGAGATATATCTTTATGATAAGTTAACAGTGGTGGGACACTGCCAACCAGACTGATTGCCTACCAGTCTTTTCAAGATATTCTAGTAATTCTGACAATCAGGATGCCTCTGAAATACTCAGCAATGGAACCAGTGTGTTGCATGCTTGTGCAACCCGAATTCTCAAGACTAAACATATTATTTCCCTTAAATTAATAATTTGCCATTGTGTACAAGTGGCAGTGAGCGACATAATGAGTTATTCTATTTATTGGGAAAGGTAATTTTCCACCTTTCTTGAAATCAAGTTTGGTTTATAAGTGGTGGTGCAAAAGAAATAGAAAGGAAGAACTGATAAACATGCACTGGCACAGAACAGCTCTTTATAAAAACAGTATTATTCATGAAGAAACACATTTTTTCTATAATGAACAAATCATAAATAACAGCAAAAATGGGCTTAATTTATTACTCTACAGTTCCTCCTCTGCCTCTTCTCTGATCCCATCATTATTCCACTGGGTCTTTGGTCCAAGCTTCTCTTGCTCCAACTCAAAATTGCTTGAATCTCCATCAATGTATGAAATCTTGTTTTTGATCAGAAATAACTACATCAAATTAAGTTTAGTGAGAGTGAAGTCTTAAGCACTGTGGTATATAAATTATGATCAGCATTGAAGGGTCATTTTATGTGCAGAAGAGCAGGAGAAATTGGTGGAGAGACTCCCTGCCTCTGCATGGCTCAGTCAGAGTAACAAGATTCCTGTTCTGAGATTCCTGACATGTTTAGGCTTTAGCTCAGCTAAAGAAGTATTTAGCTTGTAACAGAGGTTAAATGTGTCTATGCTCAAGTAAGAATGATTGTATAGACAGAAAACTGTTTGAAGCTGTATACCACTATCTTCAGTCATTTTGAAAATCTGAATATCAAATAATTGTCACCCACAACTTATCTTTCCACCTTTCAAAACTAATTTCTGTGTATTTATGTGATGACAACTTTAGAACATAAGGTAACTGCTTTGAACACAGCTCAGCATTTTCAACATTTATAAAATACAGACTAGACCTAAGAGTTCCTCCAAGAAATATTCAGGATCTAGAATATTTTGCGAAGAGACCTATGTTATCATATAAATGTATTTTGACTTCTAGAATTATCAGAATTAAAATATTTGCCAAAATCCAAAAATACTTGGTAAGAAAGAGGTCGGAAGGAAAGGAGACACGAATGTTAGAAGTTTGAGAGACTTTGCAATAGTGGTGTGCTGCAGTCACAGTTGCAAGCAAAGCATTTTTCCTACTAACAATGATTTTCATTCTGATAGAAACTCGTTTTAATTATCCTTAGAACTGGAGGTTTGTGATAATAGAGAAATGTTTAGAGAATTTCACCTGATTAAAATAAGCACTACTTGAAAATAACATTTTTAACTACAACCAAAATTGTATTAAGCCTCTTTGAAAAATATTTTGCATAAAGCTATCAACATCACACAAATAGTAAAGCAGACTACTGGGACCCACTTCTGAATGGAGAAGACCTTCCTTACTTGGCATTACACTGGCTTATTTTGTTGTACAGACTTCTTTTGCTTTATTTTTCTTTGTGGGCACTGTTACTTTTTATTCTGAAAGTCTGGGTAGAAGTTAATATGCATACACTCTTGTCTCATCCTTATTAGTCTATAGAAGTTGTACAAGGTTAGTAAGTTTAAAGCTTGTTATGGTAACAGAGAGGTGAGTGCTACTCCCTTCTTTCATCAGCAGAAAAAAAGTAGTAGACGAGGGCCCAGGAAGAAAATTAAGTGTGTCTAAATAAGTGGTTATAATTGCAGAGCTTTCCACAAAAGACTGAAAGATTCAGTTTGGCTAAGAATAAAACACATCTATTCAAAATTTGCTGAGAAGTAGAGTCTATTACGTTAATTTACATTAAAAAAAAGCAAATTCATGTGATGGTAGTATTTAATAGACCTTGTTTTAGTTAATTTGGAATTATTCATCTAAAGGGATATGCAAATATCACTGGATTTTTAAATGAGTCTGACTTAGACACACACACTAAGATTTTAGCACTCAATACCAGGAGCATCCAGACATCCTAAATTAAATACCATTGGAAAGGCACAGGAGAAAAAAAATCCAGAACTCACATGCTACATTAAAAGTAGGTAAGTTGCTCATTAACCTATGAAGGAAAATGCTAGACACCTAGCTCTTTTCACCACCCAAGCCTCACATTTTCCTACTTTTGAGGAACTATGCAGAGCTTTTGACCTTAAGGGAAAAAAAGAAAAAAGTCTAAACTTTGTGGCAGCATCTTGCTTTCATCCTTTTCAAACACACCCAGACTGGTTATTTTCACCCATTACTAGCACAACCCTCTCTGACATTTTTAAAGAAAAAATAGTACACAAAGTCCTGGGAGCAGAGCCCAGAAGAGTGGGACATTACTCTAATCATTTCACTAGATTTGTGTTTATTGCTGGTTCTCTTTGGTCTCATGAACTTTACCTTCTTGGCAGCAGAGTGACTTGATGTTAGCAGAAAACGCTGAATATTCTCATTCTCAATTACGGTGATGCAGTGCTTTGGACTGGAAATTTGGCTTGAAACATTCTTAGGATGGCTATGCCGAGAATACAGGTACACCATTTCCTTTGGAAGTGCTCTAATTACAAGTGAGAGAGTCAGCCTCCATCATTTCCAACACTGGTTGTGCTCGGGATCCTTGGTACCTCTGAGAACTCATGCAGAGCCTCGGCAGCTGTCCACCAACATTAAAATCACAACAAAACTCTAAATCAAAATAATATATTCCAGCAGACAACCCAGGACAAATATTTTTTACCATGAATAGTGGCTCAGAAAATTGTGATGGAAGCTGGAAGAACATTTCTCTTAGGAGGCAAGGTAGATCTCCACATATGCAGCTTTAGATGCCAAAAGGGACAGCCCTGATTTAAAAAATGTTTTATTTATTTGTCTCCAACTGTTACAGCAGTTAAGCCCTAAATATGCTATTTGAGTAAATTCTCTGCTTTATATGGGCTGCATCCACAAAGCAAAGTAGTTTTACCCAAGAATATGCAACATATTCTATAGTTTAAGTATTATTCTGTAGTTAGTTGGAATGGGAATACTCCTGAGTAGATTTTAGTTTGGTTTTATTACTCTAAGACCAGCAATCAGCAAGACCTTTATTCTCCACTGTTATACTCCAAGTGTATTCCCACTTTTCTGCATATCAGCTGGTGCAGTCATACAATTCAACACATCAGAGATAAAGAGAAAACAAATTAAGCAGAATAATTGTTAATTTTGTCTATGCTAAAGTGCAGGAACAAAACCATCCTTCACATACTTTTTAAAATGAATTTGGTCTTGTACTACTTTTTGTGACTACATGTTAGCAGGGTCAGTTGAAACCCTATTTGATAACAATATTAGGTTTCAGAAATCATCATAATTTTGGTGTATCTTGATATATATATAAACAAAACATTGATTTAAATCAGTTTTCTTAATTTTTCTATTTAGGTTTCCTTTAGGTAATCTCATGACTGCATTATAAGTCAAAAGGAACAAAAAACTGGGTCTTTGAGAGGAATAAAGATGTCATGAGAGTTGTTACAATTGTTTTGGATGTCAACTGGAAGTGTCCCTATCTCACAAAAAAAAAAGAAAAAAAAGCCTGTTTTAATCTGGTACATAAGACGTTTCCAGATTTCAACCCTAACTCGAGGATAATGCTACACAGTAAAGTGACTGCAGAAAAGCAGAGTAAATTTCCATTGTTGATTCCACTGATCAGCTGACAATGAAGGAAAACATCTCAAAATACTGCCTAGATAGAGAAGAGTGCTTTTCAGAAAAACAAGACAGTATAATGATGTATTTAGATCTACTCAAACTAAGAAATAAAATAGCTAAAAAAAGACTTATGTATAATGGATCCATTTGCAGACACAAGTTACACTCCATAAAGAAATTTTGAAACAATTAGATTTAGAATGGTTTAATTTTTATTTTAGGTTTTCTAATCATCAGCATAGTTGGATGAATATAAGAGGAGTATTTTAAACACAGAAAATAGCTCACAAAATTATCCACAATTAAGGGATGACTGTATATCAATCAATAAATCAAAAAATGAAGAGAAAGACTTCTTTATAAACAAATGTTAATTTCAACAGCAATTCCCTACTGAATATTAGATAATAATATTTTAAAGCAATTAGAACTTTGTCACGGTACTATTAGGTCACCACAAATAAAATTACGTGAATTCATTGTGGTTTTTTGTGAGTAATGAGAGCAGCCAGGAAACAGAACAATCCATTGATTTAGATCTCATTATGCTGTAATGTGGTTTTTATGTTGAAACCCCAGGCCTTGATGGACAGTCATTAACAGGCATTTCTTTCCCTCTGCAGTGTTTGAGCTTTTTAGCACTTTATTTGTGTCTTTTTTAAAGCACAAGGAAGGAAAAATGCCTTTCCAACAGATGGCACCTGACATATGTATTAAATGTAACAGGTGTACAAAAGCCCTGCTCCTCAGAAGGAGCTTTTCTGTCCGTTTAAGTATGGGCTGTGTGTGCATGTGTTTGTTTATCCCTCATCGAGGACAAGAAAGCCATCAAGATGTCAATTGCCTGTTGTTAGATTCATACAGGGACGTGTATGTTCTGAACACAGGGCATTATCACAGTTGGACAAAAAAGCCTGTTGTCAGTGATGCGAGAAAGAGAAACAAAGAAAATATGTTTATTTCATCGAAAAGATGAAAGTTTCCATGTGGTTAATGTGTGTTCTGTGTATTGCCAAACAAACTCAGAGAGCATAACAAAGCTGCAATAAAAATGAAATATTTGGTGAAAACAGGTCAAAGATTATGATCTTTATTGAATTTTTGTTTTAATTTAGACTCTATCAAAAGATCTTTGGACTAGACTCATATGAGTGCTTTTCCATTTGCCATTTTTTTTTAATTAAACACTCAGTCTGGTTGTAATTTATATTATAGAAGACTAATAACTCCTCTGCTATATAAGAAAACTGAACTCAGCACATCTTTATTTTCCATAAATTTTCTGCTGCCCTTTTCTAAAGGAGGAACTTTGAAGGTAGACTGCTATAAAAATTATTAAATTAATCTAAAAGTAAGATTTAATATAGGCAGCTGAGAAAATAAGAAGTTTGCACAATGGACCACCTCTAGGATTTTTTTTTGCCGGGCTTTTAAGGGACATAAAACTTTGTGAGTGTGCTCTGTACCTTTATGGCACTTCTTACACAAGTTTTTTGTCAGTGTCTTCACTGATCACAAATACATATAATAATGAAAACAAGTGGAATTTTCAAAAAAGTTTTGGAAAATAAGTTTTTGAAGAGGTAGGAGTGAAGATCAAACTAATGACCTCCAACACCTCCAACTATAAGTCTTTGCCATGAGCTAGATGCCAGCAGAAGCCCTGAGTGAACATAGGGCTTATAGAACCAGTTGTTTTTATCAAGTGCTTTTTGCTTTTCCACTGGGTGATGGTTTGGGTGTGGGGTTGTGTTTGTTGTTGTTGTTTGGTTTGGTTTTTTTTCCCTAGAATATATTTAAGGAAAAGAAAACTACATGGAAAATTCTGCACAAGTGTATCTTGCTGAAGGAGTATATTTTGTCCTCTGTTGATTATGAAAATGCACATTATAAATGCATGATATTTGTCAGGATATCCAATAATTTGTTTTTAAAACTTTATTTAAGTTGAAAGTTCGGAAGGATTGGAAACTGGTTTGTTTAAAAGCTTCCCGTGTCTGAGATACAATATAAAAAAAATGCCTATCCTTGTATTGCTTGTATTCAATAGATACTTCACCTCTTCCTCTGAAATTTCCTTGTAGCTGATATTAGACAATGATTACTAAATTGCCTGTTCAGGAGAATGACCCAATATCTCCCACTGAAGCCCATCTCTGAGGAAGGGTGAGTGAGGGGAGTGCAGCCTCCCAGGATTCACAAAGAAGATGATTTTTGCTGGTGCTTGCTACCTTTGTATAATGATCAGGCAGGTGGGATATTCCTGTAGAAAGAAATGGACCTACAACTTGATTGCACAAAAGGCAGATGGGGCAGACAACTGTCACAGCTCCAGAGTTTGCCAGGGGTTGATAAGCCCTCCCTCTTTGAGCAGCCTGGATGCAGTGGGGCACTCACAACCAAGGATGGCAGAGAGGGAGCCTGCTTGCCTTGCCAGATTAACTCTGACCTTATGGCTTTAGTGCTAGGGAGAACCACTGAGCTTTCATATCCATCTCCCTCCAAGCATACACTGAGCATACATTTCTAACACAAAATTTCTCTTCAAGTCCTGAAAGCAAATTCCAGAACCTTGTTGCTCAATATAATTTTTTCCATGAGAAATACCTATTTGAAATGTAAATGCAGCAGACTTGCTTAAAGCAGGGACACATTTGGCCCATTCTAATGAGCAGCAAGTGGTGACTCTGCTGGACTTCTTGGCATTACTTGCCCAGTTTCAACAGGATCATAAAAAAATTGCTGTGAAACTACAGCCAGAAAGATGCAGACATGCATATATGAAGTTAAATTCATTCACAAAGTTTTCAGTCTATGCAGTGATGGAGTAACGAGTCATGTTTTTGCTGTCCCTATTCTCACACAATTTGTCTTTAACATGCATTGAGAACCCAGATATAATATATTTTCATTTGGATCCATTTATTAATGGAATACTAGAATTTACTGGTACATATGGAGTTTGTTTTATGTCTTTTATTTTTAATTTTTTTTATCTCAGCACTGTATTTTGTGTCACAGTTCTGGAGTGAATCTAAAATACATGCTGTTGTACTAACTGTTAGTTCAATCTGGATACATGATTAAATTATTTTGTAAAATATTTAAAATATGAAATACTGCAGATCTATGTGTTATCAACATATGCAGGCAATTTCCTTCCCACTGCATTTTCTCAAGTTTTAACTCTGTTATAGCCTTAAATAATATAAGAGCTGCAATGATTCCTATTATCACAGACAACAGAAGGGTACAAGTAGCATATCTTGCTACAGAATGGCATACTATATTACAGAGTTGTCATGTTTTTATATTCAGATTCAGTTACTACCTGAGACTTCACACTTTTCCCCTTTCTTTTAAACTTTTTTTCAAAATAGATACCCTAAAATGCAAATTATGGCTTGTATTTCAATTTTAGCAGTTGTATTTTGTAGGTAATTGTGTTTCACAGTGTGATAATTTCAAAGACATGTATGATATGAAGATGATATGAAGTGAGACAAAATTTTTAGATTGTTTTGCAGGAATGGCTGTCCACAGGAGAAAATAGTGATTTGGAAATACTTGTCTCTGAAACATGTGGTAGAGCCTAGTTGCTAAATACAGCAAACATATTCTGATTCAAACAGATAAACTTTCTGACAATTAACGATACTATTGCTTTCAACTTCAAGCTAAAATTTATGGAGCTTTCATATACTTTAACTGGGAGATTCCAACCCTTCTCTGCTCTCATGTAAATAAATGAGATAACCTAGGCTTCAACAGGTAAAAAGATAAAATACCAGCTAGTGTGTTCATTTCAAAAATATATGCAAATGAAATAGTCAAAATTGTCATTGATTTTCCCCTAGAGAAGTGAGAATATTCAATATGGACATTTCACTGTATTCATGTCATATTTTCATGTCATATATTTGTATCATAGACTTTAAATCTGTGGTGCAAGGAATACAAGCAGAAGCCATGAACACTTGCCTAGAGAAACCTGTTCCTGCAACAAACACAGAGAAGTCTTTTATGCTTTATTTCATCACCCAGTGCTAAGTGTGGTGTAAATAATACTACTAGAGGAACTCGTAGCGACTGTCCAAAGTTTGGATTTGTGTATGAAAGCAAATTTATACAACTCCTGTTTCTTTGGGAGATGACACGATTGGAAAGAAGGCGATGTGGTAGGATTCAGGAAGAATTACCTCTCAGGTGTCTCTGAAGGAGTGGTCTGATGATGACCCTTCAGACCAGGCTTCTGAACCTTCTGTTTTCCAGACTTCTGAACTTGGTGACAGGAGCTGCCAGAGCAGCCTGTGTGCAGGTTTTTACAGGCCCAGGATGCCATGGTGGATGAGGGCACTCTCGTCAGCCGTGTGCTCGGCGCTGTCCAGGAGGCAGTCATCGTGACAGAAGGGGAATGAACCGTGGCGTGTGCCCTGCTTACAGCAGCTGTATAAACTGAGCAAATTCAGCCCCAGAACAGAATCTTTAACCCCATGTTGTGTGAGAGAAGTTTTTCTTTCTCCCACTTTACACTGTGTTCCCTACTGTCATTCACTGGACAGAATAAGGACTCCCAAGGGCATATCATGTGCAGAGCTCGGTGCCCCTTGAAGGTGATTGTCAACCCAGGGAGCTGTGCCCTCATTTGCACTCAGGCTGCAAGCTTCCAGGAAAGGGCATCTCCAGCCCTGCCTACAGCCTGGAATCTTTAATAAAGCTTCAACCCTTTCTCTCGTTGTCTACTGTTCATTTCTGTCTTTTCCTAAGCGATTATGAAGACAGATATGGTCTTTAATTTCTAAGTGTTGGGATGGGTTGTGCTGCACCATCTCCTCTTTAAACTGATAGTTTTCTCCCTATATAAAAGGTGAAAAAAGGGTGGTCCATAACTAGCAATCTCTTTCATAACAATTTATAGTATTTATTGTTTCCAGTATTGCATGGAATATATTTTTAATAATGAAAGTCAACATATACAGTGAAGTGAATTAGATACTTATGAAATTTGCCTGAAAAAAATAATTATTTTCTTTCATATTCCTCTATGAAGATTCACAGGTTTGTTGCATGGTTTCATCCAGAAGTAATATTCATCTGAATAATAAAAAGGATTTTCCCCTTTAGCTTTTTGTCGGTAGTTCAGTAGTTCTAGAAGTAGAAAAACTGATATATAAATGACATTTATCTTAGCTTTAATTTGTGTCAAGTGAGCAAGGGAAGCTTGAAAAGTATTAAGCTCTTCAATATGTGGGTGACTTCAGTTATGTTCTCATAGAACTAAAACAAAATACCTTTGGATTTTAATAAATAAAAAATCACATAATAAGTCTGCTTCTTACTCAAATGTACAGCTGTTATTTCAAGCTATTGATGAATATCTCTTTAAGCAGTTGTTAAGCATAGCTGTGATGAGCTGTCAGTAGTTTAATCTGCATCTAATTCAATATATCATTTTTTCTTGCACAATGGGAGTATGTTATCCAATCATAGATGTTGTGTTTGTTGTCCAGGGTTTTATCTCTGTTCATTTTTTATATTCTTCATTTTAGCCCACTATTTCAATAAGAAGAGTACTTATAAAAGAGAACATATTAGAAAACAGCAAAGCAACAAGAGAAACAACTCTATCTTGTTTGCAATCAGTCTTTCTTATACACCTAATAATATCAATATATGAGAGAATAGAGAATCTTTCCTTTAGAGTTACTGCAGTCAAAGGAATGGCATTCATAAAATAGCCTTCCTCACTCTGCTGTTTTTATTCACTGAACCATAGAATCACAAATATGGATAAAGTTGGAAGGGGCCACACTGGGTTTTCTGGCCCAAACTCCCCTTCTTGAGCAGCAAGCCAAAACAAAGAGAACCCAGGAGCTGCCACGGGTAGGGAGGGCTGTTGGTACTAGATTATGATAATGGAAGGATATGCTCAGTTTCTGCTTTACAGACTCCATTGGTGCTTCATCACTTTCTTGACATGTTTTGACAAATTTGACTTCTAAATGTAGTTCCAGTCTGGAAAAGCAGTTCTGTAGAAATAGCATCATAATGTTCTGCGCTTATTGTCTTTGAATCGATTCCAAATTGAAAGTGCTTGTTTTAAGTGGAAGAAAAACAAGAATTTTTTTCAGCTTTGAGTCTTCAAACTCAATCTGAACTTGTAAATCAAGGCATTCCCATTAAAAACTGCACAAAAACATTGTATCTTTTGTTGCAACCATTCCTTCATCTTAAAAAAAAATTAATCCCTTGGCCCCTCAGTGAGAATTGGGCAAATAATTTGTCACTGCCCAGGTCATAACAAGTCACATCAGCTCTTTCAGAGAGGTTAATTTTTCAGGGCTGGTAGGAATTAAAGGTGTTAGACACTTGTTTTCTTAAATGAAGTGTGCAGAAGTGACATGGTATGTGCATGGGGAAAAGACATGTTTTCTACAGCTTATGAACTGAACTGCACTTTAAAATACCCACTGGGTAAAACCAGCTTTTTACAAATCCTGTAGTTATTTCTCACATGGAGTAGGACTTTTTTTTTGATGCGAGTTTTGAGTCCTGAGCGGCTGCAATTAGAATTAATCAGGGTTCATAATGCTCACAATTTGATTTTGAGTTGAAGTTTATTAGAGACAGCTGCTGAAAGAAAAAAAAAAGAAGCCATAGGGTAATGACTGTTTAAAAAAAATGTATGGAACTCAGCAACTAACAAAAATGTGAAGATGTGCATGTACACTCCATGGGTCTATTAACTAAGGTAGAGAATGAGATGTATTTTTACTTTTAAACTGCATGATTCTTGAACTATGCTGTTAATTTGGGGACCAAGCTCATGACTTTTAATATTTAAAACTGACACCATTCCTCCTGAGCACAGGAGAGAGGGCCAGGTATTTGTTAGGCAATGAGGTTCCCCAGGAAAGCCAACCTGTGACTGAAACATCTTATGGCACACAGTCCCAGGCGGGAGCTGTTGCAAAATATGAAATAGGTAAAATTTTCTTAAGAAAGTAGTTTTTAAAATTTTTGATCTTTGTATAGTCTTGAGACTAATCAACAAGAAGGGAGATCTAATCCATGAAACATATAGCAGCTAGCAAGGTCTCAGTGATGTTCATGTGTAACAAAAACAAATTAAATGCTGGTAGAAATGCCTTGTTAATATTACCTAGGGGGAGGTTGAAAAAGCTATGAAGAAGGATACTGGACACAAAAAGTGCAGAATTTATGGGCCACAAGTACATTTGGCAGAACTCCAAAGGTATGGAAGGTGCTAACAAAGCCAGCTCAGCAATGGTGTTGGAATTGGCTCCAGTGGGGTAAAAGGTAATTCTGTCAGGGGGAGATTGTGACCACATACTCACGGACTGCTGGGCCAAGATATCCACTGACCCAAAAGAAGAGAAGGACAGAGCATGTGAACTGATTATCATGAGAGGTGAGAGAATCATTGACCAACAGAAGATAGAATACTTCTAGAATACTTTTAGAATAATTAATAATGTAATGTGTAACCGCTAATTCCTCTGTTTCCTAAAATACATAAATAGCAAAATGTTTTGATAGTTCTGTCCTTTATTTGTGGAATACCACCAAACATCCAGGCTTTTGCAACTCTGAAGTAAATAATCAATGTCTCTATCAAGTGTGTAGTTATTGGCTTGTTGCACACTGGATAATGAATCTGATTTTTGTGGACAACAGGGCAATTTCTGTTTTACTGATGTGACTTGCCAGAAACCACCAAAAAGGGTTCTAAAACTCTAAATTATGATAACACAATTTATAATGCAGAAAAAGTAATGCAATGAAGACAGAAAAATCAGATCTGTTAGATGCCACACTTAAAAAAGAACTTAAATACTTCTTCACAGACACTATGTTTTTTGTGTGCTGGTCTTTTCCTCACGCTTTCCTAACTGAAATGTGTCAGTAGCTTTTTGGACAGAAGTAAATCTCCACTGTTCTTTTCAGGTTCCAGAAAAGTCTTCTCTTCCTTACCTTGGTTGGTTTTTGCTCCTCATGCCAGACATCTGACACACTTGCTAGGGCAACTTCTCTGTGCTCAAGATCCTTATTTCTGTCCAGGAGATTTTACACATCTTTAACATTTAGAACAATGTTAACAGTAGTACTGGCTCCCAGCTGCTGGCCATACTCCCTTTAATGGTATTTTTATTTCTTTATATGCCATTAATAGTTTAAATATATCGTGCAATACATGGAAGCAATTGGGACATTTGAGATACGTTTTCTTTTTCCCCATGATAAAAAGTTAAAATGACTCCTGAAGGAATGTTCTCTGAGATGAACATTTTGAATACAAACATCAGAAGCAGTCCCAAGCTAACACTGGCTGCATTTGAACACCTCTACAACTGTCCTTTCATTTCTACACCTCATGACATAGTATATCTAATCAAGTAGTAAGTAAAAAGGGAAATGTATGGATACCTAATGCTTCAAGGTACCTATCATCACTAAAACAACAAAAAAAAGAGTATTTATGTCTTTTGACATCAATTATGCTAATGTGAATTATCATACCATAATTATGTAAATTATATGCGATTTGCAATAATTGCTATGAAAATGAAAGGTAAGAGCACATTAGCATCCTATTAGTAATATGTTCGATGACAATGAATTTTAATCCTGAGATCCATGAATGCTTTGCATTAAAAAGTATAAAGAAAAAATTCAAAACTAGAACCTTTAGAAATATCTGAATTTTATTTGTTTTCACCATTGTTGCCTACGTGTACTTTCAAATAAATTCCTTAATAAGTGGTCAGTGAGAATACATTATATCTACTGCATCAAAGCCTATATTCTTTATGCAGTTTATGCAGGCTGTCAATATGTGATGAGACTTATCTGTGAAATTCAACTCTTCAGCTGCTTCCAAACTTTTTTGAAGTTTAAATTTAGGTTTTTGATGAGGGAACTGACAATGGTGTTTCAAACTGAGAGATTTTTCTGTCTTATAACACTCAAAGATTTCAAATCTAGTATTTCAAACTCCACTTTGCAAGCTAAAATTAAATGTATTAAGTGACTAGTGGCATTTTATGTTTGTGGCAGACATATTTACAAGAGCTATAAAAAAGTATTTCATTTTGCAATAAAGCATTTGTGCTACAACTAAGAATGCAAAATCCCTCCCAACTTGAAAACAATCATATTAGTTTATCAATTATTGTATCAATTAGTCAATAATTATCTTTATATACTTATTATTACAGTTAGATAATTTTAGCTTGCACCAAAAATAGGAATTAAAATGAAAGAAGATATCTTTCAAGGTTCTGTTTAAAAAGCACATTAATGAGTAGTCTTATAGATTTTTAATTTTTTTATGCAAAGTAAAGATGATATTATCTCTCATTGCTGGCTGAAAAACATTTTGTTTGTGGAGAGAATAGTATTGTAAATGTGGTTTAGAATTAAATACTTTTTAAGTAATTGCATTTTGGATGTCTTACTGTAGACGCAACACATCCTAATTATTACTACACTGCACCTTCCCACATTAATCCCTGTTCTTTCCTTTGGATCTTATTTTAATAAATAATTTATTCAAGGATAATAACAGAGATATAATTGAGTCAGTACTCATCCGACATAATCAAAATTGCTACTCATCTTTGTTATCCAATCTGTCAGCTGTCCAATCATTTTGATTTTGATTGCCTTGATTTTGATTTTGCCCTGCTTTTGTCAAAGTCAAGTCTGGTTAAACACCTGAGAATTTTGCTTCATGAAATACAAATACTTAGATTGTGTTTTGCTGGACTATGGCTTCAGACTGTCTTTTTCGTTTACATTATGTCTTCAAGGTTTGTAGAATTGCACTAAAATACAATGAGAAAGGTGAAACAAATTAATGCTCAGAATAGAACATGTGAGATTTTTCCAAGTTACCTGTATTTGTGTCATACTGGATAGACATCTGTCTAATATAAGCACTCAAAAACTTCCAGCGATGGAAATTTCACGGGATTTGTTCCTCAGTTAATCAATCATCTGAGGTGGAAATCTTTCTAAAAGCTAATCTAAATCTCTCTTGTCACCAGTTACTTCTCGTCCTTGTCTCACATTTATGGAGACCAGATGACTCCTTAGTGTCCAAAGGTTCTAACAGATCTGTTGGATGTCATTCTACAGGCCTTCAGTTTTATTTTGCAGAAGAAGTAGAAAAAAATTATTCAAAATTCCCTTAGAAGTTTTTAGACTACCACTTGTTCCTCTTGACCTGCCCTGGACCCTCACTCAAATTAATGCATATTTATCTGGAAGAGTGGTACCCAAAAGTGGACATTGAATTTCAGCTGCAGTCCTACCAATGCTAAATGAAAGAGAAGTTTATATTCTTCATTCTTTATATAAAATACACTGTTGTTTGTATGCCCTAGTTTGACCTTTACCCTTTTTGCAGTAATGCTGTGCTGTTGACACTAATTTTCATGGGGTAACCTGATGTTTCTGTAGAAGAGAGACTTCATTTATTTTGCAAAGTCTTGCATTCACAGCTGATTGTTCTTTCTAAGCATGGAACTTGGCACATGTCCTGACACTGGGTTTCCATATCTTTTCTTTAGACCATTTGCACACCTAATCCTGCTGTACATCAGCTTTCTGACAAGTTAATAGAATTAATATAAAGCCTTGCACAAAAGGTAGGCCAATCCCCTCATTCTTTCTGTGAACAGAGCATTCCTCTTCCAAAAGCCAGGCATGAAATTCTGAGAAACCTAATCAAGAATAATGCTGGTAGAAGGTGAATAATTCTCTTCCATTAAATACTATGTATCCATTGACATAGTAAGTCAGGAACAGCAATGAATGTTCTCTTCCCTAAGCAGGTTCTCATTATTCAAAAGAGGTGCTCCTTTGTAGAGGAGAAAAAGGAGAAAATTATTAATTCAGGAAGACTTCAGCAGTCTGTTATCCTTCAAATGACACCAAAAGGGAAGTGAGAAATCATGTGCAAACCTTTCTACCTCAGGTCTCAGAGACTCTATCTGAAAAAAATTTCTCTTTCAATTCATTTCTAGACTACACAAAGTCACATGAGCAGATAGGAAAAGGATGATTCTGGCAGCACATTTAGTTTTCACTCCATTCCCATTAATTCAGGAGATGAAATCTGAGAGTACTGGAAAGCAAGGGAGTTCTGCAACAGATTTCTACAGAAACAAATAGCCTGAGCTCTAGTTGGAGGCAGTTTGTGCTATGCTGACCTCCAGAAATGGCCCCTTACCTGCCCTTTCTATCCATTACAAAAGACACAATCAGTTCCATTAGACAAGTTCACAGGAAGGATTATTTGTTTTGGGGCATTTTTAATCTTCAGCACCTCAAATACAGGACTAACACTTAATGTAACTAGTCACATGTTTGAATGATATCATACTCATGCACAGGTATTACTTTTTTTTGGTCAGTTACAGCAATGCTCAGATGGAAGCATAAATGAAGTTCCTGCCTCAGACTGTGTAAATTTAAAGCCTCAGGCCTGTGAAGATCAAAATGATATTTTCTTTCTTGGATCAGAAAGCCACTGAGGTGATTGAGGCTGCTGAAGAGGCTTAGCATTCAGCACAGCTTTGTAAAGTTTGGCAGGAGTGGGGCATGAAGCAAAAGTGAGGGGGATAAAATGGCCAGGAGTAAAGACTTGGTAGTAAAGACTTTATAAGGCTTTATGGGTAACAGGTTATGTACTTGTCCTAAACTATAATGAACTGTTTCCAGCTCTTAAGAACAGCAGGTTGCATTGTTCCCCTTCCTCTGAATATCAGCAGTACCATTTACTTACCTGAATACCAGAGGTGCTATCCATGTTCAGGCAGAGGAGTTAGGGAAGGCTCTGTTTTCATTTGTTGTCCTTTGTACATCTCCTCACACCAAGAGTTGTTTCACTGTGTAGTTTTGACATCGCTGTGTCTATATGTCCTATGTGTATCTTTTGGTCTTTCAGTGAATACTGAAGATAACAGCCATGATGGTCCTTCCTTGAAACTGGGGCGGAGGAAGTGAGACATTTTGAGCTGGAAAACTTCCTCTAATATGGTTTTGAACATTCTCAGAAGGTAGTTCATACTTTAAAAATTTATAGAAAATAAACCTTGGATGTAGGCTTCAGCAAGCAAAATCCTTTAAACACAAACACAATTTGAAAGCAATTCAAATGCTAAAATACATTTATATAAAGACAAGCATTTTGAATTCTTAGCAGTAATTTATGGACAACAGAAAAGACAAAATTCTTCAAATAGATTGTTGAACATATTACTTTTTTTAGTATAAACTTGGTGTAGGAAAAAAAAATATGCAACAATGCTGGTATTTTTCAATAGCAACAACTGCTATAATAAAATCTTTATTTTCCCAACACTTAATTGTGAGTTAAAAAAACAGGTCTAAAAAAAACCAGAGGTTAATGTTGACTTAATTTTTAATGTATATTAAAACATACATTTTTCATATTCTACTTTTATAATCCCAGGAAGAAAATATGCGTGCAAATTTCTGATCTGTTTGGAAGGTAAATGTACTTGAAGTTCATTTTCTTGTAATTTATTTTACACAGTGTGATGGTTTAATGTCAGATTAAGCCTATGGAAGTCTCTAATGCTGTGCAACATCTCAAAACTAATGAACTGTATCACAATTCCTAATGTGGTCCTGGCTGATTAAGAATGTTGACTCCTTCTTGGCAATTTTGAAATGTCTGTTTAGTGAAAGATTCATAGTGTTGTGATATTTATCCTCACAGAAACATGATTACCTTAATAGAATTTATTGCATATAGCTTTTATGGGTTAGATTTCAGAGTATTTGCTTCAGCTTATATGTGATTTAAGATCTAGTGTTAGTGGACTTGCTAGTCAGTGGGATAGGGTGATGGTATTAAAAGAATAACAGATGACATTTAGTACACATTTTAATTTTGCTAGTCTTATGTTCTGTCACAGCATGTGTAGAAAGCCAACTTCATGATAATCTTGCCTTGTATCAACTAAACTTTGATTTCTGAGTTATTCAAAATGGAATTGTCTGTTATTTTTTTCAATGCAGAGAAAATTAATTAGTTTATTACTGATTTTCAACACACACTTCTAGTTACTGATGATGCAGTAAAATAACACTTAAGTTACTATTAAAATTGAGTTTAAAGGATGAGGATTTGTCCAGTACTAACATGAAAATAAGCAGCATACCCTTTTATTTCCAGAAAGAAATAATTTTGCTTAAAGGCCATGTACTAAATAAAATTGCATATGCAGTCAAACTCTGTGTGTGCTAAGAAATTACTTTTAAAACTGAGCATTTCCACTCAAAATCTAATTGCTTCCAAGCTTATCAAATTGGGATTTCATCTATAGTGTGTTGCAAGAGTGACTTCACTATGATTTCTCTCTATTCCTGATTTTCCTTTCCTATTCACAATTCTCCCACCGCCTCTTTTCCAAAATCCCCACCAGATTGCTGTGAGATTCGTACATTATTTCAGTGCAGAACATTGTGCCACTTGCACTGCTCTGGGACTGTAGTGTGTGCCTCCCGGAGCATGGACAAATTGTGCACTTTCCAGAAGTACTTTGTTTCAGGTTTTATTACATTTACAAGCCCATTCTGCAAAGTGCTGGACTTTATCACCATGCAGGGCTATTTTTTCCCCTCCTGTCTGTGTTTAGAGTCTTGCAAGCTCTCTAGTGAGACATGCCAGAACAAAATGATAAATTAAGTTGAAAATTCTGAAGACTGAAGCTTTGCAGGGTTTTGAAAATACCCTAGAACACACTAGATATGGATCCAATAAGGAAAACGTTTAAAAAGCTCACTAAAATCAGCTACAGTCCTGAGGGACTGGAAAGTGGCAAATGTGTCTGTATTTTGAAACCATGTGGATTTCATCCAAGAGAGAACAGATCACTGAACCGTGTTTTGGAATCAGTTAAAACGGCTGAAATAAATAAAAGAGCTAATTATCACCTACCTGCTGGAAAATACCGTGGTATAGTTTTTTCAGGTGGAACAAATACTAGTCAGTGCATTTACCTGAATACTAGAATTAGAACATTTTCATACAGAAACTGATTAATGTGAAGATCATTTTCTTTGAGATTGTCAAAATAGTTATTGGAAATTGACTGTATGTTTAAAATCAACAAATTAAGTTTATTAAGAAAAATGTAGATAATGTAACCTGTAACTGGGCAGTGTCACACTGGTGCACACTACCATAAAACTCTTTCCAACATCTTGTGCTTTACCATCAGTCTTTACACAATGTTATTTTTATTATTATTATTATTATTATTAATTATTTATTATTATTGTTATTATTATTATTGTTGTTATTATTGTTATTTTTAATCATTATGAGTACAAAGAAAATATAAAATTGATATAGTTATAATTAAAATTATTCTAATTATAATAAAATATCATAATGTAGGGCAACTTGGCAATAGAAATCAAAATCTGTGACTTTTCCACACCTGAAGAGAAGTCAAGTTGTTGAAGCTTCTATTGTCTTTGAATACCAAGCAATTTTTCATATTGAGGCAGATATGGTAAAGTAGAAAAGAGCCATAAGCATTCACACTTCAGCATGCGATCAAACCCCTTAAATGAAAGAACTTGTGGAAAAATAGGTGTCTGGGAAACAGTTTACAGGATCATAGAGTCTTCATATTTTGGAAACATCCATTATTAACCACTAATAAAGATGGGATACTGAGATGGATAGATCATTGAGCTGACCAAGCACCAACATTTATGTATTACTATATTACACTGTATTTTGCAACAATTGCCACTGGTTCTCAAGGAAGAAATCTAATGGAGTGACAGTGGTAATATAAGCTTTTGGTTGTACTTCTAGTATGTTATAATATTCTTATATATGGGTTATATGGGCATATTCTTAAGCCTAGTATTAGTCTGATTTTAAAATTTAAACTAAGTTAAGGCTCTCATTTCCTCATTTGGATGCTCATAGCAAAAGAGAGCAGTAACTGTGAAAGATGAATGCCTCAGGCAATGCATGTGCCAAATGTAATAGAAAGAATAAATTATTTTAGTGCTTCTATTTGCTGGACAATCCAAGCATTGTGGGACATTCTCCTGATACTAGTGCAATCTTGCTATTTATGGTAGGCAGGCTGAAACAGAAAGTGAAGTGTACCTGTGTGCCATCTTCATAAAACATAATTTTGTGAAATTGCAGTGAGTGCTGCTGGAATGGAAAATAAAAAACTGAATTCAGAAGTCCCTTGACATTATTTTTAATTAGCTGTATTTCTACATTAAATCATCAAATGGCTCCTCACTGGGAAATGGGCACTCTTTTTCTGACACAGAATATTGCAATATTGCAAGGCACATCAGTTGTGTCAGAAGTTAACCAATTTGCCAGATGTCTGCAATGATAACACTTCATGAGCAGGGAGTTCATCTCAGTGCTGTGACACCAATATTAGTATTAATATCAGGTTTAAAATGATGCGTAATTTGTATCTATTAGTAAAAAAGAAGATGTGTACTCTCTGAATTATTAATATCAGGCACAACTTCTAAATTATATAGTTTGATTTAAAATGGAGCTGTTAAGGAACATAATTGAGCAGATATTTTGTCTGACGTATAGGAAGCTTCTATACTGTTAAAACATAAAGGTTTCACTCAGTTGTTATGAGTAGTTCCACCACAGGCTCCAGAAGGACAAAGAGGCATAACACAAACAGGTTACTACAGAAGTATACCAACAACATATCCAGTGTGAGATCAGGGATACTATCTGCAAAACACAGAACTGAATCCAAAAATATGTTAAATTAAATATTTCCCATAACATTTCCCAAACAGCCCACATCCTGCATTGTAACAAATGTGCTATTATAAGACAGAAAAATTCAAGATAGGACAAAGGGGGATGATTTTAAACTAAAAGAGAGGGGATTTTGATTAGGTGTTAGGTAGAAGTTCCTTACTCAGAGGGTGGTGAGGCATGGAAAGACATTCCCCAGAGAAGTTGGGGATGACTTGTCCCTGGAGGTGTTCAAGGCTGAGTTGGATGGGGCCCTGAGCCCCATCTCTAGTAGGTGGCATCCATGCCCATGGTGGAGGAAGGTGTTAGCTTTTGAGGATTTTTAAGGCCCTTTCCAACCCAAACCATTCTGTGGCTCTATGATGTACATAAAGGCTATAATAAAGAGAGTGGTTATTCAAAATGACAGAAACTGGATGTGTTTTGGAAACAGTTCAAGGTATCAGTGAAAAATAAAGCAAACTCACAGTGAGATGGCAGAGGTAGCTAATGGTGCAAGAATAGGATTTGGGGATAACCCAGGTCAAAGTAGTTGGGATGCTGTGCATTCCAGAAGTCTGGAAATCTGTACCCTACATTATGCTACAGCATCTCAGAGAAAGAATGTTTTTTCATTAGAAAGCAGATAGGGAATGGAAATGAAAAAGTTTTATATCATTTCAAAGTGATTCTTTTTTATGGAAACATTACTGAGCTGCATCACTGGGCATTTCATTTGGTCCTCTTCAGTGAAAAGAGACATAGAGAAAATAAAGACCTTTGAAATGTAATGATCAGAATGCATGAAAACAATTAGGAAACTCTTAACAGAAATATTACCTGTAACCATCCCCTGCTCAAAACAGCTTCCCATGCAGGTCTGTACGTGAGTGATTTCAGTGCAAAGCACTGCAGTGCATGCTTTTCATGATTCCTCTTCAAACTGGGACCAGTTTGCTCAGTATCAAGATCTCATTGGCTCTCTCACTACATTCATCCTTTGACATCAGTATGAGACAAGAATTGCCAGTAAAACAAGTAAAATGTAATTATGCACCTTATATTTTTTAACATGTATCTGAAAACATACAAGGAATGCAGAAAGAAATTTAAATTTCCTGTTCTGTTGGATGGATGACAGGATAAATTTGTAATAGGTCCTTCCTGTGCAAAAAGTGCCAGAGCAGTGTGCCAAAGCAGACCACATGCCTTAGGTGATGCTCCTTTTCTCCCATTTAAAGCAGGATAGAATATACTTACTTGGTTTACCCTGCAGGAAACATGGCCTATTTATTTATAAATAAATCATATTACCTAGAAATAGCTGCAAAACAGTGCTTGCAGAGTTTTCACCAGAGAGATTAGACTGGTTAACATCTGAAGAGGAACATTTGGAAGCATACCCGGAGAGTTATGCTGGTCACAGAATTGCTGAATGCTAGTCAAGGTTTCTGCAATAGACTGTAGAAAATTGTCTGTCTGACTTTCTATCAGTATGTCACCATCACTAGCTATATGATTGTAATCCAGGACAAATATATATTCATGGCAGTTCTTCCAATGATTTTCCTCCTTCTTTTTGCATTTCCATTGGCATCTCTCAGAGCATCTCCCTTCCTATATAGTATTTAACACAGAGCTGCTGAAGCTTGAATCTATCTACCTCTCTGCTCTTCCTGACTGAAAGAGCCTGAAGCTTTCCTTCCCCCAAGGGGATCATGAAGGCCTAAAGTATTGCTGTGGATGTCTGCTTATTGCACAGGCCACTGCCTTTTCCCTCCAGGTAGCCTAAAGGAAACCTGCATGCACCTTGCCATCCTGCAAATAAAGGAGTGTTCACACTCTTCAACCACTACTGGAAATCCCTTTAGTAAGTACAATGAGGCAAAGGAAAAAGAGCACGTGAATGGAAAAAAAAACCAAACCCACAAAGAAACCCCTCACCAGAAATAAAAATGGGTCATGTTTGTAGAGACAGAAAAAGGAAATCTTTTCCTATGGGATTCTCCAGACTTTAATCCTTATCTCTTGAGTTGCTTGGGTTTGGTTTTTTCCTTTCTCTCCTGTGCCAAACAGATTCAGTCTGTTAGCTGCAGATTAAATTGCCTGTATATTTCTTGCCCTACCAAGCTGCCACTGCTGTTATAATGGCCCACAGGTGAATAAGCTTCATTCCAATTTGTTTGCTAGATGCAGCATCCTCTGAGGAAACAATTCTGAGATTGCATGCACTTTGTAAAGCCAGTGGATTGACTTCAGATGACAGCTTCTGGGTCAACTGATTGCCTGCAAGCGAGATGAGCAAAAGGGTTTAGCTCTCTGTCCTGTGGATACTTTCTGAATATTTCTCTGCTGATATTGAAGAGTTAGAAGCAACAACCTGTCACTTAGGAAAAAGCACATGCTCTTGATTCACAGGAGGTAACACTCATAAACTGATCCTCCAACAAAGAGTACAATTTTTAAGATCAGCAGGGAAAACAGACAAAAGTCAGTATTAAAAGAAAGAGGGCTTTGCTTTCAGGTCTTACTTTTGTTGGGAGACATTCATACAGCTGACTGCAATGGACACAAAACATGTCTCGTTTTGATGCAATGGATGAGGCTGCATCTGGAGATCAACCCCTTTACTGAAAGATGAGCCATTTAGAGCAGGGTGCTCAGAACAGGGTCTGGTCAGTGTTTGAATATCTCCAAGGCTGGCAATTCCACAACCTCTCTGGGAAATCTGTGCCAGTGTGCAATCACCATATGAGAGAAAGAATTTCTTGTTATGTTTAAATAGAATTCCCCATATTTCAGTTTGTGACCATTGCCTCCTGTTGCAGGTCATCACTGGGAAGAGTCTGTGTACTATTTACTAACCCCCATTAGGATTTATACACATTGATATGATCCCTCTGAACCTTCTCTACTCCAGGCTAAACAGTCCCAGGTCTCTCTGCATGTCCTGACAGGAGAGATGATCCCATTCCTTAATCATCCTAAAGGCCCTTGACTAGTGTCTCTGCAAGTAGGTCCATATTTCTCTTGCACTGAGGAGCTCAGGTCTGAACTCAGTATTCCGGATGCATCTCACCAGGACTGACAAGAGTAGAGTGATCACCTCCTTCAATCTGCTGGCAGTGTTCCCCTTAATGGGGTCCAGGAGGCTGTTTGGCTTCTTTGACACTTACATGCACTGCTTGCTCATGGTCAGCTTGATGTCCACTAGGAATCTCAGGGTTTTTTGCTCAAAGCTGCTTTCAAGCCTTCCTGTCCCCAGCCTGTTCTGGTACCTGGAGTTATTTCTGTTCAGCTGCAGGGCTTTGCACTTCTCCATGATGAATTCAATGAAGTTTCTGTCAGCCCATTTCTTTAGCCCTTTGAAGTCATTCTGGATGACAGCACTACCCTTTGGTGTATCAGTCATTCTTCCCAGTTTTGAAGCACCTGTGAACTTGTTGAGGGCATACTCTGTCCCATCCTTCAAGTGATTAATGAAAATGCTGAAAGGGATTTCCCCTAGTATTGACTCCTGGGGTACATTTTGTGTGAAGGAAATCAAAAAATCTGAAAAATCTTCACTTAAGCTGGTTTAAATATAGACACTTGTCTCATAAAATAATGTAAGATCATGAAAGTAATTATTCTCTTCAATATCAAAATTTTCATGTTCAATACTCTTTTACTGGAATTAAATAATTCACCAAAAATTCTGGCCAGCTTTATTCTTTAGTAAAATGTTTGAAATTTTTCTTGAGGACAGGGTTGAGTCAGAGAATGGGAAAAGAATAGCAATATGAAGTTTTGCAATCACACAGTTATTTTGAAAATGATTTTATTTGAAGATTTTGTGAAGTTGTTTGTATCAGTTCAAAGTGATGAGTTATAGACAAACAATAAAGAAGTAGAGAATTGTTGAGAACAAAATCAAGGAGTCTAAATAGCCCCATTTTCTTCTAAAAATATTTGCAGAATTGATTTTTATTAAAGTCAGGAAGGAAAACAGATGTCAAAAACCTCAGCGGTTGTGATATTGAAGCTTCATTCCATTCAGGTCAGTTCTATATGGAGAAAAGAAATTTTGAAAAAGTTCCTGGATTACAAATCACCAATAAGTGATGGTGGGTATTACTTTACTCAAAAGAGGTCCCCTTATGAAGGCTAGCAATAACATAGTGAGATTTAGAGTGAAAAGTAGTGATGCAAACAAAACTGTCTTTATCTGAAGAGTCACAGTCTGTTGAAAGGGTCATTTTGATTTCAGGTTGCTCCTATTTCATGACAATCACCACATCTTCAATCAAAATTGAACACTGCAGCCAGTCAAGTTTCGTTTTTATTGCTCCATGTAAATATATTGAAAAATTGTCAGTGTAAACAATTGTAAGACAGAACCACCCATATAAACCCTGTTTTGTTTCTGCTCTGAAGACAGGCTATCATTAAGTCACAATTTGTGGTAATCATCTTTTACATTTAGTGCCGATTTTTGCAAGATACTTGAAATAACTTGTGGAAGCTACTGCTCAGCAGTTTCCACAGGCAATCATTCTAACATAAATCACTAGGTTAAAATAAATTTCAGAAGCAGGGGGGTGATTAGAGTGGCAGTATTTTTAAACTGGTGATAGCTAAGAATTGTATCTAAGCCATGTAGATAACTCCAGATATTTTGGATGTGCCAAGTAGACATATCCAAGTACACATTAGAGTACACTACACTAGTGCACTACATCCAATTGTGGTGTTAGAAGATGAGGCATGAAGCAATAGCCAAAAGTATGATCTCACCATGGGGCTAATTTGACTGATACTTAGTTTGCAAACTAAGGACTGAGTTTTTCACCATCCAATGAAATTTCCAAGAAACATGTTGAACTGCTAGCAATGCACTTTTTTTTATTTAGCCATACCATAATACAATATGCCCAATAGTAGGGTTTTACTCTCATTGCAATGAAGTAGAATTTTTCAGAGTTTTAGCAAACAACCTATATGTTTGCCAGTTCTGACCTTTAGGTTTTTTGATGTTAGAACAGCACTATACTGTTAAATAAATAAGTTTTTAAGCCTAGTTTTGCAACAACTTTATGATGCATATTTTGCACAAATCTAAGAATAACTAATTTTAGTAAAGATCTACAACATTTAGCTTGTAGCTTTTCTTTCAGAAACATTATTTTACTTCAGTTCCACGTTTGTCAAAGGCATTATATTTCAAAACATTTGCAGAGATAAGAGTCAATATTTCCTCCTCATAGCATCTATTCCATCCATGTGAAGAAACATGTGTAACATTTCACAGCTGAAAGAGAAGCAATACACCTAATAGAAAATAAGCAACTTAATGTGCTGTGCAGTACAATTTTCATTGTTAAGTGTGAAACTTCACATGATCTAAGAGAATGGAGGGAAGCATGAGTAGTGTCAAAATGAATGGGACCCAAGATTTTTAAAGACAAATGCCTCTATCTGAATCACTGTATTTCAAATTAAATATTCAAATTGAAGTCACTCTATGGGCACAATTAACTTTTTTCTTTCTTTTTCTTTGTGAGGGGATTGTAACTTTTTTTAAAAAAAAATTTTTAAGCCTTCTTAAGTTCACTGCTCACTTTGGATAGAAAAAAAAAGCAGGAATGATGAGCAAACTCTCAAACCTATAATAAATGGAGGTAGTTAGCTGTGAACATATCTACAAAAATGTTTTGTTGTTTCTAATGATGGGACACATTCAGCGTATTTCTTTATCTTCTATTTTGTGGTATATCTGGTTCATGAAAACAGTTATCACAACAGTACTGACATGAAAAAGGTAGATTGTAAAAAGAAAAAAGAAGTATCTATGCCTCAGCTACTAAAGGATATTCAGGATCAATGATTTTATTGTGTGGATAGCCATCTTTTAGGATTTAACTCTGAGATAGAGATTTCTTTCATATTAATCCGTATAAAACCTTTGGATGCTAAAGGCTTTTGGCTACTTCTGACCTAAGAGAAGGTAATACCCTTAGCAGAAGGACATGTCTCTCCAGGTATGGTGTCTTGACATAAGACAATTTGTTGTCCCAAACACAAAAGAATGTTAGAAGTGGAAATAGGATGAAAATGTGACTTCCCATGACACTCATCAGAAGCCCACTGTAGCTTTGAAAATCAGCAGACACAAAGGTAACTCTGTCTAAGGTACCTTAAAGGAGATGTCCATAATTTAACCCCCAGATGTTTATCTGTAATTTTTCACAGCTCAGCATGTCCAATTGTGCAAACAAGCTGTGCATAAATGATCTGGCTATAGCCCTAGAGAGAGTAGAGAATGCAAGTAGAATTTCACAGCCAGAATTCACTTGTGGCAAAACTGGCTTTGTTTATAAAGCCTCTGTGCTGATCTAACTCAATGATGGCCATCAGATAGTTATTTGTCAATGCAGTCTGAACAGTTCTAATTGTTTTGTTGCTGTTTTTTCAATTTTTTTCCTATATAATAATTTTGGAAACTGTGTGGGGAAATGCATTTTTGCAGAAGTGAAACCACTGTTGCAGATGAAAGCATCTTGAATTTATTCTAGTGGTGACAGCAAGAAAAAGATGGCTTGCTTCCAAACAATTTACTACATAAGATGTTTCATTTGTCCCATCTTATTCTTTTCCTCTTCTTCTTTGTGTAATTACAGCACTTCACCCCTGCAGACTCCTCTACCTAATGCTGTTGGATGATCTTTGTCAGGAGTGCTTTATGAAACAAGATTCTGTGAACCTGACATTTGCTCAATAGCTCAGGCATGCTTTTCTAAAAATACTGTTCTACTTTTTAGATATCTTACATTTATTGTTGAATTGTTCTTGGACTCATCCTTAGGAAACCAATGGTTCCCCAAACACTGATGAACAATTTCCATCTTTCTCTCAGAAAAATTGTGCTCGGTGGCACAGATTTGCTGTGTAAATTTAGACATATGTGAGGTTATGTAAAGTGAGGCATGGGCATATGTTTGCAGGACTGGAGGTCTGGTTCATGCTAGAGGCATTATATGACTAAGATTCAAAATCTGGACAGTTATAATTACACAAAAAACCAGGGCTTATTAGGGTGAAGAATGTAATTTTCTACTAGTCACGTATATGAAACACTTTAAGTGTAGTAAACTAGCATTAGGAAAAGCCATGATTGTTCCTTTTTTGTCCTAACTTGAAGTAAACTTAAGATTACACTCATTAAGAGCAGAAAATGACATGCCTGTGCATATCAATATAAAACAACCATCTAAAATGTGCATCAATTAAAAATTATTTTTCTTTCTTACTAAATAAAATTATAATACCTTCAGTGATTTTTTTTTTGTTATTACATATCTTTGTTGCATAAATACTCCATCAAAATCATAATCAAATAAAGTATTTCTTAATATTTTTCACATATACTTTTTTCTACTATTTCCATTATGATGGACAGCAGTATTCTTGATTTTGGTATATTGATCCATTTTTTCCTTTTATTTACCTTCATCACTTCATCATACCTGCAGGTTTTGGGGGAGGGTTATTTTATATAGAGTTGAGGTTTTTACCAATAATACCTCTGATGCACAGCACAGACAGCACAGCGAGGTCATGCTAAGTCATGACTTAGTCTCCTAATATTTTTACCAGGGAAAAGCATGTTTTTTCAGGTTCAAAACTTTTGCTGATCTTTGGAAAATCTAAGGTCTCTAGATCAAGACCTTGTTAGTGTCAACAACATGCTTCCATAAAGTGATTAGAGGCATATTCCTGTCCTTAATAACAACTTTCTATTGGCAAAAATACTTGCAGTGGGACTGGATTGAAGGCTGTAGCCAAAGTGCTTGTAATTGAAAATCTGCACTTAGTGCCCTTTGGGTTTAAAGAGGGGAAGAGTTCAGCCTGGTCTTCTTTTGATTTACAGTCTACTTGGGAAAGCTTCAAAGACAGGAAGGAAACAATAATTTAAAACTAAGGTGACACCAAGTAGAGAGAGAAAAGAAAGAAAAATATAGACACAAGCAGTTTGAAAAAATAAAAAAGGAGAATGGACTACTTAAAAATGTGAATATCACAACAATTTTCCTTGTTCAAAGCTTTCCTTTTATCTTTTTGAAGATTCCTTTTTCTCTTGTTGCAATCCCTGGTAATATACAGCAAAACCTACTGCAGACACTTTTTATGGATAATATGGCTTGATTAAAAAAATGGATTGCAAGCTGATACCAAGATCCATCTGTATGACAAAGCATCAGGCATAAGGTATTTGATATGACTTGTGGTGGACTGTGATGGGACACTAATATTTCTCATGCAATGTACCTTCCCATGAGCATAATTTTGCAGAAGTTTATGCGTAGTATGGCCATATGTTGTGTCTCACTGAATCAAGATAAATTGGAATGCAACATGCAGCAATCACAGTTTTACATTATGCAGGTGCAACACAGATTAAATTGCTACCAGTTTACACTTAGGCATGAAGTGTAGATATGACAAGTTGGGTCATACTGTGAGGACAGGACAGACATTCATCAGCTTCAGAGAGCTGAGATTTTAATGCCTTGTCTATTTCTTCTCCTGAAAACAAAAATAAAAGGTACTATACTTGACGTCTAAACTAGAATTTTCTGGAATCAAAATATGGTCTGTGTTACTAATTCTTCCAAAAACATCTTCCAGCTCTGTTCTGTCAACTCTGATTTCAAATGCAAAAAAATCCTAGGTGCAAAAAAATTGTTCAAATACGTCCCTCAAAGCCAGGGGAAAAAAAAAAAATATTTTGCACCATTAAGTTGCTCCTCTGTTGATTAATCAGTACAGTTTGACTGAAACTGGCAGAGTGACTCTGATTTCCCTGACATACATAAGCGAGGTCCTTGTTGCTAATTGCTCATGTTTAAGTAATTTTAGACATGCTTTTTTTTTTCCTTAGAATTACTTCCCTCTACAGGTTGTATTGGCCTTGACTTCTTACTGACTGCAGCTGTTCAGAAATCCCTGTAGATGCAAAAATCCTTACTTAAGACTTTAACAGGTCAGCATTTCACTTTTGAGATTAAAGTGAAATACCTGTAAACACCTTTAATTTATGAGTTAATTTACTCATATAAGTAATCTCATTGAGTTCAGAAGAATCAAACTGTGTTATCAGTCATTTTAAAGTAAAGACTAGCTATAAGATAACTTTTTTTCAGGGAGGGTGGTAGAACACTGGAACTGTTTGCCCAGATGTGGTAGATGTACCATCCCTGGAAACATTCAAGATCATGCTGGATGGGGCTCAGAGCAAACTAATCCAGTTGAAGATATCCCTGGTCATTGCAGGGCATTAGATAGAAGGGCTTTAAAGGTACTTTCCAAAACATTCCATGATTCTACAGTATTAATTTATTCTCATGCATGAACTTTTGCAGATAGTATGGCAGAGATTGTATACTATTTCTAAACATGGATAAATAAAGTTTCTGTAGTGCTAAGACCAGGCACTATTTCAGTAATAACACAAAAAGGTGGTCATCACAACAAATAGAGGTTTAAAGACTACAGAGTGGAAAAAAATGGGCTGGATAGCTGATAAATAATTCTTCCATTTCTGTGTAAATGCAGTTCACCTACAGCATTACAGACAGAAAAAGTGCTTGTGAATCTGCTTATGCCATAAAGTATCTTCTGCTCAGGAGCTAACCTGATGAAGAGACATCAAAAATGTCAAAAGTTTATGAATCTCACTGAATCTTCAATTCTATATTTGCATATTTCTTTTTCCCTATTCTCTATCAAGCACCTGACCCATAAGAAACACTTAATGAAGCTAAAGGGAAAAACAAACCAAGAAAAAGGGAACCTCATGCTCCAGTGGGCAAAACCATATGCAGCATTCATTCTGAAATTTGGACAAATGGGAGATGTATATACGAAGAAGGATTGCCATAGGGCAGATTTACCTCCTTACTACTCATTCTGTTACTGCTCTGAAATACTTTTGCATTGGTGGTATATAAACTGCAGCCATGGAGCACACAGCGTCTGAACTACTGTGCCTCTGGGTTAGGGGCATACCAATCAACAACCTGGTTACTGCTTTTCAATGTTTTAAACAAACCAAGGGGGAATTCTAACATTCTCATTTCAATAAAAGGTCATATCCTCAGTCGATGTATAAATTTGATGGAGTTGTTCTGGCATAGGTTATCTGAGCCTTTAGATCATTATTTCTAAAATATTAGAGCAGAGCCTGAACTAGTGTAAATCAGTGCAACTCCACTGGCTTCAGCAGAATCACTCCAGTTGTTGTTGGTTGAGGATATTGGTCTTTATGTAAATACAGAGTACTTGATTGATTTCTGTATTGCACTGGTTTTCCATGTGGAATTAAATTGTTTTAAACTAAAGCTGCTCTGTTACAAAGGTAGAGCAGCAGGGAGTGATGAATTAGACCCCAGCTACCCAAGAGGGATCTCATCAGCTCGTCAGAGAAATTCTTTTCTTATATGAGTGCTCATTATGGAACTCTCCCTATGGCTATGCTGAGAGTGAAGTGTTCTGTGACACCAGCACACACTGATCATGAAATGCCTTGATCAGCTCCTGTGCAGGTGGGATTGAACATGGGTACCATGCTGCCCCTATATTGTTCCTTGAGGCCTCCCTTGGGAAAGCACCTGGTCTAGAAATTCCCACTAGCATCTGCATTGCAGGCTGCTGGCATGCTCATGGAAAACTTTAGTTATGCTTGCTTCCAGGAGTGCTCTGAAGAGTGACTCTAATCCAAAAACCAAATATTAAATATATCACCTCCTCTTTTTCTGTTTCATGTGCAATCCTTGCATATATATAGCACAGAACTCCATAAAAAATATGTGCCAGCATTCTCTGTTGTTCCTATAACTTTATTCCAAAGCTCAGTCAAGGTGAAAATCCCAGCTGCTTCAGCTCCCCATCAGTCACAGTCTGGGATGAGATCTTCTCTGAAATTCCCTGGGCTTGGATCAAGGGTCAGAGGCACTGAACCTGCATCCACACTTCTGTAGGCTTCAGCATTATGGATGCACATCACTTACCTGCCTGGTGGGATCGTGGGTTTGTTCCAGATCACGTGTCAGCTGTTTCCAAAAAGTGAAAGGATACTTTGAGTGTACTGTCAGGAGTTTCCATTGGTCTGGCAGGCCTGACCTTGATCCAGAAGTTGGTAGTTGGTAGTATATTTTCTACAAATCATTGCACAGCAGACTGAAATTCACAAGTAAATGATTCCTGTAATTGGTTTGTGCAACTCAACAGCATTTGTACAACTTGATATATATCCTTGGGAAATACTGTAGAGATGTAATGTACGCAGGAGGCACGCTTTCTGGTCCACCATAAACATGGTAAATCTATGTGTGAGAGGCAATATTCCTCATTAGGCTCAATGTTTTATTAACAAAATAAAATAAATAACAACAGGCTGCTGTTTGCAAATTTGACATCTATTTGTAGAAAAGGAGATGAGCATCACTGATCACCCAAAGGTCGGATCTCCATTCCCGCTGTGGTAGAATGGGAATTTCCAACTGGATGACTACAAGTTGATATAAATTGTGTCTTCAGTATGTGGAAGCAATATTTTTTTAAGCTGGGAGACTACAGAAGACTGGTCAGCCCAGAGGACCTTTGATCAGGTGTGATGAGGATGATCAGGATCATCATTTTATCAGGATATGACCCTTATAGCTCTGGAGGATCCGTGAGTGAGTCACTGGGACATTACATTCCCCATGGCATTGTGGGGTATGAGTTGTCTGAGCTCATCTACATCAAGCTAGCTTGTTGCTGTTGGTCATCTACACTGCTAGAGGTATTTTGTCAGAGACAGCATTTCTGCTGCACTCAGGACACCCAGGAGGACGATTAAAAGGAAAGATGGTGTTGTTGAGACACCATCTAGTACCAGGGGTATTTTCAGAGGCACTGTGGCAACAAAGTGTGGATAAAACCTGTTGTTCCTCAGTGTAGAGCCCGCTTGACCACTGCTGTTGTTGCAAGACAGGCTGAAAGGCCACAGACACATCTTCCACCAGCCTTGTTGATCCAGGGCTGCCACGTGAAGCTGTGCTGCCACTGACAACCAGAATCGCAGCAGCTTCCAGGAGACTTAAACTGATAATGATCAGAATCCAGCTCATGATAAGGAGTTACAAGGCGAGGTTTGTGTCGCTCCTGCGACCCATCTGTGTTTGTACAATGTGAGCTGAACTGCAGTTCAGCTCAGCCAAATGAAAAGCACGGCTTAGATAGTAATGCTGTCCTTGCTTATTTAGAGAAGGCTGTTTTATTTATTTTAATTGATTTCTAGGTACATTTAATACTTGGAAAAAGGTCTTCTGCAGAGTATTAAATATTGTTTACCGTATGACATGTGATGTTTGTGCTTTATTCTGTATTCAAAATTACTCCTCTCTATTGATTAAAGGCCCCATCTGTCAGCCACTCTGCTCTGAAAATCCTATTGATTTCAAAGGGATTTGGTGAAGCAGAATGATAGAATGATAATCCCATTTTCAGGGGTTGGTTAGATAAAGTTGAGCATTGTGTGATTTCCAGTATAAATTATGTGATTCTTATGGTTCTGACTGAATAAAATAAACTGACAATGAAATAAGGGCAATAATATCTATCCATGACCCACTAACTAAAGCAAAGGCTAAACTAAATCATAGTCACCTGTTAGGCCATATATACTTGGTCTCAGAATTTGTCCTATGCCATAGGAGCCTTAGGCTGAATATTTGATCCCCTAACTCAGGGTGACAGTGCAGGGAACCTGTAAGTGTGCAAAAACTGCAGAGTTCAATGATCCTTGCACTTGCCCAGTTTTTCCTCCCAATTTTCAGATTAAAAGATTTATTGCCAGGACATTTTATTTTGCTGCAGTTTTTAAGTTAGCAGAACAGACTGAAAAACACAGTTGTCATGGAACAATCCCCTCAAAGTTTTATTAGCAAAAAGAAAAGGAGTCCTCACAGGTACAAATTCAATACATCTCACTATGGCATATCTACCTTTTTCTAACAGAACATCTTTCTAATTTGATTTTTTTTTTTTTTACCCAGCAAAAAAAATAATCTTGGCTTAAATATATATTCATCTTGAAGATTCTCCTCCTACCTACCAGTATCAAGCCAAGGGATAAGAAAATGTTTTATGAAGAAATGCATCTGGCATTGATTGGCATTAGGTTGTTTTTTTAGCTGGTGATAATACATTGACAAACCTTTAGGAGAGATGATGATTGAACACTCATTTTTAGTATGGAACCTAATTAGCAGACCCAATGTACTTTTATTCAAATATTTTTGGAAAGATACCACTAGTCACCTGTTTTGCTTTTCTTTGCTTACTCATGCATTTATTGAACACTTGCTGTAGCATTTTGTCTAAAATTAGGTCCACAGTAATTTAGGCAGGCGTATTTTATGTTAGAGATTCTGTAGAAGTCCTTAAATCATAGTGACAGCTATTGGATATTGCTTAAATGAAAAACATTTCTGAACAATTTTACGCCTTATAATGGAGCTTTTTTAAAGATTTAAAACCTCCCACTTTATGTATGGAATTTGAATTGTCCTTACTTTCAGGAAATAACAGTGTATAAAAGCTGAAGACACTCTATAGATCCTGCTTTGTACATAGTACCCTTGCTTGTACTTTAACTAAAGCTGGGCTTGTCAGCAGATATTTTATACTGTTTGGAGTTTCAAAACTCTTGATCTCTTCAACTCTGAGTTCAGCACTACTGAAAAATAATTCAGCAACCAAGAATATGATGAACAGGTTGCTCTATGCTTAGCTTAAAACTTTAAAATCGTAAGGCTTTTCAGCACCTTCTATACACACTGGGAAAGGTGAGCTTCTCTGGAGTGACCTAAAGAACCTCGATTAGCAAGTACTGGTTGATGGTCCATGAAGTATGAAGGTGAAAATGAGACTTCTCAGTCTCTGTTTTAGCATCAAAATGCTCAAAGCCAGAAGCCCAGGTCTTCATCTAAAGCAAATGGACTAATAAAAAGTTTTGCATTTGCTCTTACATCAGCCTTTCTCTCCATTTTTGTACATTCATTTCACCTTTTCTCTACTTAATCTCATCTGTAGGAGCTCATGTGTTGTGAAGACAAAATTCCTGGAGATGGTGGTTGCACATCATGGGTGCTGGCAGGGTTTTATTGCTGTGGTTCATTTCTTCAGTTCCATTTAGATACAGCCTGACAGTTATTTCAGGAATCTGAATTTCTGCTCTGTGTATTTGGGACAATTATTTTGATTCCCTTGAATTATTGTATTGCAATCACAATAAAATAAATATATTAAATTTTTAATTTATTTGATTTTATATTAATTGTTAAAAATTTCTATAGTGCAGAAAATTGGAAAAATACACTACTTTTAGAGGAAAGAAATGTACACATGTATACAGTGTATAAATAATATGTAATACAATATGCATCTGTATTTTCAGTCTGTCTTTGGGATAGTACCTTGTATCTTTAAGATCTCTGAGGTGCTGCATGTATCGCAGGCAGAACAGAGCTGTTCTGTCCCTGCATTGTTCTGCTTAGAACTTTCCTTTGCTAGAACCTAGTCCTCAAACTACTTTTCTGCCTGAACTTCTTTACCTTGGTTCTGTTCTTCACGTTTTAGTCTTATATCAGTCACTGGTGTTTAACCTTTTTAACAAAAAGGGTCATCTTCATTGGGGAATGTCCATATTTTAGATGTTTCAGTTCGTATTGTTAGATCGCTGTGTCATTGTAGATTTAACCTATTGGTCTTCTCTGTTTGCTCTTTTCATTATGCTTAAAAGGAATTGACAATACTCCTACTTTTAATAGCAGTTATCTAAATCTTTCCTCTCATTTTCTAAATAACATAAGGCCATTAGGAATTTAGATTCAAGAGGTACTGTCCTACAACTTACCAGGACCCAGTGCAGAACAAACTAGTAGAACAGGCTTTTAAAAAAATCCTTCAAGTAATTTTAATAATCTTTTTTTATGATTTGACTGTGTCTGTCTTGGACCTGGAAAATTATACCAAAAATAATAAATCTTTGTAAATTTTTAAAACCTTTCTTATACATCCTTACTGTGGCTTGTGTCATATCTTGCAAGTATTGATTTGTACATGAAATCAAATTTGTAATGGCTCTGTTTATTTTATTCTTTATTCTTCAGCTAAGTGGGAATCATAATCCAAAATCAATATGTATTTTCAAGCACACAGAAAAATGTCTATTTGAACTGCAGATGATTTATAAAGTTTCCTTGTTCTTATATGCAATATGTATAACATTTTTTTCTCATATGAATGACATTTTTAAAAAATGTCACTATTATACTAGCATTTTATTTATATAACTTGTCAGCTTGTCAAGAATATGTAGGTTTTTTTTCCTTTTTGTAATGTATCAAAGCCTACCTGAAAGCATGAATCCCTTAAGTGAGACCTCGAGCAATCTGCTCAGCTCTTATGTAATATTAGGTGATTATGACATGCTCTGGGAAAATACAAATAATTTTATAGGGGAGCCTCATTTGGAAGTCAGAAGTACATCTGCCCACCTTTAATGTAGTAGGTGTGCATGGGGAAGAAACCAAGAAACAGAAAGTTGTTAAGAACTCTACATCTTTGTGGGTGAATGATATTAAATGGTAAATGGGATTATCATTCACCATTTAGGATGGCATGTCAGAAGGTACGAGAAAACCACGTAGAAACAGCTAGCCAGGTTTATATACAGAGAAATTCAAGGTATTTTTCTTAGCCTGACAGACTGGCTAGGTGCTTGCAAAGTTAGCTTGATCATCTGAGTTAAAAACAATAAAGACATAAAGCTCCTTGATAGGAAGACCTGCCCAGGAGCCCAGCACAGTGCAGAGGGCTGAGTCCAAGGTGAGAGCACTGTGTGAAATCCAGGACACCAGCCTTGGCTCAGGCACTTTGTCCATGAGTGAGGAGTCCTGCTTCCCCGAGAGCACCGTGATGCTCAAGCAGGAGCCAGAGAGGTGGCTGGAGGGTCTGCATTTGTACAGCACATCCATCAGTGTGGGGTGTTGAACAGAAACTGCTATCCACCACTACAGTCATCCTGGTTAGTAAACAAATTTTAAATTGTGTAGGATGGGGTGCTGCAGCTTTGCTGTTTTGGCTATCTCCACTCCTAAACTCTGTTGTAACACCTTTACTATTTTGTAGTGCCACGTAGTCTTACTTTGTTGTTTCTATTTTTCATCTCATCAGCCTTCTGCCTCTGCACTATAATCCCTCTCAGTGAGATTTAAGGTTTGATACACTTCCAGCCCTGCAATGTGTGTTCCATCTCTGCAACAACTCACACTCTGTCTTTTCAAGATTTTGCTTTGCCTTTATTTTCCCTCAATAGGGAGCATTCATCCTGTGACTTATCTGAATGTTTCTTGTCCACACTTGCAAATAAAACTGTTTTAACTTTCAAATATAACTGTTTTAACTTTCAAATATTTTCTCAATTTTTAGATGTGATATTAACCCGTATAGAAGCAATGGTAGCATATGGAATGAGTAATTTCATTTTCAGACTAATTGAAGGGTGTTGAAACATGCACTATTCTTACAAATTCTTTTAAAAGTGCTTTTTTTCCTTAGGAAGTTTCAGATTTTATATGTCAAATTTTAGCTTTCCTTGAATATAATGTTCTGCTGAAAGGCTGTACTTTATTTCATTATGCTTCTTGTTATCTTGTCTTGATTAGATTTTGTATTGATATCTTTTTAGGTTTTTGATTTGCTCTGGTCATTTCTATGGTCTGAGATATACTGGCAAGAAATTTCCCCTGCCCCCACCCTAATATTATAACCTTAACTCTTTCTTATGTAGCCTGGCATCAACATATTCTTTTTTATAATCTAATCCAAAATGTAAATCTAATGTAATCTAATCTAATCTAATCTAATCTAATCTAATCTAATCTAATCTAATCTAATCTAAATTGAATCTAATGTAAATTCTTAGCTGTGCATTTCTTACAGGTTTTGACAGGCATCTCATACCCTTCACATTTTAATCTGAGGTTAAGGATATGTTGAAGATTTCAGAAAAGTATTTCTCTTAACATTTTCAAATATGTACTACATGATTCCACTACTTGAATTACAATGCTTGTTACATTTCACTAAGATAATATGTTAACTAGCTTTCCCATTCAACTGTTGATTTTTAAATTAATCTCATATTCTGCAATGTTAAAATGATAAAACCTGCCTTACCCCATTTTTCTTTTCAGTGTTTCCTCTTGGCTTCATAAAGACAAAATTATCTTGCTTGAACCTTTTCAGTCATCTGCTATACTCCTGGAGAATTTCAGCCTCTTTAGATTGAAAAATTCATGCTCCACATTGTCCATTTATTACTCTTCTATTGCAATGCTTCTAAAGTCTCTTTTTTTTTTTTTTTTTTAACCTTTACTCCTGATACTATGCTGTAATTATAGACAGTGACTGGAGAGAACTCTGTATTAGAAATTACACACTCTGAGTGTCTATATGAGTATAATTTGTCAAATATTATTTTCTCAGGCATCTATATCTGATTTAATAACTTGGGTTAATTTTTAGAATATTGTCACAACCCTTTAAAGATATCTACAGTGTTTACTAGCCAAATCCAATAAATGTCTAATGCAGTTACAGTTAATTGGTAGGAAATGATAACACGGACTCACTGTTTTCTTTTTAATGTTATATCTGCAGGCAGTGGTACAGCTGCCTCTCTTTAATTCTACTCTGTTAAACTGACTGAGAAAAGCCACAAAGCTCCAGAGAGACTTAATTGAAATTCCCTCCCTGTTTGAGAAATTTCAGGCCTTTGTCTTCTGATGATGAGGAAAATGCTTGTAAGATCAGCCCCTATATCCTGGCCTCAGCAACGTGTTAAGAGAGAAATCTGGAGTTTAGTTAGGAGGAATGAAAAATCATATTCACCTCTCTCTACAGAAGCACACTTTACTGGATAATATCAAGAGAGTCTCATGATAGAAGAAACACTTTCACATTTATTTATATTAGAACTGACAAAGGAGTTAATGCAAAGCAAAAAGTAAGAGAAAGTATAATTTTGCAGCCTATTATGGTAAGGAGCTATTGCTTAAATTGTCTCCAATGAAATTGTTTGACAAATATTTGCTGTTCATTGGAATGAATTTAGTTTGAATAAAGTAACTTTAATGAGCACCTTTATCCTAACTACTTTGAAGGTAGGTTTTTTCTTATCTACCCACTTAAAAACAACCTAATTTACATTCACAATTTAGGTGTAGGGAGTAATTAAAAAAATAAAAACAGAGATGACCAGTGTGTGTTAAATAGCACAGAATTACAGAATGTGTCAGGTTGGAAGTGACCACAGTGCCTTCTGTCCAACCTCCCTGCTCAAGCAGGGTCATCCCAGAGCACATGGCACAGGATTGCATCCAGACAACCTCTCTGGGCAACCTGTTCCAGTGCTCAGTCACTCACACAGTAAAGAAGTTCTTCCTCATATTCAGGTGGAACCTCCTGTGCATCAATTTCTGTCCTTTGCCTCTTGTCCTGTTACTGAGCACCACTGAGAAGGGCCCAGCTCCCTCCTCTTGACACACTGACTCCTCCCTTACACACAGTCATGAAGGTCACTGCCAGTTCCATCTTTGTGACGTTATCATCTTTTTTAACTCAAACAAAGATAATTCACATAAAACCAGATTCACAGCGCTGAAAGTACCAAAACATCATTCCATATATCTTCCATGCAGGAAACTGTAACAATTATGCTATAATTGCTATATAACTAAACATTTATGTGTATATAATTATAATGTAATTTTTAGCTACAGATATATACAGAATGCAGAGTGATATTATATGCAATTAGATAATTTCTTCTACAATTATCTTGTAGATTTATATAGCCTGTGAACTGCCAGCATAGAAATTACCAAATCATATGGATGTTTAAGAAAAAAAAAAAAAAGCAAATTTTATAACAGTGAAGAATGGTAAAAGCAGTCTTTAAAAATGGTTTTATCAAGAATTTTTTTTCTGAGAGTTTTGAAATACATGTAGAAAAAATAGTAATGTAACAAGAGTGTCCCTATAAGGAAACAACAAAATAAATGCATATTGAGTTGTCAATATAGAAAGGAAAATATGAGAACTGAATAGAGTGAGGTCTATTAGACTGTGAAATTTTTCCCTAGTGAGCACATAGTACATTTAAAACTAAATACATCTGAGGAAATGGAAGACTTTCAGTAGGCAAAAATTTTAAGTGTTGTATGGAAGCAGACAAATAAATATATTTTTTCCTATCTTCAAGTGAAGTATATTAATTATATCCCTCATACAGCCCTATATCAGAGAGCACAATAAGACTGATTTTATGAACATTGGTTTGTGAACTTCAGATTCTTGAGTGCATTTGTTGAAATGATATCTTTCTGGAAAAAACAAATCCATCCAAGGAGGAGATTCACAATGTTACACACTTTACTAGGGGATGGGGAGCCACTAATAACAATATTAGCAGTTCTTTCCCTTCTTTTGAGAAGAAATGTGAGGGGTCTCTACACAAAATTTGCAGTCTTGTCATCATCAGCTTAACTAATTAGTCATCCTCTGCAGGGAAGTGGTAATTCGCTGCTGTAGTATTTTCTTTGTGGTTTCTTTCATTTCCTCTTGCTTGCTTGGTTTGCACCCTGACCAAGTGTTGGTGAAACCTTGGGGACTGAGCGTAGCAAAGCAGTCTAGCACTCTAGACTTAATTTCCTGCCAAGGGGAGTAAAGAATAAGGTTTCTCTGCTGTTTTGCTTTTTTACACAGTTTTTACACACTGTTTTGCTTTCTCTTTTGCTGATGGCATCCTCCTTATTGGGGTTTTCAAGGATCTTTTTCTTCTTGATGAAAGTAGAGAGGAAAAAGACTCTCTTATCAAACTGTCAAAGAAAAAGGATAAAATTCTTGCAAGTTATTCTCCAGAAAAGAGAGAATTCATACCTAGTTGACTCTTCAACTCATGCTAATCTCAGAAATTCTGAAGCTTTAAGTATTACATATAGTGTAAACTGGGACTTTTCCTTTGGGGAATGTCACAGTTGATTGAAAACAAGAGCATAATTTAAAATGCCAAAGTAAAGGCTTTTGCTTTGATTTTTAAATAGATTTTTCAGGGAAGTGAATTTCATTAAGAAAAACTTTTTACAAAACTTATTACAGTTTTTATGTTTGCAGTCAGTTAAGCTTGCATAGGCAAAATTCATTGAAATGTCTTCCTTTGGCTTTATCAATTCAGTTTGAATGATAAAAAAATAATGTGCTCTAGACTTAAAAATATGAAGCAGTTTCAAATAAAAGTACAAAACCCATGAGGGATAAACTAGGTTTGTTTCTAACTCTGACAGCTGGAAAATAAAGCATGGAGAATGCAAAATGTTTCTAAGATGTAAATAAAAGAAAACAGACCTCTGAGCTGGTTAAAAGTAAGGAGCTAAAATTCCTTAACTAAACTCTCAATTTCAGACTTTTCTATACATTGTCCTTCCATTAATGCCCATATTCTTGCAGTTCACTTTGATTTGTGAGTTTTAATTGCTATGTACCGTTTGTAACAGACAAGTTAGTGAGCATATTGTCACTTCAAAAAAAGATGGATGAAGGGGCAGAGGGTAGGAACTGGGAGATATTAAATGGATAAATAGACAGGTTCTTCTCTACTTAGCAGTATTTACACTTAAAACAAAGTGGGTTTTGTTATAGTGGTAGCTGAGGTGAGGTGGTTTGTCCAAAGCCATACCGTAAATGCATTCTTTAAGTTTCTGATGGCTGGAAGAGTCCAGAGCTTTCTCATTCATCAAATGTAGATTAATGACCCCTGATTTAAATAGATAGCAGTTCTTGATTTAAAGAGATGACAATCTGCTAAAAGGCAAAATTTTGAGGTATAATTAGGCAATACCAGTCAAGAAAATCCTCATCAGGAACAAGATATGAGTTAGAAATAACTGATGACCTAAGATACTGTAACTGTAGCTGCTTATTTTCTCCTAGAAATCAATTTATGATTGATTGAATTAGTGTCACAGTCATGCAGAGACAATTATAATATCACTCTTATTAATGAGTCACATTCTTTATATTTTAATATATTGCTTTAATTATTTTAAGAAAAGGATGACTGTGTATTGGCCAGTTAGATTAGTTACCTTATCTCTCAGCATCTCAGAAGATAAGTTTAGAATAATGCAGTAATAGTGATTATTTCTGAGTCAGAGGGAGGGTGTAGTTAAAAAATAAGCATCTAATCTTCATAGCTAGAAAAGTTAAGATGGGAAATATAATTTCTCTTGTTTTTCCCATACTCAAAGGCTCAGTCTGGCTTTAAAACTGCTTTTATTAAGAGTGAAATGGTTCACTAGTCTGTGCTACCGTCTTGTCCTTAGAAACCTTGTCTGCCTCTTGCTGCCTCATTTGGCTCTAGTCCATAATTTCATGGGAGTCATGAGGTCCAGGAGCCAAAAATACTCAGTATCAGACCAAAATGTGAAGTTGCTTCCTCTGAACAAATATACCTTGGATTTCAAGTAAAAGCTAGTTTTGACTGTACATGTGAGGAAGGTATGCATTGGTACCTTGGGAAATCCCAAGGACAGACCAGTCCTCAATTTCCAATAAATCAGAACTCCACTTAAATCTTTAAAATGAGTCTTTCAGAGTAGTGGCTGCTGGAATTCTCCTCTTATTTCCCCAAATTCATATTTAGCTCTGATGAAAGATTCAGTGACAAGGAAAAAAGATAGAATTTTCAAGCCATACAAATGTAGGCACAGCTGGCTGAAGGTACAAGGCATAAGATCTTCTGAGGGTGACGGTACAGTCACAGGCAGTCTCTTGATTATTTCAGATGGATCACTGGAAGTCATGCATATAACAAATACTTCCATTTGAAGAGGGGTTGTTGCAAAGGAAGTCAGGGATATCCCAAAAGCAATATATTTTGCTCCTGCTGCTCCCTGTGTCCCTTCATAGCCAGTCTGCTGGCTGTTGTAGAAGTCTTCCCTTTGCCTCTTGGTTTTCTATTGTGGACTTAGGCCCAGTCCTTTATCCTTGAAATAACAAGACTGAGGAGGTCTCAAGAGTCTCTAAGATTTAGTTTGAAAGTCATGTGAATACAAACATTAACCCTCTGGGAATAAAATCTAAGATTTCTTCTTGTCTACAGAGATAGTTCAACAGCTCAAAAAAGACACCCAGAAACAGCAAGGACAAGAGTAATTTTTGAAACATCATACTTTTATGTAGAAATAATAGAAGAATTCAACCTGTAACAAGGAACCCTGGGTCCTTACATGACATTTAAAAACTTCCCTGCTGTTTTGGTGGCTGATTTTTTATACAATTCACAATCAGCAGACAGCATGAGTGGTGAGCCATGACATTTGAACATAAAGACATAGACTGGATAGAAACCAATGCAAAATGCAGAGCATTTCATTAGAAAATAAATTCCCTCTATATAGTTTAAAATCATATTTGTTTAAGACCTTATACCAGTTTGAACTGATTGTGGTTGTGTAGCTGCCCAGAGCTTGCTGACAAAATGGTTGTTTCAAGCCACAAAGGAACATTTCTGGGTAAAAAAAAAAAAAAAAAAAAAGGCATTTTATTACATACTGTTGAAATGCTGCAGCCAGACTGAATGTTGATTAATTGTCCAAAATATTTTTTTTCCCTGTCTCTTCAATAAAGCACATTACAGAGACATGGAGGACCAGCCTGCTGGATGGAGCAAATGTAGACATTGACAGGTTCACATTTCTTCACTGGCATGACAAAATCAATATGCTATTTCCCATTCTTAAATATGACCAAGAAAAGGCAATGTATTATCAAGAAACTTCTAGATGCAGAGGGAAGTAAATAAAACAGTCCTACCATATTTCACTATCCATAACCTTTACAGACATTTCAGGGAGTATCTGCACAGTCCCAGGCAGAGAGATGGCTATGCTGCCTCTTAGAAACCCTGTCAAGTACTGGCCACAGTGTACCGTAGTACTGTGGCTTGGCAAATGAGCTGTGTGGAGAGGGCTGGGCATGTTTGCAGCGCTGCCCTGTCCCACAGCTGTCTGTGTGCTGCTCAGGGTACCCAAGCTACCTCATTCAGACATCCTCTGAAACCCCTCCACCCACCAAAGGCAGTATTAACAGAGCTAATTACTCAGGCTTGGGTGAAGCTCCCTGTAATTATCTGAGAAACTCTATCCTCCTTCAAGTCCCTCATTAAAGCTCTCCTTTGCCAGGATGCCTACAAAATGCCTACAAAAAGCTTGTCAGTAGTCAATCTCTGCATGTTCCGAAATAGCTGCTTGTCATGGTGGTTCTGATGTCCCACTGGCTCCACGCATTTCCTCTGTATCCCTTTCTTGGCCTGTTTAAAGACTCAAGACCTGTGGGACTGATGATCATCTTTAAATCACTGAATTAAACCTCCACAGGAAAATACTTCTTTTGGATTTCCTGAAAAATTGGAGATTTATAGGATAGTGTCAGAAAGGATGCTTCAGAGAACTCACGCTGCTTGGTTAACCAAGAAATTGATTGAGACAACATAACTAATGTAAATAAGGTTCCTTCAGGGAAAGAATATACAAAGGGCCCTTTACTCTAGTAGAGAAAGACAGAAACAAGAAATAATATCTAGTAGTTAAACAGAAAATTCATACTAGAAACAAACTACCCATTTTTAACAGTCAAGGTGGTTGGAACAAAGCAGTGAGGAGATGAAAAGCTGCTCTCTTATGATACCAGAATAAGAACGCTTCTGAGAATTGTCTGCATTGCCCTGCCCAGGCCATGCATTGCTAGAACTCAATGGAATACAACAGCTGCTGATACACAGGAGGTCAGTCCAGATGATCTTCTCTGGTCCCATCTAGTTTTATGAGTCTGAAAAAGATGGATAACAGCAATCTGAGGACTTAAAAAACGCTAGATTCACCTAAATGGTTTGTACCATTCACAAATAGAAGGACACATGGTATGTCCATGTGCAGTTTTGCTTACCTATTTAAAATTGCTGGGTTTGCTTGCTTTCAGATTTCAGGTGAAATATTGAGTGCATAATATAACCACCATATCTGCAATGAGGAAAGAGTAAGGTGAGAAAACTGGATTATTATTTTCCAAGGGGAAAACACACAAGTCTATGTAACGAGTGTTGCTCTAAATTATTTATAGCATCTATTAGTAGAGCAGAGGAAGCTTTGTAAAGTGCAAATGAGACAATTGCTATGACTTTCATATGCAAAACAAAATACCTGAAAGAGTAGTCAAATTCTAAATTTAAACAGTTTATAGTCAGGTTAGTAAAATAGTTTTCACCAGCCTCCCTAAGCAGATTTTTAAAATCTTTATATTTAAAGAAAACCTGGACAAAAAATCTTCCAGAAAGCTTACTTTTGTCTATTATGCATGTTGCTTATAGATAATGCCAGTTTATTGCTTTAAATAGCCAACAACCATAAACATCTAAAATACCCAATTTTTGTGCAGAGGATATCTTATCATGATCTTCATGCACTTAGCTCTGGATTGTGTGAGAGCTTAGATTGCATCACTGAACTATTTAATAAAGCAGTGACCTTAGCAGCGGTGTGCATTTACACTAAAAATTCAGAATTAAGTGATCTACAAAGGTAATGAGAAAATGGTTACTCCAGCCTACACACTGAAATCTCCAGGGACTTCTACATGCAGCAGTAATGTTGCAGATGGATAATTCCCTCATTTCTTCTTTGGAGTTTTTAATAAAACCAAGGTTGAAAAGCAGTGCTCCAAAAGAAGAAAATATTTGTAAAATTTATTTGTTTTTATTAAACAGTTCATATCCCTTAGGTTCTTGAAAGAAACATGTTCAAGTAAAGGCAAATTGCAGCAAAATAAAATAAAGTGCCACCAGTGCTTGATGAAAAAGATGGATGTAATACTGCATTTCAGTCATTCTGAATACATCTCACTCTTCCTTTACTGTGAAAAAAGAAAGCAAGCATCTCCAGATCAACAGTATTCATTTTTTTTTGGTGGATGAGTGATGCCTTCCCAAAAGAACCACAGACATGAACAAGAATTTAAGAACAAAGCCGTGGGATGGAGACTAACAGAAATTGACAAAATGAAGTCAGTCCTGACATTAGTTACTAGATTTAAAATGTCAAGACCATCTTCTTTGAGTTATATCAGACTTGAGTTTCACTTAACTAGGTGGAGTTCTCTTCACCTCTGTTTCAAATCAGATTAATCTATAGTAATTGCCAGTGTTTGATTATCAAGTAGAATATATATAACTTCAATCAGGCCATAATAGGACTGTAAATAAATGATAAAAATACTGGGCATATTTAGGGAAATTATAGCAAAGCAATGGATTATAGACTACAAAATAAAATAAGACTCCCAGCAAGTGAAGTTTTTGTTTTTAATGTTTAATTTATTACTTCTTGCTGTTCAAGCAGAAGGCATAGTAATTTCCCTATAAGCGTGCTGATCAATATTTAGATAAAGCAGTGAATACAGTTTTATCAAACTTTATAGGGCTATAAAATGGGTTTGAGTAAAAAGTTGAGAAATGAAAATAGAAAAAAAAAACTGTCACAAAAATTACTTACAGGCTGAGAACTGCTTCCTTCCATACCCCCCAAACTAATAGAAGACACTTTTTCTCAGAATACAGAGTAGGGTTTTATTGATTCATCTACTGCTACTTTCATTTGTCATTACAATTAAGCCTTTTCGATAAGCCAGCTCTGCTTTAAATAACATGAAATGGTGATAGGCCCCAAAAGATTGATTTCCTGGAATTGGTTTACCTAAGCTTTTGCCTGATTGATCTGCCCACAGATCTACCCATGGCTCTTTGCTTTTCTTCCTGACCAGACTTCTTCTTGTAGATGAGAGGAGAGCTACTCAATACCTGTGTCTCTTCAAATTCTGCTTGTAATGCTTTTGTCAGAAAGGAGTCTGGGAAGAAGCCATAAAACAGAGGCACCCTGTAGCTATTGAAATAGCTTATTTTCTGAATTCTCCCAAACCAACGCAGGTTTTAAGGAAAACTGTAACTCTTGAAAATCAAAACTCCTGGGCTTCTGCAGGGACTGGGAATTGACTGCAAAAGACATGCCAAGAAGTAAATTGTGCAGGCATTTAATTTCTAGATCTTACTGCTATAGGCTTTACCACCTGAAAAAAATATTTGCACCTCCTTGAAGGAATTCTGCCACTGTATTACACATAAGCCAAAGATTTATAATTATAGGAGACATCTCAAACTTTGTCTAGTGCTGCCTGCCAGTTTATGGACTTTATTTTCTTATCATTAAATGTTTGTAATTAAACTATCTGGCCTTATGTTGACAGCTTTGTTCTTGCTCTCTGATAAATTTTTCCCTCCCCCAAAATATTCTCGTTAAGAACTTCTGTCTTTCCAAGTGATTCTTCTGTAAAAGAAGGGAATAATATTTGTTGCAGCTTACTTTATTTGATATTTAGACTGTGATTCAGAAAATGATCATTAACCTTTGGAAGTTTGAAACATTTGATACTTGGAAAGTCAGATTTTTCTGGCCTAAGAAGCAATCCAGTTCTTAAGGACAGATAGGTAATGCAAAGCAAATCATACACTCGGGGTAAGACTGATAAAGGAGAAAGCATAGGCTCAAAAGCAGGCTACATGGTGTTGATAAAACTTGCCGAATTATCAATTTGTCTCTAGCAGTTACTTTAAAATCGAATCTTTTAAGTAAGATGAGGTCAAATTCTAATCCTTCCTCTCTCAAATCTGAGCAATTCCCATTGAAATCACTTCTCCCTGTATCTGGCAGAATTTGACACTTTCTTTTCAAGTGAAGCTGGGAATCCTACTTCACTGAAGGCAGGGATTCCTATTTAGAAAATAGGAATCTTTATCTTCCTTTCAACCAGTAATAGCTATAGGTAGCTCTCCCTGGTGTACCAGAGCACAACATGAAATCCATTACATGCGTTAATATTGCTTTTTTAAAGCCTATTGGCATTTCAGCAGCAAAGTCTAAACCATCCAGGCTCAGGAAGTATTTTTATTATACCTATTTTAGGCAAAAATATAAACATTTTATTGTAATCTAGGAATATTGTCCTCTTTCTCTTAAACAACATATATATATATATATATATATATATACACACACATCTTTATGCACACACAAAAATATATGTGTATATATGAAGTGAACTTTAATTGAAATAAATACTCAAAGGGGTATTTTTTTATATTTCCCAACTTATCTTTCACCACTGAAATAATTTCCAAAGGTTGCTACTGTTGGCTCAAGTTTGTCTTCCTTTCTTTGGGTATCATCTGCTTTGTTTATGTTCTTCATCAGTTTAAATGACTGACATCTATGTCCTCACTTTAGTGCTTGACTGGCGCAGATTGCACCTCTGATGATATCTGCACATAGAATATTAAGCATGAGGAAACAAAGGAAACAGCAACTACATGAATTGGAGAAAATATATCCACAAAATGATAGCACCATAAAGTGAGTTAAAAGGAATCATAACTTCACAACAAATGCAAAATTAATAGGAGGCATTTTAAAATGGACATGAGAGTGAAAACCAAGTAAAAACCCGAGCCACATAAAGTATCAGCCTGTCTGCATAGGGAATTCAAGCACTGCATATAGGTAGAGTATTTTGAACAGAGTCAAATTATAGAAATGTGCCAGACATGCTTGATGTGAGACAAGACAAACAAAGGCTGTTTGTGGTGCATGATTTCAAACATGAAGACATCTGCTCCTGGGACTGCAGTCAGAAATATGTTGCCATGATCACCTGCTAAGCTGTGTTTGTCATGGAAATCCTCACCCCATCATTCCAGTATGCAGCTGAGTGTAGATTTAAAGGGGAGAAGAGAAAATAAATCCAATCTTTCCTGTCAAAGTAATGCCATCTGTATGCTTTTTTAGCTGAAAACGGGTCCTGCTGTGTCATGGTTCTGCATGGACTCATTGCTGAGCTCCATCATTGCTGCGTCTCAGGTGATAGGCAAACACTAAATTAAATTGAAAATAATGAAAAAAAAAATGAGTCAAGGAGATTGCATTATTGATTCTTAGCAGAGAAATGTCTGAAGAAATGTGAACTTTTTATACTAAAATATACTAAGTATTTCAAGTGCTTGAGCACTGCCAGTGTGCTCCATAACCAATATCCCAACCAAACTGGCAAAAATCATTATTAACGCTGCTCTTCCAGGGCATTAGGTGCTACAAAAATCACCTAAGAAAGATCTCCTCTTACCGTAAAGAGGGTTTTGGTTATTTTGGTTGCAAATTTTTTTTTTTTTTTTGCTATTTTCTTAGCTATGTAGCTGATTCATACAACACATATACTAGGAATTTTTACATTTAAAATATCTACAGCTAACGGACAGCTGAATCAACAAACAGATTTTCACAGCTATTGTTCCTTTTCATTTAATTTAGTTCATGGTTTTCACACTTGTAATTTCAAGAAATACAAGATGAAGGAAATTGCAGTCACACAATGGATGTTTGAGCTGGACATAAGTCAGTGGTAGTATTATGTTCGTACATTTTTGACATCTTCCAGTGTTACTGCAGTCACAGAGACAAATGTTAGCTTTTCCTGCAATGATAAGCTGTTCATGGTTTCTTGACATAATAATAAAAACACCACGCAATAGGCAAATTACTAACGTTTTCCACAAAAATGGATGTAATTGAGAAAACCTGATTTTATGTGTCACTGCCTTTTTAGAATGAATAGCTCTATTCAATGCATTTTAATGTGATTCTACCAGACTTAAAACATCCAGAGATTTCAAATTTTTTTTTTTTATTATTTTTATTTTTTTCATTGCTTGATGTATATTAAGGATACAGTGTATGGTTTGCTGGAAATTCAGTTTCTGTAAAACAAGCCCGTCTTGAGCTCAGCTCACAAGGTTCATTGAAATGGCATTGATAAATGTCATTCCTCTCATTAATGGTATTGTACACAGCAAGACTCTGTAATCACTGGGTGACATTCCTAGGTGGGAAATCATGCCATCAGTCCAGTGGGGAATTTGCTTGAGAATGAAAGATGTTGCTGAAAAAGTAACATTCAGAACTAAAACATAGACACAACAGGGTAGCTCTTTTGAGACCAGAATAAAGGTAAAGCTGGGAAAATGATGACTTTTCTTATGTTTTGTGGGATTTATTTCATTTTTCCTAGGTTGTTTCTGGGGCTCCACTAGAAATCCTGTTCTTTTTCTTTTGTTTGGTTTCAGTTCAGTTTCTGAACTCATAAACTAATTTTATTTATTTTTTTTCCCAAGGGAAAAACTAGCAAAACAAAGCACATTACTTTGCACATGTATGGAAGAGAAAATTGAATATCTACAGGTTGGGGTTTTCTTTTGGCAAATACTTAAATTAAAAAAAAAAATCCAAGTGAAACCATTAATGAACTGGAAGAAGACTATCGAAAATACATTTGTCTCTGGGATAAACCCTCTAGAGAAGAGCTTGTATTTGCTCCAAAAGGAGAATCTCTATTTTTATCTGAATATTAGAGCCTTGAAAGAATACAAGAAAAAGAAGGGAATGACTACAAATCTCTACCAGATTAAATCCAGATATGAATAGTAGGATTAGAAGTATAAACCCAAATGTATTCTGCTGAGGTCAATAAATTTTTTTTGGGCCAAGGTTCTGGACCAAGAGTGCAATTTAACCTTAAGAGCTGTGGTAGTTCTTTGAATGCTTTACTTAAACTTTCAGAGTTCCGAGTCCATGGCTGTAGCTGCAGATTCCTTACTAATAACACCAGGAGATCAAACTTGCTCGTGTTCAAGCAACTCTTTAAGATCTTTGGTGCTTCAAATTTCCCTAGCAAGATGTGAAATGTTTTGACATAAAATCTTGTCTTCAGGTTAACAGAACTGAAACTTTTATGTTTCTCTTCCTCATCTTTCTGTAGGTCTTTTTCTCTGTGTCTTTGTCTCTCTCAAAGCTTCTGAATTCTTGTCTTTCTTAAACTATGGCTCCCTATCTTCCTACCTGTTTCACAGCTTTCTTTCATGTGTGCCTTTACATTACTTCCACATCACTACCTTTTTTTCACAGAAGGGAGTATAAAAACCACCCTCTCATTTTTGCAGTCTGCTCTTACCTTTAAGGTTTTGGCTGCTGTTGAGCAGTGATGACAGCCTGAAATCAAGAAAGAGGTAGGTTTCCTTGGCTTCCATTGCTGCAGCCAAGGGGAAGAGCCAGTGCAGGTGCAGGAGGTAGCACGGCACAGTTGGAATGTGGCCACCCTCTGCTGCAGTGGTCCTGGGGCAGTGTCTGAGAAGAGGGATTTTTTTCTCTCTTCAGTAAGACTTCCATAAGTAAACCTTAAGTTTCTTTCATTGGAAACTGGGGTATGAGCTCCTCAAGAAAATTATATTGATTTTCTTTTTTTTTTTTTTTTTTTAACTTATTAAGATTTAGATGACATTTATAATTAAGATCTTGCAGAGTCCCTTATGAATCAAGAAGGATTCTATCAGAAGCAGCAAAACTCCATAGTGTGAGTGTAGTGTGGCAGGAAGGCAGTCTCACAGGTGAGACACCGTAAGATGGATTCATCTACAACAGGAGGAGAACCAGGCCAGTAGATCAGAATTCCAATCTCCAGGTGGAAGAGCACAGATGTGTCATGAATACTTGATGATGATTCTGGTCTAAAATTCTTCAACACTTCCTGTGTATTCCTACCAGTGAAAGCAATGCAGAAATGCATGAAAAACCTCTGCCTCACTGTCTGACCTGCTAGAATTAATCAATGTAATGAACAGATAGCTGGTTTAATTTTACATTTACCTGGATGAAAACCAGAATAGAATGATGAAAAGGAAGAGTAGTCTTTAATCTTATTTCCTCATTTCTGGATTGACATTGGGGAAACAAAGGAACTGAATGATCTCTATAATCCGACTGCAGAAACTATCATCGAGGCTGTAAATTTTAGTGACAGACAAGAGGGTATTGAAAGGAAAGAAGCTTAACTACCAAAATGATAAATACTTTTTGAAATACATCTTTAAAAATGTAAAAAAACCAGTTAGGGGTAATGTAAAGGAAAAGTTGTGGGTATGGAAATACTTTTAAAAATATTAATTTAATTGAAACCCTCTTTGTAGTTTTCTTGTTACAGTTTCACTTTCCATTCTATTTGCAAAACTCAAACCCCTCAGAAAGCTGAAGAGGAAAGAAGCATTTTAGTGTATGTCTCCAAATGATTAATGTAGCAGTCATGTTCCCTCTCATCAGTTCAAGACCACTTGCACATCTATAGAAATTGGGCATGAGGTATGCTGAAGCATATTAAAATCTTTTCTTCTACTACTTTTGTATTGAATAATTTTTCCTGCTCTCACTTTTGTACCACTTAAATGAGAAAGAAGACAATTTAGCTAGTATCACATTCAGCCTGAGGCAAAAGCTTCATTCAGAAAGATCTTTTAAGATAATTATTTATTTTCCTTTAAAACAGCTTAAAGATAGTTTTTAAGGAAAATGCATAATTTTCCACATTTTTTGCTTGACTATCCTTGACTATTCTCTGTCTAAGATGAATAATACATTACCTATCCAAGAATCAAGGGGCTGGAGATTAAAAGTTCCCATCAGATCCTATAGCTTATCTTGCTCTAAAATCAGCATTATTTCTTGTGGCACCTGTTTTTGAGATGTTGCACAAAGGTATAGTTGCCTTTTTTGCTCCTTTCATTTTCAGCCAGATTCTCAGCTTCTCTGCAGTACTTGTCAGTAGAGGAACACCATTGACTTCCTAGCAACTTCAACCAGCTTCAGTTCAATTATGTTACATTGCCTTTGAAATATGAACAGCTGGGAATTCTTTATTTTGCTAGTTCTGAAGAGAATATTACTGTCTGTCACTAAGATTTCACCCATGTTTCCAGAGTCCAGCTGTGCCCAACATAAAAGACAGTCAGCAAAGGTGGGGTTTAATGAAACTAAATAGTTTTGCTTGACCTACATAGTGAATCTCTCCAATGACCTCAATCACCTAATGCCTGAGCAGGGCAACAACACTCACAGAATCACACAACAGCTGAGACCAGAGATCATCCATTCTGATGCCCTGCTCAAAGCAGGATCATCTAGATCAGGTTGCTCAGTATTGTTACCTGTCTGTGTTTGGGTTTCTTCAAGAACAGAGACTTCACAACCTCACTGAGAAACCTGTTAAAGCTATTAACCACCCTCAGAATGAAAAAAACAAAAATATCTCCTAATCTTTAAATTAAATTTCCTGCATTTCAGTTTGTGGCCACTACCTCTTGTCCTGTCACTGGACACCACTGAACAACACCTGGGGCCAGCTTCTTTATTCCCTGTCCCCATCAGGCACATATCCTTGGACACAGGTCACCAGCCCCATTTAGCAAAAAGCTCATGTTTTTCCTCTTTCTCCTTTTTCTACTGATTGACTTATAAAAGCCCTTCATGCCCCTTGTCATATCCAACCCCTGAATTTTCAGCTCCTGTTAAACCAAACACAATTTGCCTGGTGGGATAACAGGCTGTGCAGATTCCAGATAAAAATGAAAAGACCTCTGTCCTTACAACTCAGTATGCTTCCCAAACAGGAAACCAAACCAACAATGGTTTTAACTATCATTTATTCTAGGCAGGAGGCTAGGTTGAACTTCAAATTCAAATTGGAATTTTTGTCCTCATGGCCTTATCAAGAATAGATCTACATTATGTATTGCCCAAGTTGAGGTTCATCAAAGAAGTATGTATAAAATAAGATAGATCAGAAGATAAAATGGTAGAAGAGATAAAAAGAATGCATTTCCCGCTGATGTTTATTTTTTGGCATTTTTCATAAAAATAAAAGCAAAAAAAAAGATATTTCTGCAGTGAGGCTATTTAAAGGTTGTACTACTACATTAATGTTGCGCTAGTTCCAGAACAACTCCCTCTTTTGAATATAAAATCTGTTAAATAGCAAATTCTTAGCTAAGAATCGTATTTTTTATTTTCATTAGTTTACATCTGTTAATAATTCCTTGAAAAGCAGCAATGAGTTATCTTAATTCTGTATAATTTTCCTGTTTACAGTAATTGCTCTCTTTAGCAAGGATATTCTAGGAAGGATTTTTTCCCCTCAATGCCTTGAGGAAAAAAAAGTTAATTTCAACAAAGTAAGAGAATAAATGTACGTACACATAGAAGATGCATTTTTATATATATATATATATATATATATATATATATATATGTATATATATATATACCCTCTCTTTCTTCTCCCCTTTTCCCCCTGAATATGCTATATATATAACCTCACTGGATCACCCAGTTCAGAACTAGAATTTTGAGTTTCAGTTCTGCTTGTAGTTTTAGGTAACAATGGTTTTGGGTTTTTGTTTGTTTGGTTTTATTTTGTTTTGTTTTGTTTTATTTTTATGCATTTTTTTATATTTTATCTTCTGGAAATGGATAAGTTGGATAAGTCTGACAGTAATCACCAAAGCCATTTCTCAGCTGTTTGCACTAGCAGAAATTTTGGTCCTCACACTGAAAAATCTTTAATCAAATGGAAAGGCTGACTCTCAGCAATTCTTAGTTCTGAGGGAATATGCTGCACTTGAACAGTGAGTGACAAAAGGGGTGTTCTGGCAAACCTTTATGGACTGTGTTTTTTGATTTCTGTCTTTGGTGTTTCCACAGTATTATGGCTTTGTGAGATTAATTTCAAATTAGTCCTTAGAGTAGCTAATAAGATTAATTGAAACATCTTTTGACAGAATATTCAAACATAAACTCAACCTCATTAAAAATGTAGCTGCACAGTGATGCGTTATAAAGCAAATGGATCTGAACAGAATGTTATGAAAACTGCAAAGCAGTGTTTGTGAGCACATCTATCATTTCAGTTTTCATGTCCTATTGCTATTCCCTTTCTCAAAATATTTAGATGTGTAGAGTTTTGTGTTTGCTTGAATATTTCTGGGATGTTGGACTTTTTTGTTACTCCTCTAGCAGTGCTAACAAGGATGACCATTCATGTAAAGAGTTATTAATTTTTTGCTAATCGTTGTCACCCGGCTAGAGAAAAGTCAGTCATTGCAGCTGGCAGTAACTGAGCCTATATAATGTGAGTCAGGAACCAAGTGGGCATTGTGAACAAGGAGTAAATAAAATGAAGAATTAATAAGCTATCAGTCTGCAATTTAAATACCTCAGTTTTCCCAGTCTTTCTCCTCTGGGCTTGTACCTTTGTCTGCCTGTATAGTCTTTACAAAACACAAAGCATTAATTTTGCTTTGTAAATATGGCCAAATAGAAGAGGTCTTTTTGCAGACAAATAATATTTGTAAGGTAATTTGATTGTCTTTTTCTTCTATATGTGGATTTAACTTTTTATACAAGTCATGTATAAACCATAAGAATTAACTTAGGCATGGAGATTCATTCACAAGCTAGTAAATGGTTATGAGAGAAACAGCCTATGGATACAGAGCATGAAAAATTGAAAAAGAAATGAGGAATTAAACTCTATTATTTCTCTTATTCCTTGGGAGCATGAGTTGCAGCTATGCTAATGGTTAGATCAGCAGCATTTAGAGGAGCAAAGTGATAATGGATCCACATGGCTGCTGTGATAACACTCAGCATACTGAATAATTACAGAGACACTGGTAGCATGTTGAGTTTCCTCAGTGAATGTAATTAATATGGTCAGGGCCTCATTTACTCACTGAAGCACACCAAAGCTTAAATCTGGAACAAGGGCTCCTGTTTCTGCAAGGTTCTACAGTGAAAATTGTGGTGATTACACAGCCACTCCAGAACAGAGGAACAAAACGAGAGATGAGGAATTAGGATGCAAAACCAGTGTTTAGCCAAAACACTTTCAGACCCCTTGTTCCATGAAATTGTGGTCTTAATGCTTGTAATCAAGGTTTATGCTTCTTTTCCAGCAAAGCTGCACTGATTTATCTTAGATGTAGTTTGCAGCAGCCCTGAGAAGTAGCAGCAGCAGTATGTGAATCATTGCAACATCTAATGTGTGATAAATAGTCAAAGCTAGTGAGAACATTTGGTGGTTTTTTTGTTGTTTGTTTTTCTTTTTTTTATTAATGTGATGTCAAAGGTGTGTTTCCTTCTGTTGTGTTTTGTGCCAGAACTGCTTGCAGCTGGGGCAAAATTCAGTCCTGGCCATGAGCTGAATTCATCTGAGTTCTGAATTATTCAGCCCATCAGTTTATGCACAAAGAAGTCTACAACTCTGCGTCCCTGATTTTTGTGATTTTCCTTTCCCCCAGGGCCCAATACTGGCAGCTCCCTATCGGCACAACTGGCTGCCTTGCCCCAGCACCCACCAGTCTCTCCTGCAGGGCCAAAACCACTCTCCTCTGCCAGTAGCCTCCTGCCAATGGATGTTCTTTATTAAACAGACACCAATTTCAACTAGATTAAATAAAACAAGGTTTATTAGACACAAGTAAGGGAAAACAGAGAGAAAATCGAAGTAGCTGAATGTAAGCAAAATAAATCATAACCAACATCTAGACAGCCTAGCCAGTTAGACTAAAACTCGTAATTGCAAGATATTGATTGAGTAGGACTAAAAATCTTATATATCGTTGATATTTATTTGGCTATTTTCAATTGCCATTTGAATTTGACAGATCAAAAGTCCTCTCAACAGATCTAAGGTGTTTTTTTTTCCTATGACGGTTATTTCTTCAGGGTTTTCCAAACTCTTTCAACACTCCTTGGCCAGAAACTCTTCTTATCTGATAATGCTCACTTAAAGCACCACAGACTTTAGATTGAAACTGATATGTTGCAATATATAATATTAATATATTAGTTAATTTTAGTATATATCAATATATTCATGTAAATATATATATATATTGTTAATATTTTAGTAATATTTATATCAGTTCTAGGGTTCATGCACAGATCACAGTAGTACAAAGGTAACCCATAATGCAAGGGGACATTTCCCGTCCCCAGGGCTCTAGAAAGTGCACATGCTGCTCTTACGGTAGAACAGTGTCAGCACATCTGAGAACAAAGCACTGGGAAAACCTCCTGAGGACAAAGTTTTTTATGTCTTGCGTTATATTCTTGGGTAGTCTGACATGCCCTGTGTTACCATAGTAGTATTAGACATTTTGGAGGTTAATAAACTTGTATTCAGTTCCTCTTCCGCCAATGGTCTTCTGCCTTGTCTCAGGGTGAAGGTGTCATTGTGAAGCCTGTCCTGTGGAGCACATCAGAGTATGTGCAGAACTCAAAAAACAATTTAAAAACCTTTCATGAGAGTGAAATAGGAAAATTACTATTCTAACTAAGTAACACAAAAAGTTTAATTCATCAGTTATAAGTTTTGGGAACTAATGAGAAGATTTAGGTAATAGGCATGATACACCCTCTCCTAGTGAGAGAAAATTTAAATATTTTACCCAATATGAATGTATAAAAAGTTTGTTTATTATCAACTAATTCAAGGAGAGCAGACCACAATTAAGTTTATATTTTTCCTATACCACTTTTCTTCTATCCAGTTGTTGATTATTTGGATCAGTTAATTCTGGTGTACCATTTGGTTGTAATAAGCTTCATAGCGTTTTTTCAATTAAGAAAAATAATCACTTCTGGTCCTTAATTTTAAATGTTATCTCTCAACAAATATATGATTTATCTTACTCAAAACTAATATGTCACACAGTTTTGGATTCATAGAAATATAAATTCTTAGTCTGCTACCATTTCCTATTTGAATATTTAGTTCAGAGAAATAAGAGTAAACATCTGTACTTGCAGTTAAGTATGTTGGAGCTGTATTTCAATTCCTGTTCTCATAAAACTTTTTTTATGGTTGTTTTTCCTGGCCACAATTTTAACATCACTTGCTGCTAATCAGTTCAAGATCTGTCTAGAATAAATGGAGCAGAATAACAGTTAGATAAAAATAACACATAAGGATGCTATTTTTAAAAGATACCTTAAATTTTGTTCCTATGTAATACCGGTGTTGAAGTTTGGACAGTGTTTTTGACAAAATTTTTGACCTTTTTAAAGAAGGGAGAATTTTCATAAGAGAGGAGGCAACCTGTATCATCAGTAATAATAATGAGGAAGGAGCTCTGGAGGCAGGTTTAGATTTACAGATTTAGGGTTGAGCATCCACACAGTATTTTCTGAGATCACAATGTGCTTCATTTCTGTTTATGTCAGTGGCAGATAACAGGCACGATGTAGAAGCAGTATGTAGAAGCACAGTCAGCCTTTTGAGCCCACACCTACAAAGGTGTGATGATATCTGGTGCACCTTCATGTCTAACCTTGGAGCCTGTCTCTGAGGCTCTCTGCATCTTTCTGCTCTGTTATCCCTTTCTGTCATCCTCTGCACTGCTCCCTCCAAAGCTGAGCCTCCTTTCCCCTCACAAGGGTAATACTATGAGCCCCCTCTCCTGGGTCTCACTGCCTGGCATAACCAGGGATACAGGCATCCATCCATGAGGAACAGCCCTGGCTTATTTACAGGTTGAAACTTGACAATTGCCAAGCTAGAAATGCAAAATGGCCAGCTGAAAACTGCTTATTGGTTTCTCGTTAGAGGGATATCATCTTCAAGTGTGACAACATTTACCTTTGTTTAGTGCCTCTGTGGGTTGTTTAAACCAGGGTAATATCCTATTAACATGGTACTTCCAAGTTATTAATGACTCAGTGCACTTAAAGGCTGGTGGCAAAGCTGAAGGTGATCATTCAAGGAGGTCATTAACACCATGATAAAACGGCTAATGCAACACTTTATCACTGTCAATTTTTTACAAGACAAAGATTACATTTATAAAATATATCCTTGCAATATTCTCTGCCTTTCTAAATTTTAAAAATATTTTATTTGCTATTAATAGAATTACTTGACCAATTGAAATTTTTAATAGCTAGTATATTGTATTTAGTATTTCTTTTCTTTTTTAACCCAGCAGGAAAAATGACTTTTTTCATATAAGGGAAACATCAGTATGATTTTTTGGATTCTTTTTTTTTTTATAATAAATAATAGAGTGAATCCTGGTCTTACAATGCATAAGTAAGAGCTAACTTCTGAATGCACTGAATTCAGTCTACACTGGTATGATGTGTCAAATAAAAGTATGACTTCAGGACTCTTGGTGTTCTGACCAGAAGCATTTGCCTGTATTACCCTGTATTTAATTGAGCACATTAACAAAAGCAACAAGTAAAAGAAAAATATCAGCCAACAAGTATAATGGTAACCAACCTCCAATTCACAGAGTCCTCCAAAGAACTCTAAAACCAGAGAAAGTTTCAGTGTCACTTACTGCACCAGTATAGCGTAGAAATACCCCAGGTTCTAAATGAGAGAACTGGAAGGAAATGCATCACAATGGCATATTTTGGCCCTGTGGCATGTGTGAGCAGCCAACTCTGCAGCTGGTGTAGATGTGGATCTAACACAAGTGGCAGGAAAGCAAAATCCACCAAGATTTGGAGGTGAAGTAGAAGAAATCTGATGTTCATATTTCTTCTGATCTTGCTCCACGTCATTAAAACATTACAAATAAGGAAGCTGAGAATGAAAAGAGTTTTAAACAGCTTGGAAATCAGAGAATATTTGGCCACATTCAGGCTTAGATGTTAAGTGATTTTTAATGAACCATAAAAGCTATTTTTAATTTAAATCTTTTAATTATACTCAGTGAATTTCCTTTGTGGATTCACAATCAAGGAGGAGAGGCAGAGGGCTATCTTTTATTGATTGAAGTCACACGTTTCCTCCTCATGCTGAGTAGAAGCCCATCAGATACTGGCCAGAAAAGAACACTGAATGCTTCCTCTGGCTGCATGTAACACACCATCTTCTCATTAAAGTTGGAAGAGGAACATGCTTCAATTTGAATCTGACTTCACAGAGCTTTAAGTTTAATCTAGAGGAGTTTAGTGTTCCTTTGTCCTCTTCATGGAATTTCCCTGTTCCAGTTTGTTTCCATTGACTCTTGCCAGTGGGTACCACTGAGAAGAGTCCAACTCTGTCCTGTTAATCCCACTCCAACCAGTCACTTACACACTTGAACAAGATTTCCCTGAGCCTTCCCCTTTTCAGGCTGAACCAACCCACATCTCAGCCTTTTCTCATAGGAGAGATGCTTCAGTCCCTTAATGTTACTGGCCTTAACTGGACTATTTTCATGTCTCTCTTACAGTAAGGGGATCAGAACTGGACACAGTAATGTGCATATGGCCTCCCCAGTGCCATAGAAAGGGGAAGGATCCCCTCCCTCAGTTTGCTGGGAACTCTTTTCCCAGTGCAGCACAGTAGGCTGTTGACCTTGTTCTCCACAAGGACAGATTGCTGGCTCATGATCAGCTTGTGCACCAGGACAACCAGATCCTTTTCTGGAAAGCTACTTTCCAGCTTGTTAGCTCGCAGCTCAGGCTGCTGCCTGGGGTTATTCCTACCCAAGCCCTGGGCTTTGCATTTCTGGTTGATGAACCTGAGTAAGTTCCTCTCAGTCCATTTCTCCAGCCCTCTGTGGTCTCTCTAAATGGCAGCACAGCCATGGGTCCATACTGATAACTCAACTTCTTTCCAATCAGTCCAGTTAAAAATGATTTTACCTCATCATTACTTATTGTATAACCCCTCAGGCCTTGCTATATAGGAACTGAGCTAAGAGGATTCTATATATGTTTATTTGTTTTGTATTTCACTGGTTAAAATACTGAGCAACACACAGAAAACTTTTAGGAAATATGGCAAATAGTTTACATGTGTATGAAGTCATATAGACAGGTGTTTCACTTTTTATCCTTTGCTCTCAAACTGAGTTTGGAAGAGAGGGCAGTTTTCACTTCTGAAAGAACAGAGATTCAAAAAGAAAAAAGAAATAATGATCTTTTCAGAGATCTGATTGTTCAGTTGTGGAAAACTGTGTAGCACAAACATAATGGGAAGACAATTGGAAACTGTGGTTATATTATTCTGCTACTGTCTTAAAATAGCTAGAATTATTTTAGTTACTAGCTAATCTAGTAACTAGATATTAACACTCAAATAATTTCATTTTCCTTTATGACTTCTGTCAGCTTCTTTCCTCATTAGCTCAAGTTATTTTATGCTTCATTTTCCTTCCTAAGGCAGTTCTCCTGTGTCTCCAGAGAGCATATGTGAATGGGGAGAAAGGATTTACACATGGTACAGGACTGTTTCCACTTTATATTATGTCAGTTTTTTTTTTCCAGGGTGTATTTGGTATGGATACCAAATTGTACTGTTTTCATGATACTTAGGAAGATTTCCTTGGGTGTTATAACACTACAGTCAGTAATGTCCCCTTATATTTAGGATCAAAGCACAGTATATGAAGTCTAGAAAGGGTAATCAATGTTATTTCCCTTGACAAGGGAGCTGTTCTCTTTTTTTTTTTTTTTTTTTTTTTGACTGCAGAGCTAAAGCATGCAGTTTAAAAGAGGTAAATCTTCCTACAGTTTGCCTAAATCCTTATTTAATAAAAGTTCTAAAACAGGGATATTGCCATGCAGAGAACTCTTGTCTATACTTCTCTTATCAGTACATGTGGTTAATTTTCTATTTACTTTCAAAAGACATGTGCACATCTCTGTCTGCGTACATTTTTTATGTGTGCATATGTATTCGTGTATACATGTACATATGCAAATATAAGTTAACTGACTTTCCAGACTTCTCTTTTTAGTATTAAAAGTGTTTTTTGTTTGTATAGATGACTATGGAACAGATGCTGATTATTAATATTACTAGACCCTAAGAGGCTTTGTATTCATAGAAGCTCTTGCTTTTAATTTTTACTTTTTTTTTTTTTTTTTTGGTGCAGTTTGAAACTTAAAATTCAGCTACTTATTCTGTCATCTTCTTGTGTTTCTTTACTACACTTCAAATCACTGTCAGCCAAGATACTGGACCAAGACCTGTTAAAGGCCCCTGAAATTTAAGACCCAAGAATCGTCTCTTCCGTGTGGAAGAAGTGGAAGTGGCCCTTACCACTACTCATCACTAATACATAATATCCTTTTTCTCAGCAACCTAGAGATTTTTGAGTTCCTGCCCGCACACTGATCCAATTCCAAATACAGTGGAAAAAAAAAAAAAATCTTCCCCAAATCTGGTTTACAGCTTAGAGATAAGATACTCCTCAGAGATGTATGCTTTATCCTTTGCTGGCTAAGGTGGTAGTATGGTGTATTAAATAACTTGGGATACAGGAGTGATAGGGCTAGCAGCATGTCCAGCATCCACATTTTAAAGGAAAAGAGCAAGCACTTTCCTGATCTTTTTTTAAGAAGAGCAAATTTTTTTATTTATTGAAGAAGCATGTGAAAAGGATTCTTCTTTTAGCCCAGAATAAGGTACCTGAAAGGCAGAATTTTTTATGTGTTCAAGTGCACATTCTATTGAATCTATAGCTACACAGGTTAAATGTCTTGGATCCCATTTCTGGATGCTTCATTTTTTATTGGAAATCTAGATGGTCAACAGATGTCTTAGACTGCATTCAAGATTACACCTTCAATATTTAAGAGAACATTTCCTATCAAAAGTTTAGATCATAGGAAATTTAATCTAAAATGCTCACCGATCTTAGCAAGAAAATCTTAAAATCTTTGTATAATTTTTTTCAAGGGAAATTATTATAATTTTTATCAAATACTCTCTTGTCATAGTTATTTTGAACCTCAGACAATTATCCCTCTGCTTGTAAAGAGAATCAGATATTGTTTTAAACAACTTTTTTCAGTAAAACAATTACATACAAGTGTTTGGCTTGAGAATGATGAAATTAAAAAAAACAAATATACCAGCAATTCAAATACATGTGAGAAAATACTTCTGGTTTTATAGTTAGAGAATGAAAAGACTATATAAATCCAACACAAAATATCACAAATTGCATTGAATGTTCTCATTTTTCTTCTGGATTTGATTTTATATTTTACGTCTGCATACTATAAATCATTCTACTTGTGGTATTCATAGCTTTGACATAAATGGGCAATACATTTGAAAGACAGACAATTCCCTCTTTGATTAATTCACCGGCCCGTTTACTCATTCAAAGACAAATGTACTACATTCAAACAATTTCATGCTCTTACCATGAAATAATCTGTCACAGGTTCTGCACTGATTCTAAATGCAGCTTTTTATTTTTGAGTATTTTTTATCCATACATTGGTACTTAACTGGTAGGCAGATGACCAATACAGCTTTCATAACGTGTCCTTGGAATTGATGAGCATTCTGGGTCCTACATAGCACAGTGGAAATATGACTTGCAGATTTTGGGCCAAAACATCTGAAGTCATTGTGAGAGCTCCTGACTCAGCTCTGCCGTCAGTTTGAGAGTGATCAAGGCAGCAGTGCCAAAGGGCGGTTCAGAGACAGTATACGCGGGAGGCTTCCATGGGACATTGTGACAAACGGCCTCTGGGGTGAGATGCCTTACTTGCTGAGGGATTTGGTTTTGACTCGGGAAGTAAGTCAGATCTACAGAGTCACTGCTACTCAGCTGGATTTCTGGTGGCAGTGTGTTTGTCACACATTTTGTGATGTGAGTATAAGCACTGTGAAATCACCTGCTGACATGACCTCCAGCTGCAGCGAGTCTGAGGGCTCCTGTCATAGCTTTTTCACATCCTTCTTCACTGAAGCGACGAGAAGCACCATACAAGCTGTTGTACAAGGCACTGCTCACACAATTGGTATTCTGAGTTCACTGCTGAGCAGTATCATCTGCATAAGCTAGAGAAGGCCGAATCCCGATGATGTGCACAGTGTGTTGCTTTATAAACGTGGTGTGTTGAGTTTTTAGCAATGTAAACATACGGTACTGCAGTTATTGCTGTGCCATATGGGGATGTGTAGAGCTTTCTTTCTTAACAGATAGTGCCAGGGACACATCTGTATGAACTCGTCATCAGTGGGCATCGTCAGCTTTGCTTTTTTACACCTTTTTGAGCACCATTTGTTTCTGCACTTACTTTTCAGTTTAGATTGAGTAAGAGAAATTCACTGGAGATTTTCCAATTTCTAATTATTTAAGATAATTGGAAGAAATTTAGATTTGTCTCAGGTGGCATTTTCTTACCATGGATAATAGCTTTGCTTTCTCTATCAAAGTTTAAAGAAATCTAGTGCAAGACACAATTGAGATGTGACTACCTCCTGTTTGTAATTATCAACAAAATAGAGAAAATCACAGATTATCTATTTCCTGCAGTGTTGCTAAAGGAACATCAACATCTTTTAAAAAACATAGAGATTTCTGAAATCTAGAGAAAAAATATGGATAATACACCAAAATTAGGCATCTTCATGATAGCTTTTTACTCAAAAATTAATTTAAATTATACTTTTTGTATTGTTGTGGTGAGATTTTTCACAGCTGAGCAATGATTAAAAGATTTTCCAAAAGCTGTTCTAAAGTGGTTGCAGAGGTCTGTGCAAACTTCTTTCATACCTTCTGAGGAACAAAAAAGTGAAAAAAATTACACCTCCTCTGCTTTTAATGATTTTCAAAAATCTTTATATTCTTATTTTACTACATGTTTACTGTATGTTAAACATTCCTGATACATTTGTTGCTTTGCACTTCTTTTCCTTCTTATAATTAGACTAATTGGAGAATTAATCAATGTCATCTGTAACCCTGAATGACAACTGACATTAATGAAGGAGGTTGTTCATAGTCCAATCTTGGCAGGGTAAGAAGAGAAGTCTGTATTCTGCAGATGGAAAGCCAATTAAAACTGTGAAGTTGGGGTGGTACAGATTGGAATAGAAATAAGCTTTGTGAAAAATATCAATTCCTGGCTGTCTTTTGAAAGGTAAAACTCCACCTGCAGCCTAGAAGTCATTGGAAAAAGCATTCCTTTTGCTGTTTCTTCACATCCCGTTGTAATTAGACTGCTAAATTCATCAGCCCTTTCCTAAATTTTAGAGAAATAGTCTCTCTGATCAAAATATTACCAGTAAAGTAAACTGAAGAGACTAAATGATTGTGGATCTCTGTTTCAACAGTTCTACTGCTGTGAGGCATTCTGTTTTTGGTAATGAACATCACCAAGTTGTAGTAACTGTTTCTCTAGTTAACAAAACCTAAGTAAATCATATATATCATATAAAGGGCAAACTGCAGGGACCAATTTACTTCTGTTGGTGAAAATTACATCTCCTATGCCAGTAGGATGCCATCCCTTAGGAGTAGGGATTGAAGAATTCATTACCAGGGAATGGAGAACACCAACTGTTTTCATCTGTTGCCTCAGTAAGGATTTACAGGGTAGAGGAAAAATATGTAAGTTGGGACATTCACCCCACCCCAGGTCTGCTTGTTTTTCAATGCACTATTTCTTTTCTCTGTCTGTACTTTGCTTCTATACTTTCTAATATCTATCTACATATAGATATAGATATATAGATAGAGATATAGATAGATATAGATATATAGATAGATATAGATATAGATATAGATATATAGATAGATATAGATATAGATATATAGATACAGATATAGATATAGATATAGATATAGATATAGATATAGATATACATATAGATATACATATACATATACATATACATATACATATACATATACATATAACCTGACTCAAATGACTCACATATTCAAAGTTTTGTCCTTGCTTTACAATCAAGTACCTGATTTCAACTTACTTACCTGTTATCCATGTTACTTGTCCTGAACCCTTCCTGTTGAATGCAGTAACATTAAAATAAATAAAATTAGTGATTTGTATCTATTAAGTGTTTCATAAAAGCCTCCCTCTCTGTCCAAGGAAAGCGTTAATCCACTGTTTCTCCATAAAATAGATGAGAACCTTCAGCACCCACAGGTGAAGACTCTATGTAAACTGAAATACTACAGTATTTGTGATGTTTTATTTCCCATTGATACCAGATTATGCAGAAAGGTTCTGTGTAACACATTTTCAAGACTAGACTTTGAGTTTATGTTTTTTTTTCTGGCACCTGAAGTAACATTTTAGAGTGGTGTTCTTTAAGACATGTGAAAGGTAAAATGCAAAAAGAAAAGCAGATGACCATGCAGTTAAAATAATTTCCTTTGTTAGCCTTAAGTAAATTTAAATTAAGAAGGATTAGCAAAATACATGAGATTAGGCCAGAGAATGAAAATTAAGTGGGCTATCCCAGTTCAACACTGAGCACAGCTTCTCAGTTATGGAAGGATTCTTTTTCTTGCTGGAAATTCTTGTAATAAAAAGCACTGGGCCATTAGGCACAAAATGCGTAGCTACCTTGCCCTGTATGTTTCTTGGTAATGGAAGGAATAGAGCAAATAAGCTGCTTCCTCTGCAGTTGGAAATCAAAAGTTTCCTTCTGCCTTCAGAGACATTTTGCTGGTTTACTTTTCCTGACAGTCCATCTACTGCAATTTCCTATGAGTAAGAGTTAAGCAGAACTTTATAAAAGTAAAGGATTCATATTAATTTTCTGCTAAGTTAGGTGGAAAAAAACCCCAGATAGTCCTGAAACAAGAAGCTTAAATAAGAGGGTGGTGGGAGTCAGAGGTAGATGTGTCAGGAGGCTTAGCATTGTAGTCTACGTCTGTGTTGCAAGCATCTCATGGCTTCTAGGGACAAATTTTCAGCCTAGGAGCCTCCTGACTGTATCCTGGGAAAAACCTGAAATGTATGTTTTTGCTTACAGGCATGCTGGGGCAAGAACAAAAGCAACTCCTGAAAGGTCCAGCTGGATTTTGCAAGTTGGGAAGGTAGTAGCAGGTATAGCCTGATAGATTTGACATAAGTTCCTTGTGAAAACACCATTGTGCCCATCAGCAGGTTTCAATAAAATCTGTGATCTGGAGTCAGGCACCTCTGCATCCCTCTACTTAGGTATCAGGAGCTGGGCATCTCAGACTAGCACCAAAAGTGTGACAAAAGCATTTATTTGGGAGATAAGTACTAAGTGATTGGAGGAGACACTGCAAGGGTTAAGCTTTATAGCTCTGGAGCTTTGTTTAAAATACACAAATTTGATCTATTTTCTGGAGTTAAGCAGGAAACTCACACAAAGGAGAAACACAAGGAATTAAAGGAAAAGAAGTGGGAGATTTGCAGACTCATTCTGAGTAGGAGTTTTAATGCAGATGTCTGACCTTGCCAGAGACTACATGAAGGAATCCTTTACAAGGTGTTTCAGAGTTGGAGAAAGTGCAGCTGAATCTATTTCTCCTTGATTCTGATACTCTAAATATTAAAAGAGACAAGTGGGTGGTGATAGTAAGCATGGTGATTAGGGTACTGAACACTCTCCCTGTGGGCAATCCTCTTGCAATATATATGTAAGCATCTGGTACAAATTGCAATACTGCGACAGACTTTCAGTGGCTGTGAAAAAGTCCATTAAGAGCTTTGAAGTTACAAAGTGGGATTAGATGCCTAAATAGAAGGTAGATGCCTAGGCTACTTTTTGTACCTAGCATTGACTACAACCTTTGACCTGCACCATAGGTTAAAAATATGTTAAGTATGAGCGCCTGCACCTTTTAATTACAAGATATTAGAAAGAAGTGAGATTAAAATGGGAAAAGATATGTCAAAAAGAGAAAGCATGAAAGGAAAAGCAAAGTGATGTTCTCACCAACAGCCAAGTTTCATTCTATCTTTTACTGTGTCTCAAAGTACAGTTACTGTCTTTGGCCCAATTCCTTGCCTTGAGGGGATGCCAGAAAGCTATTTGTACTGGCAGAATAGTTTGCACAGTCACTCAAAAGTGTGTTGATTTCCATTCTACATGGGTTTTGATAAATTCAGAGCTTGGCATTCAGATGCCCACTAGGCAAAACAAATTGCTTCCTAGGTCTGGGAAGCATATTATACCAGTTATTGTAAAGCAGCTCATATCATATGCATTCTCAACAGTTCTCTGACTATTCCAGAGAAATTCTTTGTGTAGTAGTTGCAGTATTATTCAGATCCAGGAGCAAAAACCTAAATCTAGTGCTCATCCTTTGCCAAACTTGTCATATATTGTACTTTCAGCATCACAAAAAAATAGCCAAGGGGGAAGAACATATATGAAAATGTGAATAAATATAGAAAGTGACTGATCTAAGACTTTTTTAAGATTAAAATTGAAGTGTACTTTTACCTTGATTCACCTGTTTATACTACAATAACTTCTACACCCTTGTTATAGATTTCTTATAAGAGACAGAGTGCTTTGGGGAGTGTACAAAACAAACTTTATCATTGACACTGACCTCTGTCCAAGCAGAGACACATAAACAGTAGTGGAGTTCTGTCCTGACATGGATCTGCAGGATCAGGTCTAGAATCAAGACCATGCTTAACAAGCAAATTACTAGTAAGCATAGAAAGTAGCAAAGAATGTCAGTAAGAGACAGACAGCAGCAACCTAGTTATAGTCAATTTTTTCAGGTCTGATAAATGTAAATATGGATTTGTATGTAAAAACTCTCAGAACTGAGTTATAGTATGCATGATGTTTCTTACAACACCTGAGCATTTGCCTGTTCTATGTATAATTAAGACTTTCCTTTGAGAGTCTTCATTTATCCTTTACTTAAAACTGTTAAAATACTACAGAGTTACACCAGGCCCAAATGACAAGATATGAAATACAATCAATTCTTGGAAATGTATTGCAGCATTTAATACTGTTGCTATCTATGTCCATGATTTGTTAAGGGCTTTTTAACTGAATGTATTTTGATTACCATATTTCAAAGCCCAAGTGTTAGGGCCCAGATAATTACAATTGAAGAGCAGGAGATAAAATATAAAAAATTACATCCTCTCTGACAAGAAAATATTAACTAAAAGTCAAGCAGAGATTGTATTTTGAAATTTAATTTTGTTGCAGAAGGAAAGGTAAAAGAAAAACTAATAAACCAGGTCACTCTCACTGCCTTTACTTAGGGCTCTTAAAATGTATAGACTTTACAGCTATGTTATGAAAACATTCCAGTCTAAATCTATTCTATGTTGAAACAGCAACCTGCTCTGGATTGCTGTGCTGTGAATGAATCACTTCAAAAGGATAATTTAGCATAAAAAAGAAAATTTAAAAGAAAGAAACAGTTGCTTTCTTTACCTCTTCAGGGATATTGTTGAATATATTATTTCCTTCTCTGTCTCAGATGATTAGGTTGGCATTGACAGGGATCAAAGATACCATATACAAAAAGAGCAGAGATCAGTGAGGTATTTAGCCTAGAAAACTCCATCCCAACATAATTCTCAGGGTATTTTTTTGATCAAAAAAGTTACAGAAATCAATCTGCCATGACCCTTATAATGTCTTAAAGTAGTGTTTTTTTAAATCCTCTGTGGTTTGAAGGAAAACAGTAGTACAACAATAATGTCCCTTGTTAACAGAATCCTCCAAACACTGGGCAGCCATCCAGCAGTGCATACTGATTTATGTCTGTAGTAATATTCTACTAATCATATAATGCTGTTATTAGCCCACTTGTGTTCCAATGAGGAAGTGAAAAACCCTCCTCATTTTTCCCTTTCCTCCGAGTGGGTTACAGTGACCCAAAAATCTTCCTAATGCCAGGTCATGTTTTCACTGCTTTTATTCAGTACGTATTTTAGATGTCTGTCAAATATTAAGGGACTTTTTAGACTGCAGTCCTGTTAGATACTCTATATCTCCACTCCCTGGACTAAATCTTTCTTTGAAATAACATGCTTGCAATGTAGACAGGAAAGAACTACCAACACACATGCAGAAAGTATAATGAGAAATATTTGGAGGATTAACTGTAATAATTTTTATTTTCCTAAATGAAGCACATTAAATCATTGTCAAGAAAATTTTCAGTCATGTTCTTTTTGCACTTTGACCTGTTTCTGAGATCCCTGTTGAGGGTAGTAATTGAATGTATGTTTCCCATTTGAATCTGATCAAAAGGCAACCTGTGGTTTGTCTGTCTCTTAAGGTGGAAACTTTATATTAATATATCTGCTGGGAATACTGCCATATAAGATTGTCACTTTTTGATGGACTTTTTGGATGCTGTGAACAATACAGAACAAATAACATTGTTGCTTCTCTTGGGCCACTTCAGAGTTTGGGAACAATTGATAGTAAATAATTAAAACTCTAAAAAGATTGATTAATTTATTTTTCGTTTATATAAGTACTACCTGGACAGCTAGATTTTCATTGTCTGAGGAGGGGATCAGAGGATGTATAGATCAACAGGTAGGGCTCAGTGGTTTTTGTTGTTATTTTGTGGTTTTGTATAAAATGTAGTGTCAGCATAAAATGCATTATTTTTTTCTCACAGAAATTCCCACAGTTTTCGTGTTCCAAGCTTAATATCTCAGAGCTTCTTAGCTAGGAAATGAAACTGAAAAAGGATTAGAAAAGATTAGTAAGATGTGCATAGTGAACTGGCATCAATACTGAGCTTTTCTTCTTGCTGTGTGCCATGACTAGGTGATGAAATTCACAACTTTTTCATACGGTTTTCTCTGCATGCTGAAGAAAACTACAATCAATATTTTCCTATTTGTCATTATAAGGAGACAAGTCATATAAAGAATGCAATTAGCCTGTAATTATCAGGTGATAATGAATACCACAACCAATATCTTGCCTCCTTTGAAAGTTACAGTTATGCTGTGAAAGAAAATGAGACAAGAAACAGCATTTAGTGCTGTGCTGTCAAAATGGGTGACTAAGATTCTAAATACTTTATGAAGTAGTTGTTGACAGCGAAGAAGAATTGACAAGTATTGCATTATCAATTAATTGAAAGGTCTTCTAAGCAGATGAATGAAGACTATTAGGGATTACTTCATTACAAATCCAAAAAGCAGATGAGATGAAGGGAGCAGTTAGGGGGATTAATAAGGAATGAAAATACAGATTTAGGTGATGAGAGAATATACTGAATCTCAGAAACAAGAAAATTCAAGGCAGGCTCTGTCTTTTTGAAATCAGTCAGTCTTTTGCAAATAAAGCATGTATTCATGCAGTGCAAATTATGGCCAGAGGAAGTAACTGAGGCCAGGAATTAATAGGATTTGAACGCAATTTGACAGGTCTGTTGATATGAAGAATATCCCATTATCCTTGTTAATGCTAATTAAATTATGTGGAAGTGTTATTAAACCTCACGCTTGAAGCCCACCTTTAATTATTTTTGATCAGGAGGAGACTTGTGCAGCAGCAAATTAACCTTAAATTGGCTTACTTAGAGGTCTTTGAACTCTTCTTTGCAACATCATCTTGCAGTGCCCTTTCAGAGTGGAATTTGAATTCAGAGCCAGAGGGTGGTTCTGGTGATTCTTGTTCTTTCTAGCGGTTTTTCTTCATAGGTTTAGGAAGAAGTCCTTGAGAAACCATGTGTGCTAGGATGGATTTTTAAGAACTAGCATTAGGTAAAATATGCCCTGGTGCTCTCACAAAGATGGAGCATGTTAATTACCTGCTACATGGAGTGCTTCACATTTTAACAGGTGTTGCCTCAGGTCTAAGCTATTCATCAAAGTACCTAATAAGGAGATAGAAAGTGCTGTGATCTTATTACACCAGGTACTATAAGCATTAGAATTAATGCCATTAAAAATGTTATTACTATTGCTACACAGCAGCCAATACAAACTGAAACATAATTGTTTTACAAGCTGGAGAAGGGCTTTCTTCCCAGCACTTGGTTTCCTGTGTTCCTTTGTTCTTAAAAACCACCAGTCTCTGTTTACCTAGTATTTTCTACGCTTAGTCTTATACTTTTGGAAGCTGAGACATTTAGGTGAAAACTATTAAGTTGTCTAGGAAAGAAAACAAATGTTTGTGTTTGGGAAAACACAATACAAGTTCACTCTTAAATTGGCTATTGCCTACAATCTAGTTTTTCAAGCTCTCTGTGAAGAAGAAAACAACTATGATTTTAATTTTGACAACAAATTCTTATGCAATCATTTTTTCTTAGTGAATTTTAAATTAAATCTTCTGATTCAATCATTTATTAACTTGTTTGAAAACAAGATGACAAAATGTACACATTAGCATAATTTAAAATATAATTTCTACATGCACATGGCTTCTATTCCTGATATTTTGGCTGTATGTCACAATGCTGGTGATGTCAGTTAGTATTTACACAGCAATGTGGAAAATGTTTGAATAGGGATGACTTTGTCCAGAGGCAGAAATGACAGAAGCACTCTCCCTCTTGCTGTGCTGTGTCTTCCACTCTATCCTGTATCATAAAATAGAGTCGTAGGATAGTTTAGGTCAGAAAAGACCTTTAAGATCATCAAGTCCGACTGCTAACATGCCACTGTCATGTTCACTGCTGAACTATGTCCCTAAGTGCCACACCTAGATGTTTCTTGAACATTTCCAGAGATGGTGACTTGAACACTTTCCTGGACAACCTGTTCAAATGCTTGACAAGTTTTCCTGAAGACATTTTTCTGAATATTTAATCTTAACCTCCTCTGGTCTGATCTGATGCCATTTCCATTTGTCCTATTGCTTGTTACCTGGGAAAAGAGACTGACACACACCTGGGTACAACCTAATTTCAGGAAGTTTTAGAGAGATTTCCTTGAATCTCATTTTCTCCAGACTAAGCAACGCCATCTTCCTCAGTTGCTCCCCATTGGATATTTGTTCCAGATTATTCACCAGCTTTATTGTTCTTCTCTGGATACACCCCAGCACCTCAATGTCTTTCTTGTAGTGAGGGGCCCAAAACTGAACAAGGAATTCAAGGTGCGGCCAGCAGTGCCAAGTACAGGGGAACAGTCACTGCTATGGTCTACAGTCCACACCACTGCTGACACTGTCCCTGCTGCCATTTACCTTCTTGGCTGCCTGGGCACACTGCTGGATTATGTTCAGCTGTTGATCAGCACCCCAGGTCCCTTTTTGCCAAGCAGCTTCTCAGTCACTCTGCCCCCAGCCTGTAGGGTTGCCTGCAGTTTTTATGACACAAGTGTAGGACCTGGCATTTTGCCTCGCTGAACCTCATGCTCCTGTCCTTAGCTTACTGACCCAGCCTGTCCAGATTCCTCTCCTAACCTTCCATCAGATCAGCACTTCCCCTCAGCTTAATGTCATCTGTGAAATTACTGAAGGTGCACTTGATCACCCTGTCAAGATCATCATTTAAGACGATAAACATGTCTGATCCTGATGCTGAACTCTGGGGAACTGCTGCTGATGGGTCACCAGCAGGGTCTATCTCCATTCACCACCATTCTTTAGGCTCAGCTGGCCAGCAGTTCAGTCAGTTTTTTACCCAGTGAACAGAAATCATGAGTAGCTAGTTTCTCAGGAGAATGCAATGGGAAAAGGTATCAAAAGTCCAGACTGCCACCCACAGCATTTTCCTCACCCATTCTGTGAGTCTGCTTGTCATAGACAGAGATCAAGCAGGTCAAACAAGACACCCCTGCTGTCTGGGCATGATCATTATCCTGTATGTTACATGTGATGGCACTCAAGATGATCTGCTCTATGACCTCTGGCACTGAGGTCAAGCTCACACACCTGTAGTTCTGTGGATCCTTCTTGTGGTCCTTCCAGCAGATGATTTTCCCATTTGTGAACCTACAGGCAGCTTTGACCTCCCTGGTTAGCCAGGACTGCTGTTTAATGATTGAGTGGCTTGATGAACACCTCTGCCAGCTCCCTTGTTTTCCAAGGGGTACCTTTGGTTATCCCATTTTTGCAAAATCAGATGGAGCTGTAGAGACCTTTAGGACACGCTGCTCTCCTGAAGGAGAAGCAGAAATAATTAGTCCGTCTCTACTCCATGTGAAACCACAGGCAATCTTCAATGGCTGATGTGGTGTGATTACATTGACTTCATCCCCAGTGTACAGTGGGACTTACTAGATCCAGATGAACTATAAATGATAGTGGTAGACAGCAACTGTTACTCCCTTTATCAGACTAATTATCCCTATGTGTAAAAATCTAAATTAGGAACCAGACCCTGAATGGCAGCTCAGCTGTGCAAGATTCAGCACAGAAAAAGTAAAAAAATGGCTTCAAGCCATTTGTATTTTCTCTGTGTTCAGGGCCATCTGTATTCTTGCTAGGCATGAAAATCTGAGTTGTGTTCAATGAAATTTAGAAACACAGCTTGATTTTTTGACAATGAATCATTTCAGCAAGCTTTTCAGATACACTCTGGACTAAATGTTACTTCTGTGTATATAATGACATTCTTTGGTGAATATTACATTTTTTAAACAAGTCTAGGCTTGCCTATGGACAGGAACAAGTATAATAGAATGAATTTTCATTAACTGATCACTGTGAATATGTCTTCTATCTTAGTTGTGTTAGACATATTTTCTCATAAGACATGTTTTTGATTCACCCACAGGTATAACGTATATATCTCTAAAAATCATTTGTAGATGCAGTCTGGAAATATCTGTGTTTAAAACTTTCACGCTATAACAAAGCAATTAGGAAGACATATAGATATTTACCCAGATTCCTTCATGATGCTTGTAATAGCACATACCCATCTTAAGATTAATCAAATATCATAGAATGGTTTGGGTTATAAGGGTCCTTAATGATCCCCCTGCTGTGGACAGATTCCTTTCATTAGATGGGGTTGCTCAGAGTCCCATCCAACCTGGCTTTGAATTCTTGCAGGAATGGCTCAGCCACAGCTTCTGTGGGCAATGTGTTCTAATGCCTCACCAATCTAACAATTACGAATTTCTCACTGATATCTAATCAACCTATTGTATTTAAGTTGGAAACCATTCCCCCTTGTTCTGTCACTACATACTCTTGTAAATATTCTCTTTCCATCTTCCTTGTAGGCTCCCTTCATGTGTTGGAAGGCCACAATTAGGTGACCACAAAGGCTCTCTTTTCCATGCTGAATAATCCCAATTTTATGAGCCTTTCCTCAAAGGAGATGTGTTCCATCCCTCTAATCATCTTGGCAGCCCTCCTCCAGACTGGCCCCAACAAGTTGCTCCAAAGCTTCTTCCTTCTGGGGGCCCCAGATCAGGATGCAGCACTCCAGGAGGGATCTCAAAAGAGCAGAGCAGAGCAGAGCAGAGCAGAGCAGAGCAGAGCAGAGCAGAGCAAAGCAGAGCAGAGCAGAGGGCAGAAACCCCTCCCTTGGCCCTGTTGGCTATGCTGCTTTAGATGTAGCCCAGAACAAGTTTGGCCTTCTGGGATGTGAGTGCAAGATCATGTCCAGCCTATCATCCACCACTACCCCCAGGTTGCTCTTGGCAGAGCTGCTCTCCATCTGTTCACCCCTCATCTTGTACTGATACTGAAGGTTGCCCCAGCACAGGTTCAGCACCTTGTATTTGGTTTCTTACAAGGTCCCCATGTGGGCACTTGTTGAGCTTATCCAGGTGCCTCTGAGAGGCATCCAATCCTACAGGTGTCAGCCACAGCATTTATCTTGGGGCACTGGTCCCAATACCCACCTTAATGCTTTGCTTAATTCTTTGAATAGATTTCTGCTGAAGGAAATTTTGGTCTTCTTCTGGACTCCTGTAAAGCCTTTGAATGGGTCTCTCCCAACATCCTTCTCCCTTAATTGGAGAAAGATGGAGTTGATTAGTGGACTAATAGGTGGATAAGGAATTAGTTGAATAGGCACATCCAGAGGGTAATGGTCAATGTCTCTGAGTCCTGATGGACATCAGGGACAAGTAGTGTCCCTCAGGATTCAATATTGTTACCAGCGCTATTTAATATCTTCATTAATTACATGGATGGATTGAGTACACCCTTAGCAAATTTTCAGATGACGCCAAGCTGAGTGATGTGGTATTTTATCACAGAATCATGGAATGGTTAGGGCTGGAAGGAACCTCTGGAGATCATCTGGTCCAACTTCCCTGATAAAGCAGGTTTATTTTCAGCAGGTTGTACAGGATTGAGTCCAGGCAGGTTTTCAATATCTCCAGAGGAGGAGACCCTGCAGCATCTCTGGGTAGCCTGTTCCAGAAGCTTTTCCTTGTATTCAAATGGAGTTTCCTGTGCTTCAGATTGTACTCATTGCTCCTTGTCCTTTTGCTGGAAAATATCACCAAAAATATTATGGCCCCATTCTCTTGACACCCACCCTTATGATAACTTGTTTATACCTTCACATAAAATGCTCCATTTTGTAATCTCTTTCCAGTATTCCTACCAACCTTCAAATTTTAACTGTAACAGAAGTACCAGAAAGGACTGTTAACTAACTAGGAAACCCTGTGTAGTGCTCAAAACACAACTGTTCACATAGACTGTTGTACTGCACAGGGTGTTTATACTGATTATAATTACCTCTCATGAGATAAGATTTCTTTAGTTTTGTATCATTGGGATGCTATGCAGGAGTGGGAAACCGAAAAGAGTGTCTCCTTTTGGAAGATGAGCAGTAGCCATGCCTGTACCTACCACACAATTTAGGAACAAATACATGGCAGCCCAGTGGCCCCTGGGCATTTTGAATAGGGGCAACTGGGGTTGCCAGCACAGTGTGCACAAAGAGGGGAGACTCCTCCTTACATGCAGGCTAGACCTACACAGTGAATTAATTTGAATTTAAATCTACTGACAGATATATGATATTGACATATATTTCTCTAAGATTCCTTCTTTTGTGGTATTTCTTGCAACACAGACTGAGTGAAAATTAGTATGAGAAGAGAGTCCTTGGTTTCCTTCAGGCCAAATGAAAATCTACAGGGTCACATCTATATACGAGAAAAAATACCATAAAGTAATATAACAAAAGTAACATCTTTAACCCTCTGTGTTCTTCTGATAAATATTTAAAGGAAAATTTTTAACAGAACTTCCCCATGTATATATTTTGTACTTTACAATTTATTTTTGAATTTCAAGATTTAAATAGCTTTCTATCTCAAAAGCAACAAGAAGTTTAAAAAAGAAATCAGCAATAGTTGGGGGAACTAAAGATAGTCTTAGATAGTCTCATTTAAGACTGTCTTCCAATGTAACACCATATCTAAGAGGAAGAATCCTATATTTCTTTGTAGAGCCCTTTAGACTCATATATGAAAAAGATTATATGAAAAATATTTAGCTGTAGAAGTACATTAATATCTAGAAGGCAGAGTCAGCTTTTTTTGCAGTAGTATGTGCCTGATTTTTAAAAAGTATGATGAGATAAAAATGACCATCCAAGAAGGTCTGAGAAATGTATAATGCAATGAATATTTCAATAATCTCATTCTCCTATTTCATTTCTTCCAGAGAAGACTAATAGGTGACTTGATCACTGTTCAGGGATATTTAGCTGGGCAACAATATTCTTACAGTTAGCTTCTGTAATGCAATAAAAAGCCTTGTTTGAAGCCTGAAGCTAGTTGCATTATGACTGCGATAATTAACATATTTATCTTTTAAAAAGAAAGAAATCATTGCACGAATATTTTCCTGAAGTAATTGTGTTGTATTGCTTTTTGGTTTTGTACCTTTTAAAATTTTTTATTTTTTTTTTTTAATTGGAAGTTCTTGTATAGAGGTTTCTACCAGTTTTTTTCCATTCAGTCACAGCACTTAAGAATAAGGTGTAAAATTCATCTCATGTTCTCTTCTATGCAATGCAAATAAACCATCAAGGTCATTCACAAAAAGACTTAAGTCTTACCAATATTTCACTTGAAAGACTGAAAAGACAAGAATTATTCAGTTATAAAATCTTAGAGGAACCAAATTACTTGGGCCTCTTACTTTCTGGCATGAACCTATTTATTCTGTCTTATCACCAGAACTGGCTATCAAATAATGAAACTCTTTTCACCTTCCAGTGCTGAGGGAACAGCCCCAGAAATATCAGGCATCCTGATATTTGAGCGACATCTGGATTGTGGAATTTTGGAATATTAAACTTGTCTGAGATGTCCACAAAAGAAATGGCTAAACATTCTTGATTTCCGTTTAAACCAATTTTTATATTGAACATCCATGATGACAACATTAGTCTCAAAGAACACAGGTGTATGCAGCACAACAAAGTCTCAGTGTGGTCTGGATTTGTAAAATTAACAATCAGCAACACTAATTATTGATGATGTTGCAGTGTTTGCTAAAGTGAATATGTCCCTCTGCTTTCATAGCCTATTTTATCCATGGTTCTTGGATAAAATACTCTCCATGACAGCAAACATTCATTTATCTTTCAAAATCACTCCTGTTCTTTATTTGTATTATAGCTCTGCCCAGATCATCCATCCTCAACAGTTTTAGAAAGCCAAGAGGAATGCACAGCTATTAGAAAATCTAGTACAAATTCATTTGGTAGGGAATGAGCTGTGTTCTTATACAGTTGTGGTGAAAAATGATTCAGATAGTAGATCTGTCTAATAATATTTTTCATAAAACCCAGTTACAAAATGAACATATGTGATGTCTGGGCTATCTAAAACTTTGATCATGTTTTATAACTGTTAGATTAAAATATTCACATAATGACAAATAAGGATATAAAGCAGTAGCACATTATAAAAGCTCCTTCCTTTGATGTTTTGGAATTTCTTTTACAGCTTAGTTGAAATGCCCTAAAGTTCCTAATATCATCTTATAAGCATTTTACTTTTGAGACTTATGTTACTGTGATGACACTTTTCTTCTATATCAAAAATCCTTCGCTATAACAAAATACAGATAAGCTTATTCCTTTGCAAGTATTGAGGGTTTTTTTCTGTATATATTTTTTTCACTGTGAGACAAAGCAGCTACAAATTTTCTTATGCAAATGTGTGAGAATTCATGCTTCCTACCGATTGCAGAAAATTATGCTTTTCATTAATAAAACTTAGTAAATTCTTCTAAGAAACACATCAGTGATGAAACTAGATTTTCATCCATTTAATCTGTAATGGTCTGTAAAATTATTCATTTAATCTCATAGTATTATTTTCTTTAACTTAATAAAATTTGGGAAGGAAAGCTGGTATTCTTTTAAAAAGGATGGAACTAAATATTTTCATACCATGGTGTAACAAGGTGTAAATTGCTTTTACTCAGTCTTATAGATGAAAACCTATAATCTTTAATACTTTTATAAGAAAATAGACACAATATGGAACAATTTAATGTATTGCATATTAAACACCTACCACTCAGCTTGTGGATGGGTCTTTTGTCTTATGTGCAATATCATTCTAAGGAACTTGCTCAACCCAAGGTGAAAACTTTTAGCCTGTGAGTTAAAAAAAATTAAAATTTGAGTTTTTAAGAACTTCAAATTGCCTGTGGAAGAACTTACAGTTTGCCAAAACGCTCATTTGACAAAAATTCCTGTTAAGGCAGAGACCCCAGTGCATCTCCCTTTAAATAAAATAATTTTGAAATGTGCAAATATAGAAGTCCAAAGTAACTGAATTGTTGTTTCATCTGTCTGACTTCAATTACATGTATTATCTTTATTTTCCTCCTTCTGAATTACCTATGCCCTTAAATTTGACAGTGGAAGAGACATTTGACTTGAATCAGAGAATCCCCTTCCAGAAGAGAGCTGATGAAGGGTATCAATGTTCTTTTTCCTTCTCCTAACAAACAAAATGAGGTTGCCAATGTGAAGAACATATTTATAACTTTTCAATGACCTCTTACAGAGTGTCTGTAAAAGCAAATCTACAAAATGTTATAATGTATTTCTATTTATAGCTTAATTCTTCAAAGTGGAAGATTGGAAAGTACTTCCAAGATAAAGAGGTAACTGACAGCAAATACAGAAGAGTCTGGAGAAAGCACATAGCATGCGCCTTCATAGTTTCCTAGGTTTTTGCACAGATGTCATAAAAAGTAGCACAGTGTCTGGAAAAGAGGTTGCAGTCTACCTGACAGTAGGCACAAATATATTGGAAGCAGAAATCCTGACATTCCTACCCATAGCTAAAATACTTACACCAACTTTGATTGCAATTTAATTGGGAGTCAAACTGTATCCATAACAAAGGAGAACAATTATAGGTAATCTGGCCCTGTAGGCAAACAGAAATCAAGCACGATGGTGTTGTAGGCCCAATAATTTGTCCTGATGTCTCTAGCCAGCCACTTCATTTAGAATGGACTAAGACAGAACTCCTGGAAGACGAATTTTTATAACAACATTATGGGAAAGATTATTTCAGCAAAACCATAAGCTGTCCATTTTCTTTAAAAAAGCTTTTATCCTAAGAATCTTTAATAGATGAAAATGTTTTCTCCAGCTATCTTCTTGGCTGAGCCACAATTAAACAACTCTTAAAGAACTTGGATTCTTAGTATTCCTTTGGAATTTCTTTTGTTTCACTCTGGAAAACACATGGACAGGGTTTTACGGGCAATGAATAAAACCAGAGATGAAGTGAAATTCCACGCTGAGGTGTCTAAGCCTAGATGTCTAAACGCAGACTAGGTGTCCAGGCTTTCCTTACAGGCATTGAAGACTCGTCTCTTTATTCAGGTGGTGACATAAAGGCATCTAATAATATTTATAAAATTCTGGAGTACATGAGATGTCTGTATAGGGCTGATAGGTATGACATAGGAACCGTAGTACCCCAATACTCTGGTGGACTTGCTCATACAGACCAGGGAAACCAGATGCACTGGGGCTTGCTTGTACAAATCTAAATAGAGCCAATGTCAGCTGATACAATCAAAAGCCTCTATAAAGCTGTTTTTGCAAACCTATATGTCACCTACACCTGATTAAAGGGGGCATAACTTCCAGGTTTCATCCATATGTCCACACATACACTTCTGAGTGGATTAATACAAAGCAACACCAAATTCTGTAGTTTGATTCTTTTAATAAGTGAATTTAGGAGCTGGCAGAAAAAATAGTAATGAATTTGCCCTACCTTATGTGTCTGTGGACCAGCAGAGAGAATTGTCTTCATTATATTTCATAAAGAGAGCTTGGATTTCGGGACAGGAATTGTTTACATCAGTATCAGACCCTGCTTCCACATTCCCATGTGGAATACCATGTGAGATACCAGGCAAGGTATCTCAGAGTCTAAAGCGCCTCCAAGAAACTTGTGTCCTTTTAGACTGACAGGTGAGTTTGGATGGAAAGTCCTAATCAATCTAATACAGTGCCATGTGCTAATTTGTTGGCAGTTTAATTATCCTTCTAGTTGATCCATGAAGCGTTTGCCCTGAGATGGGTTATTTTTAGATAGACACACACTTTTGGTAAAATGCAGTCTTACTGCTGTTTGATTTTGCTGTAAAAACCATGACCGTGCACTGGAATACCAGTTTTGCACATTACCCCTCTTCGAATGCTTGGCTTTCAGTTTTGACTTTGGTGACATTTTGATTTAAACAGGATGAACAAGAAAATCATGAAGGTTAAGCTTTTTTGCAAGCTCTACTAGAGCTTGCAATATAATAATAATCAACCAGCTTTGGCATGCCGTATCTGTGTGATACTCACACTTTGGTGAGTGTTGCTCCTTTTCACACTGAGTTGGTAATTTTTGATTATGCTTTTGTACATACTCAATCAACTATTGGGGGTTCCAGCTCTGGGACCCAACTTTGTTTCTAGAGGCAGACAGTGTCATTATTTCCCGATGGTGTTTTAAGTCTAAATACACAGACAAAAGAAGGCAGAGAAGGAGCATATGCAAAATGACTCTTCTTCTTCAAGGTATAGATGTGAAAGTGTGTTTCATTCGGTCTCTGCTTCAAGAGACAGATCCATTGCAAGACCAGACACTCCTCACTCTGCCTGTGGAACATTACAGAAGCTGCAGCAGGAGAAAGTTGCCCAAATCCTCCAGTAATGTAGTTCTGCTTGTTAGGAATCTTACAACTGCTAAGCATTACACCACATGGTTGATGTCCAATCCTAGTGGAAAAACAAATTAAAAAAAAGTTAATCCAAATAGAAAACTTCATATTGTACCTTAAAAGAGGTGGTGTAAGCATCAATGCTTTTTTTTGCTCCTAGAGCTCAAAGGATAACTTTGTTCATGCAGCTGTAGCAAGAACTCCGCTGAGATGAGAGTAAATAATGCTGCCTACTCTTAAATAACAAAATGATGATGTATCCAGACCCACCATGAAATATTTATGAAAAAATTTCATTAAATTTCTAGAAAGTATGATAAATGAATATTTATTTTTTATGTTTATTATTCATTTTTTTAAAAAGATATTATTTTTCCTGATATTGTTAAATAAATAAATTGAACTAAATGGAAAGAATAACAAACAACCAGGTAAAATATTTTCATTATGCTATCACCAAATCCTAGTAAATATTTGTATTAACTTATTAAACTTATAACACAAAATGTAAGACAAATGCTTGTTTCTTGCCATCATCATTCCCTACAGTGCACCTTTATGCTGTATTCAAGTGTAGGATGAGCTATCTTGAATTCAAAAGATGAAATTTCTAGAATATTCAACTGTTTTGTGTACTTTACTAGTCCTGTTATATTGTGTCAACATTTCTGTGATAGTCTCTATTTTCCAGGGATTTGCAACGCAGATATGAAGATTTATTCTGTGTTGAAAATATATTTTACCATTTCATACTGATAGGCATTTTATGTACTTAAAGGTTACTATATATTTTATGCTATATGAAAAATGCAGTATAAACTCAGTATAAAAGAAGGTATTTATTCTCAAGTGTAGTTTTTAAAGAGTTTTATTAGCATCAAAGAGTGCACACTTACACACATAAAAAAACTATAATAAATACTTAAACAGATATATAAAATGGATATTTGAACCATAGTCAAATCTCATAGTCAAAATTTTTAAAGAATTTTGCCCTGCAGTTTATGCATTGTAACCTAGTAACTCAAACTAACAGAGCTTGGGCTAGTCTGAGAATAGGGGTGGGTGTGTGTGGTGGGGGTGTGTGTGTGGTGGTGAGTGAAGATAAGAAACAAGGAAAAGGAATGTAAATAGCATCGTGTTCTATGTTGTTTACTCCCACTGCAAGTCACAAGGCTGTCCTTCTCTAAGAAGAATGACAGGTCTCCAAGATTTGGGTAAGAATTTTTTATGCCAATAAGGAAAATCTTGGAATTGCCAAATAGGGACTGGATTTTGTATTCTCTGCACACTCAGAGTTGACATTATATCTTTGCTTTAATTGTTCAAAGAATGAAAGATTTCTGTGCAGGCATTAAATTTATCATGGGAAGCACTATATTCCAGCATCAAGTACGCAGACAGAACTTGGTGTATGGAAGAGATTTTCAGAAGAAAATTCATATGAGCTAATTATCAGGAAAGAACAGAATAACTGATTTGATTCACCAAGATGACTTCCTATTGTAAGGGTCTAAAGAGGAGAAAAAATGACCTATCTAAATTGATGAGATAGTCAATTTTAGTTTTTTGCATATAGACACCATTATCAAAAAAGAGGAGGTTGGCATGGAGGAAGAGACACATCAAGTTTCACAATAGGATTCTTCTGTGTATAACTTCAATAGAGACTCAATTCAGCCAGTTGACTACATTATCATAAGTGCCAGTTCCTTCCATAATATAATTAAAAATACTTCTCATTGACATTGAAGATTGGAAGAGCAGGGAAAAGATAGTAATATAAAAGGGAGATCAGCCCTCCAATAACAATAGTCAAGGGGAAATAAAAAAATAATCCTCACATTTATTATTTCAAGAAAAAAAAGTCCAAAATTGAATATTCCAAGTGATATAACCCATGAAGTTTTCCTTTTCTGATTCTTTGACAGCTTCAAAGTTCAGCTTTATGCAAATAAATTTCACTAGATTAATTATCAGGAGGAAAAGAAAGGTACAAATCCCCCACTTGTTACTCTTCATGTTCATTTGCAGTTGGTGGTAACCTGATTCTGTTACTGGGAATACAATACCAAGAAGTTCTGTAATGTAAAATAGTAAAATAAGAAACTTCCAATAGAGTGTAATGTTTTCACATTCTTCAATGAAGAGATGCCTAGAAGAATCCTAAGACACAGCAGGATGAAAGGCTGCTATAATGTTTATTCTTGTGTGTATGTTCCCTTAAAATTGTATTTCCACTTTTGCAAAGACTGTTATCATTTGATTAAGGAAAATACTAACAATAATCCTTTAAAAAGAATACTTTTGGGTTATTGTAGTGTTTAAGAATCTCAGTGCATCCAGTACAGGATTTTCTTTGCCCTGTTTGGAAGAATTCAAATAAAGGTGGGTTATAAATGGAGCCTAGAATTCTTGTAAAAGAAGATAAATTTGGAAATCCTAAAACTGAAGTGTTATTATTCTAGCAAGCTACATATATCCACATACAGTATTCCAGCACAAGACTTGTCAATGGAGAGACAGACCACAAAACCATAAATAATATTGTATTGACAAATTTTTATTCTGTCCCAATGTTTCAGGCATTGGATGAGAACACATTGTAGAAGGCTTGTATTGAACGAGCAATAAATCTTCCCTCTAAACGGAAAGACATAAGACATCAAAATAAAAAAACATCAGTTATATATTATGCTGTTAGACAAAAGCATCAAAATAGTCACCTCATATCTCAGCTTCCCTGTTATCAGTTTTTCAAACATCTAGTGACTGTTCACATTTCTTCATTTGTCCCTTTTTATCACCAATGTCTGTTCCCATCTATGTTAAAGGGCCAAAAGATAGTTTCAGCCACCTTGTCTAACTGGGATATCCTCAGCAACATGTTTTTCAAAGCATGTAACTTCCATATGGATTTTTGTGTATTTTAAACTGGCATGCTTCAGATTATAGGGAATGAGGGAACATCAGACTGGTGATCTGTCACTAGTGGGGCTCTGCAGGGCTCCATCTTAGGCCTTGTGCTCTTCAACATCTTCATATATGACTTTGGAGCGGGACTGGGAGGGATACTGAACAAATTTGCATACAATACAAAACTGGGAGGAGCTGCTGATTCCCTCGAAGGCAGGAGGGCCCTGCACAGAGACCTCGGCATACCAGAGGACTGGGCAATCACCAAACACATGAAGTTCAACACTGAAAAGTGCTGGATTCTGCTCCTGGGACAGGACAGCCCTGGATGGACAGACAGACTGGGGAATGAGAGGCCAGAGAGCAGTGCCAGGGAAAAGGACCTGGGGGTCCTGGAACCTGAAAGCTGAACCTGAGCCAGCAGTGCCCTGGCAGCCAGGAGGGCCAACCCTGTCCTGGGGGCATCAGGCACAGCATGGCCAGCCAGGCAAAGGAGGGGATTGTCCTGCTCTGCTCTGAGCTGGGGTGAACTCACCTTGAGTGCTGGGGGCAGTCCTGGGTGCCATAATATAAGAAAGATATTAAAATACTGGAGAGTGCCCAAAGGAAGGCAACTAAGATGGTGAAGGTCCTTGAGTGGAAGCCTCATGAGGAACAGCTGAGGTTACTTGGTCTGAAGAAGAGGAGAAGAGGAGACTGAGGAGTGACCTCATGACAGCTACAACTTCCTCATGGGATGAGGAGGAGGGGGAGACACTGATCTCTTTTCGGTAACCAGTGACAGGACTGGAGGAAATGGTCTGAAGTTGTGTCAAGAGGAAGGTAGGCTGGCAGTTAGGGAAAGATTCTTCATCCAGAGGGCAGCACTGGAACAGGCTCCCCAGGGCAGTGGTCACAGCACCAAGACTGAGGGAGTTCAATAAGTATTTGGACAATGCTCATGGGCACATGGTGTGACTCTTGGGAATGATGTTTTGTGGGGCAGGTGATTGGAGCTGATGATCCTGATGGGTCCCTTTCAAGTCAGCTTATTCTGTGATTCATGCACAGGGAAGTGTTCTGCTGACTGTACAACCCCTTTCTTGACTCCCTGAGATAAGGAAATACTTTCATACTAGTTTGTTTTGGCAAAACGAAAAATAAATGCCAATAAAAATAATGGTGCTTAGGAGGCTATTTTATTGAAGTTTTCATTGTAGGTCAGACCTGCATCAGGATGGTGAGAAAAACAGATCACTGATTATTTTACAAGACGAAGAAAGCTGGAGAGAAATTATTTCTTACTGATAGAAGAGAAACAGCAGATTTGCAATCTGTATTTTGACAATATGAGTGAAATGTACTCATTTGGCTTTGAGCAAGAGGTAGTGCCAGTGTAATTTTCAAACTGCCACTTTTATTCTATTCTGATTGGCATTTTTTGAGCTTCTGTCATGTAAGCTTTCCTACTGACAGTTTGTCACAGGAAAAAAGTGGAGAGCATAGACTTCTGCTATGTCTGAATATGTCTGATCTGGAAATTGAACACATTTGTGCATTATATGAGAAAAAGATATAGATGATCCAGGACTATCGCCTCTGTCTTTTCAATATGTATCTTTTTAGATGTTATATATTTCTGATAATGTGTAAATTCAGTGTACTATAAATTTAGTTTGACAGGATTATTTGTTTTAATTCTTGCAATTCATTTCTATAAAACAGGAGCAGAAAGACCTCAGTCAGATCCTTGGATGATTGAAGTTGACAAAGATCTGTTGAATTCAGTGATGGTAAACCACTCATTTACCTCATCAGAAGTGCTGGCCATTGTTTACAGCAGGAAAAGCTAGAAGACCATCCTGCCTCTTTTGAAATCAAAACATATCCACTCACAAACTTAAATGAAACATTTTAAAACCTGTGCAAAACTTGGGAGGCCAGAAGTAGCGCTGTAAATCTTTAAGATAATTTCCCAGTTCAGGGTTACTGCTTGTAAAATGACAAATGGATTCATACCCTTGTATTAAAGAACTTCACTTGCAATAGTGGCAAAAGAATGAAACCAAAGTTAATAAAATTTTTCTTTTCCATGGTTTCTAATTATGCTGTGATAACATGGTTGTTTCAAACCAATCTTATGCATACCTTCTCTAAAATAATCAGTCTCAGAAGAGGTCACTTTGTGTTCTTAATAGGAGCCTGGGAAATAACGAGAGCAAGTGCAGAATTCTGTAAAGGAATCATTGCATCGTTAAGTACAGAGCAAGACCTCAGAATGTCAAGGATGTTTGTAAGACCTCTCATAATTAGTTATCTAAGCAGCTCTGGATTGCACTCTTATAATGTGATTGTGTTATTCTGCTCATTAAAAAAAGCCTATGTAATACCATAACCACGATCGACCACTGTCCTAATAGGACAATTATTTCAGTCAGCATTGCAAAACACCATAACCTTGCTGCTAGCTTTTTTAGGAATATACACACATTTTTATATTACACTGTAAATTATAACATTTCATTCATTCCCATAGAAATATATATTGTCTCCATTTGGCTACTATGAAAGCTGATGATTCATTTGTCAAATTTCATTGCTTCCATATCTCCAAAATATTAGTTTTAACTCATAGAATTGTCAGGGTTGGAAGAGACCTTTAAAAGCATCAAACTATGCTACTTCAGTGCAGGAATGTTATAGTTGTTGGTACTAGGAAGTAAAATCTGTATACAATTAACTTTTAAGCTACTCAAGTTGCACTTCCAAGCATTGACATCCTTACAAGTGTCCTAAATTCCCTGAGTGACATTGCTCAGTATTACACTGGGGGCAAAAACTATGTATAAGGTAAAAAGCCATTTGAAATAGTGTTGACATGGAAACATATTCCTTTTAACCTGAAGTGCTTTCAAGTCTGCTTAAAATGAAAGTAATCCTAAAACAGTAGCATAACAAATAAAAGAAGTTCATTGCAAAATAAATCCTCAAATTATAAATGGCAAGCCAAAAAAAAAAAAAAAAAAGAAAAAAAAAAAAGAGTGGCAGCCACAAGAGAATGTCACTAATTCCAGTACTTGAGAAGAAATTCTGGGTATGAAATTAATATTATGTATTCATCCATGAAAGAGTTGGTATTAAAGAAAAAAAACAAAAAACAAGCAATGTAAATTTGTTTTAAATGTCATATTTAGGCTTAAATATTTTGCTGTGATATAAATAGGGCTTCAGAGAAGAATTTCTGTCTTAGTGATTTGTGAGGCAAGCTTTCAGGATTCAACTAATTTAATTTAAATTTATTAAGTGTAAGTTACTTCCATGAGTCTCTGCTATCAAAAATTGAAAAGGAGAATAGAATAGAATAGAATAGAATAGAATAGAATAGAATAGAATAGAATAGAATAGAATAGAATAGAATAGAATAGAATAGAATAGAATAGAATAGAATAGAATAGAATAGAATAGAATAGAATAGAATAGAATAGAATAGAATAGAATAGAATAGAATAGAATAGAATAGAATAGAATAGAATAGAATAGAATAGAATAGAATAGAATAGATGTCTGTTAGTCCACTGAGGGAGTGGACTAACAGAACAAGTTAAAGAGCAGGTGGGATGAATTTTTGCATATCAAATGGTTTCCTTGTACTATCCAGTAGGCTTTCTGCAAATTTTTTCTTGGTTCCTTTTATTCTTTTTTGATTTTTCTTGGTTAATCTGTTTGTCACATAGAAGTAATTCTCACTCACTGAGAACCCCAATGAGAAACTAGCTCTTTGAACTTAGCTGAAGTGAAAAATAATCTTCTCTCAACAAGACAGAAATCTCTGCAACACAAAAATCCACTAATGAAAATTAAACTATTGAATTAATTGAAACATTTTCAGTAAAGTCAAATTAATTTTATATTATATGTTCAAAATTATATATGAAGGATACCTATACACAACATGAAGGTGTTTCAGTTAGTTCTTGCAACTGAGCTGCAAAACAAATCTAGTAATTATATTCTCATTAAAATTATAAATTTAATGTATAAGTTCTTCCTTCCAGAATAGATTGTTTGTTTGTGGGTTTGTTTGTTTGTTTATGGACCAGCATGAAGAGCACCTGCTAATCATCTGGCATTCAGAAAAAAATCCATTCAGGTACTCAAAGAAAAGATAAGTAATATTATGGCATTATTGTCTGATCTATTATTGAAGCTGCCCAATTACGTATATTTGTATGTGTATTCATCTCACTGTTTCAGGATGATTTTGACCAGCCTTCTCCTAAATAGATATTGTAATTTCTGACTCTGGGTGTCCATGTTCTTTATGATCCTTGACAAATTTTATATTCCTGATTCTTCTGAAATTTCCAGAAATTTATTCAACTGAGTTGACAGCTTCTGATCAAAGTTCTTTTATTTGAAAATTGATACCTGCCCTTTATTGCTAGTTTCTTATTTTCATTATTAATGAGTAGCAAAAAATCCAGGGATCATTTATTTAAAATTTTTTCCTACTTCTGTTTGAAAATCTCATTTTTAAAAGTCAAAGGTGGAATATTTCTGTAGTCTTTCAATCCTCCTGAGGTTCTTTGTTCTCTCTATAGTACATTGACAAGGGAACTCTATGCCAAGTAAATGTAATTTTCTCTCCTCAAATGATCTTCTAAACGGTTATATTATTTCTTTCACATCATTTTAATTGATTTAGCTCCAAAAAGATTGGTTGAAGGCTATGTAGGGCTCTACTGTATTATTAGTTTCTTCCTTAAGAAAGTAAGCAGTGCATTCATTCTGTTTGTACTTTTAAAAGCTTTTTTTTTTGCCTATCCTTCTAGCAGACTATTTTCCTTACTAAACTATAGCACTTTATTTGTGATGATGCTATCAGCACATCACTGCAGAGAAAAAAGCATTTGAAAGCTCCTGAAATAACTTTGTAGCAAGAAACCTACATAGTAGGAAGAAAAGCAGCTTTTCATTACATAACATTATTCAGATTATTGTTCTCATGTCCATTATTCTCATATCCAGAAAAAGGACAATGTCATTAAAAAAGAAAAAGGACACTTTCCATTATGAACAATGTGCATTCAAAGTTGGTGGCAAGCCTGCTTCAGAGTAAGATAAAGCCAAAAGGAAAGAGATGGATGAAAATGACATTGATATTATGTGGTTAGCATACACTATCTTTCCTAGACATAATCTATCAGAGCCAGGAAGGACCAGAGGAGAAGAGAGGATTGTGGTAATTTTTGTTTTTTTAATAGTATTCAAGTGAATTGTCCTCTTGATTTTTTAATTTCTAGGAGTTGTCTTCATTCTTATCACAAGCCACAGATTCTGTGATTTTTAGTGGCAGATCCTGGACATTCTTGACAACATTCCTACTTTCTTATCAGAACAAACATCACTATTTCTTATTAGTCTGAAAGAGAGAAAAACTGTGAATGTGATTTCATCTCCAGCTCCCCCAGTTCAAGTTAACATTGGCTTCTTTCCAGGTGGTGCCACAGCTCAGGAATTTTTCATTGCTAAAGTTAACCTAAACCCCATTGTTCCCAGAAGAAAAAAAATATTATTCTAAATTCAGTCCCTGTATTTGCTAGAAATATCCAGACAAGGTAAAATTGACTAGTTTCCGCAGCAGATTAATGAAAGAGATTTAACTGTGGTGAAGATGCCAGCTGTTTCCCCAAGCAGCTATGTTGGATTTAACAGGTTTCCAACTGTGGGACAATTCAGCCTGCACCTCTTCCCTATGGCTGGACTCTCACGATGGTTCCCAGTTGCCAGTCTCCGTGCAGACCTGCCAGAAATCCAATCACCAGACCGTATCATCTGTTTAGACCTGCCTCAATCTTATTTAATTAAACTTTTCAAGCCTAACGAGCCAGCATTAAAAAAATCAAAAACAACTAACAAAAATCTGCAAAACCAAATAAAAAACAAAGAAACCAAAAAGAACTTTACCAAAACTGTCAACAGAATCGCATACAGGGATTAAAGAATCTTAAAAAAAATCACTTATTTGCTGGTTTTGACACCGGTGTACTAAAATTCCAGAAAGGACTGTAATATTTTCTAAGAAGAAAATGTCTAACATTGTCTAACATACTACAAAACATACAAACACAGGCTTATTATTTTCAAGGTAGAACCTCTACTGTCACAACAATGTCAGGATGAAAAAAAAAAATAGGAGATTTTAATATGAATGGAAGGAGTCAGCCTGAGGAAATCATGGATATCCAAATATAAAGGTAAATTTATAAGACTCCTATGAAATTACAAAAAGTTCATATGCTTGCAAGGTCCCCAGTCTTCTGTTTTTGTTGTCATCCAGCTCTCTTGAATTTTTTGCTTTATAATTGTACCAGAGGTGTTATAGCTACAGTCCAGTAGTGGAGATACATTTTTTTCTGAGTTTGCTTTCATTGGAGAAATCCAGTTTAATAAAAAAACCCAAAACAAAACCCTGAAATATAGTGGTTTTTCTTAATTTTATGCAATTAAAATTCAAAATGTTTTGTTTAGAGTAACCTCTGACAAATAGAAAAGGGGACTTAATTTTCACTTGTCTTTTAAGTCCTTTCTACAAATACTGTGGTAGAACAACATGACACCAGAAAATTCATAGATATTTTGTAATTCTGAAAGCAAATTAATTATAGGAAGATAATGGACCTACATCCATTTAAAAAACAAACACAAATAAACAATACTAATCAAAAAGTTTCTCATAGAGTGATAAATCAGCTGAATACATGAAAATCAGTAGCTTGGAGGCTGTAGTTATGTGGAAGATACAACTTCTGTTTCCCTCACACTTACTGTAGTGACAGCTGAAATTGACAGTCAGCTGTCTTAGTGCGCCACAGACCCAAAATACTGCTGAAACAATAAAGGTACCAAAATTACTGTATAACTCATAACTATTAAAGACTGTCTGAAGTAGACTGCAGAAAATTATTCAAAGAAAAAGAAAAAAAGTCCCAGAAGGACTATGACAAATCATTAAGGTTAAGGTGAAATAAGTTGTAACAGAAATAGGGGGTACTTTGAAGGCACAATCCTTATACTGCCATAGAAATAAATTATAGAATCATAGACTCACCTGAGTTGGCCCACAAGTTCAACTACTGAAGTTCAACTCCTGGCTTTGTACAAGATCATCCCAAGAATCACACCATGTGTGTGAGAGTTGTATAAACTCTTCTTGACCTCTGGCAGACTTGGTGCCATGATGAATTCCCTAGGGATGTGGGGAAGTAATCTTCCAACCTACAAAAAAGATTGATATCTGAAATTAGAATTAAAAATGGGGGAAAAAAAGGCAGCTCAAGCTGATAACACAGATTCATAAGACAGAATGAAGACACCCATTAATTACTTGGATGAAGGTGGAGTGTTGTGTTCAGTCCTGGGCAGACAGACATGGAGCTCCTGGAATGGGTCCAATGAAGGGCAACGAAGATGATTAGGGGACTGGAATATCTCTCTTAAGAGGAGAGACCAAGGGAGCTGGGCCTGCTCAGCCTCAAAAGGAGATGGTTGAGAGGGGACCTCATCAATGTCTATCAGTATCTGAAGTCAGGGTGTCAGAGGACGTTTCCAGGCTGCTCTCAGTGGTGCCCAGTAACAGGACAAGAGGCAAGGGGCGGAAATTGATGCACAGGAAGTTCCATCTGAATATGAGGAAGAACTTCTTTACTGTGTGAGTGACTGAGCACTGGAACAGATTGCCCAGAGAGATTGTGGAGTCTTGTTCACTGGAGTTACTTGAGAATGGTCTGGATGAAATCTTGTGCCATGTGCTTTAGTATGACTCTGCTTGAGCAGGGAGGTTGGACCAGCTGACCCACAGTGGTCCCTTTCAACCTGACCCATTCTGTGATTCTGTGTGTTTAGAAGAACAGGCATGGAACAATGCCTAGTATGGCCAGACTGTTACTGTTACATACCTTGAGTAGGTCTGCATTGATTTCATGACAATAAAAATAAATAAATGTTCATATTTAAAATATATTTACTGTGAGTAGTTTGAATTAAACAGGGGTACCCACTATAGCACTTAGTACAGGCTGAGGATATCTTGGTGCCTTGGCAGATCTGAAGCTTTCTAGTGTAAACAGCTACTAGGATTTTGGTAAAGCCTTACTTGAAATAAAAATCTATTGATTGAGCAGAAAAAAATCATGTCTAAATGTGGAATTCATCTCTAAGGATAGATATTCTGTTCTACTATGTGAGTACAAGCTTGTAAGATAACGTGTGCCAGAAGATTACCCAGTCTTATGGTGCTGCAGATGGAATAACTTTTAAGTTCTCCTAGCTGTGGAGCTGAACCTGCATATTCTCTGGGACATCTCTTCTGCCACTCAGTGGGGCTTGGAACTACATTTACTTCCTGCAGAATGGCTCTGTGTGATGGACATGGCGCAGAAAAGAGTAAGCCACATTTCTGAGAAGATAACACAATGGTTATGAAGTTCTGTTACTCTCCAGACTCTTGAGGGTAAGGACAGTCGCCCTTCTGAGATGCTTGTGCTGAAATGCAATGTTTTCCTCCAACATCCATATGTAGGATGACAACCTAAATAGTTTCAGCAGTCTGGTGGTGTCAGAGCAGACCTGCTTTTTCCTTTGTTAGCTATTTCCTCTGATATCAATCAGTTTGCATGTTACATCTCATAGCTATAAGTCTAGACTTTTAGCCTGTAATAAGAAAAGAATTCAGCAAATGCATAAGGGACCTGAGGCTTGCTCCTAGATGTCCTTTATTCCTAACAACTCCAGTGAGGGCTCTGACAGGAATTGTGGAAGAACAACAAAGCTATTTCTTTTTCATAGACATTAATAGGGGGTGGCTAAGAGTGTGCTGCTTTTTGTGCTTGGTACTTTAATGAACCATTCAGTAATGGCTCACACATATCTAAAGATTCAAGTTGGTGGCTTTCTAATACAGAAAAGTAATTTTAAATCTCATTTGGAGCTTTTCACAGTGTCTATCATTGGTGAATTATAATAATTCAATGCATTCTGCAGCTGTGCACAGTATTGGAAATTAATATTTTCTTTCAACTGTCTTCTAATAGAGGCACAATCAAAGTTCCTGATACATAATACATGTTTGGTCTTTCCTCTGAGGTAATCTGAGTTACTCTTCTTCTACCAGAAAATTTACACTAAATAACATGAGATGAAGCATAAATCAACCTATTTTCAAATGCATGAACTTAAAATTATTTTTTTTTTCAAAGACATCTCAGAGTTCCTGATCCTTTGAAGAAGACTAAAGATATATTGTATCCCAGTAGTGCTGTGAGGAAAAAGAGTGTCTAGCTTTGTTTCTAGTAAAATAAATACTCGAATGTAACGGGCTTTGTAGCATTATTAGTGAAATAGGTTAGGGCATCTGGAGTGTGAGAATTCTAAATAGGAGGAAAGGAAGAAAAGTAGTCCAAGTCTTAGAGGTACTATTTACCAAAACTTAATATTATGCATGTTTACTCCATCGGATCCATTACTTCTGCAATGCAAATCCAAGACTACTATAAAGAATTTGGAGTCCCTCATTCATTATTTGTTTTCGCCAGCTGGTACTTCTTATAATACTTCTGACCACATCTACTGGTTCTGTGTAGGAAAGAAGACACATCTTATCAGAGTATGAACTAAGGACCAGACTTCAGAAAAAAGAAACCTCTTTTTTGGATTTGGGGCTTAATAATTAACTTGGCTCTCAGTTAAACAACCAATTTTCTTTAGTACTTGATTGGCTATAATTCCTTTCCCAGCCTTTTGAAAGTCAGAAATGTGCATTATTCTAACTAGCTCGACATTTTCCATGTGTAATTAAACACTCCTTTGATACATGTAGAGAAAATGTCATAACTATACTTAGGATTATGGGTTAACAGCCTGTACAATTTAATTTAAAAAAATGAAGGTGTATTACTTTGTCTAAAAAATTGGTCCCAGGTTGGAACTTTATATACACCAACTTTCATGCCAGAGTGATTTTTTTTTTTTAAAGAGGCAAGATAACAGCTCCTCAGAAACATTGTTTAAAACAGAACTCCTTTCCCAGCTTTGAAATTCTTGTTGATTTGCAAATACAGCTGTAGGGAAGAGTGTCTTTTGTGAACTCTATTAAATCTGTTACAGCTGCTTGTATGTTCAAATTTACACACATATCAGCACTTTCATGTAAATCCTTCCCCCTCCCAGGACATCTTTCCCCAGGAAATAAATGTCTAAACTAACATTGCTGCATTCTATGCTTATTAAGTTGAAAAAATAATGCCTTTCTCCAAGCTTTCTATTTAACTTGCATTATCAAAGTAAAATTGTACTTAGGAGATTTTATTCTGCTTCAGTTTTTTAGTCCAAATTTTCTAAAACTTGAAAATTAAACAATGAGTACATGGAAAATAGAGAAGAGATAAATCCAGAGCATGTTCCCATTGTTCTGACTTACTTGTGTAGCTAAGGAGACATAGCAGCCCAAGCAAACTCCAAAAGATCTAGTGAGTGGCATACAGAACCATGATACCACCTGAGATTAGAAGGAATTTTATGTCTGAACTGCTGTAACGCAGGCTCTTGGATGTATGAACAGAAGATTCACTATTCTGTTCTAAGTGCTAAAGCCCATCTGTCTTAGCGTGTTTTGTGTTTCTCAGCATTATAAGTCCCTGCCATTGGAACCTAGCTGGAAAGTAAAAACTGAGGAGTTGCAGTCTCTAAAAAAGGCTCTCATTTACCACTCTCACACTTTTGGACAAGGTAATTAAAAATGATGATAATTTAAAACAAAGATAGTGTTTTATCCCAAACATCTGAAATGAAGCACAGTTTTTCTTCATTTTCTCACATCAGTTACCTGTGTGTTTTCAATGCATATCAGGAACAAGATAAGCAAAAAATTAGAATCTCTTTAAGAAAATATCTTTTTTTTTTTTTTTTAATAATATTCCTAAATAATGACTTAGCCAAAAGCCATGTTGCAACACATGAGAATAATTTGTGAAAACTGGCAGACCAGTTTTATATGAAATCACTGGGAAATTAATTTCTGTGATGGACAGTGATTCCTGTGCAGTATGCATAGGAGTCCTCTCTATCCCTCTCCCTTCTAATATTTGATATTCAGGAAACACAGTCAGTTAAAAACAACTGCTACTGTAATTGACAGATACTGCTTGATTGGGAAGTCTTGCTACTAACAGGTTTGCATTTGTTTAACACACAGCTGGATTGTGTCAAAAAACAACCCATCAACTGACAAGCATTTTCTTGCTGCAAAGCATTCTGTGCTTTGTAATTATTTAACAGAACAGGAAGTAATTTGGTGATGATAATATATTGTACTGCATAATGGCATGACAGCTCACTTATGGGTAGAGAAAAATTTCAGGCTACTTGTACTCTTATGCTAGAAATTAGAAATATTAATTATCTTCTGCTATTAATGCTAGGTATGCAAGTATATGTGTGTGCATCGCTCATTGTAAAACATGCATTTTCATTTTTATTCTGCTATGATTATGTGAAATCAATTTGGATCAGGTACTAATAAATAATCATGTAGAACTATAGTTCTTTCTTCACTGCAGAAGAGAGGAAGCCTCACAATTAAAATGTGTAAAGTGACAATTGGCAAAATGAATGTAATTTATAATTTTTCTTGTAATCATTGCTAGGATATGTCATTTTCCATATCCATAGCAATTTTTAATGTGCAAATTAGGTGTTTTGGTTTTTTTGCTTTTTTAATCCTGACTATACTAAAAACAGCTCATCATGTAAATTAGATTTCCATAACGATTCATCTACAGCTATGCCAACAAACACATAAATTTAAAAATAATAATGATAAATCTATTGAAGTACAGCAGCCTTTTGAGAGGAATTAAAGGCATGCTAAGACTGAAATACAATAATCAATTCAGTACAACTGCCCAAAATTCTCTGAGAAGAGAGTGCTTGTGGAACAAAAATTTTAAGAGTCAGTATTCCAAATATGACAAAGAATGTGTGACTGACTTCTTTATTTCTCGCCTAAAACTAGAAATAGGAAAGAGGTTTCAGAAAATAATGGGATGCAGCTCACCTTTTGCAATGAACAAGTATGGGTGTCCAAGGGATTGGTGTGTGTTGGAAAAGCAAGGACACAAAAAGAACAAACACACAAAGAGCACCAAAGAGCCTCCGATGTTGAAAGAAAGGCACAGTTTTGATTCAGGATCCTGTCCTAAATTGTATTTTGGGGCTTTATTCAGAATCATACATGAAAAGAATCACAGAATCATAGAATGGGTCAGGTTGAAAGGGACCACTGTGGGTCAGCTGGTCCAACCTCCCTGCTCAAGCAGAGTCATACCAAAGCACATGGCACAAGATTTCATCCAGACCATTCTCGAGTATCTCCAATGAACAAGACTCCACAATCTCTCTGGGCAATCTGTTCCAGTGCTCAGTCACTCACACAGTAAAGAAGTTCTTCCTCATGTTCAGGTGGAATTTTCTGTGCATCAATTTCTGTCCCTTGCCTCTTGTCCTGTTACTGGGCACCACTGAGAGCAGCCTGGAAACGTCCTCTGACACCCTGACTTCAGATACTGATAGACATTGATGAGGTCCCCTCTCAACCATCTCCTTTTGAGGCTGAGCAGGCCCAGCTCCCTTGGTCTCTCCTCTTAAGAGAGATATTCCAGTCCCTTAATCATCTTTGTTATCTTTTGCTGGACCTGTTCCAGGAACACCATGTCTTCCCTGTACTGAGGAGCCCAGAACTGGGCACAGCACTCCAGATGTGGTCTTGCTAGGGCTGAGCAGAAGTGCAGGGTCAGCTCCCATGCCCTGCTGGCAGTGTTTCTTCTATTGTACTTTCTAAGGGTATCAGATATCAGAAAAATGTACTTTAAAAAATCTGCTTTCTGTCATGACCAATAGCACATCATGAATGGGATTGCTCCTTTCATATCACAGAAACTCTCACAGGAGTAGCATATTGATTAATTTTCTTTCCTGCAATATCTCAATTATGCTGGTAGGCTGTTTACTCAAATCTGGCTTTGTAACAAATGTATGTGAGTATCAACAGAGATTGAATAGACACTTTTACAGCCTATAATGTTCTGTGACTGACTAATTGCATGATAATGAATATGACGAATTTCTGTGACAGTATCATTAAAAAGGTCTCTTGACTATCTAATTTGATAAGTAAATATGTAATTGATCTACTTGGTGAAAAAGATACTTTTTAAAAATTTGTATTTCTTATTGAAGGTACTTAGAGTTCAGGAATTTGCTTAAGGAAAGTTTATTTTTAACAGGAAACAGTATTTTTCTCAGAATTTCAGTCCTAGAACCTCATGGTAGCCAGATAAAATCTTTCTTTTTTTGAGGTTGTCTAGATTGCCTCTTTTGCAAGTGCAGTCCTTTTCTCATAAAACTTTTTGTCTGCAATTACTCACACACCATCACTAAGACAGTGCTCAGCTGTGGTTTCCTAATCTTCTCCGGCACTGCAAAGCAGCAGATAGCAGGAAAGCTCAGTTCAGCAGTCTTCTGTGTGCTTGACAGAGCCTGGATTGAGAAATGTTCCCTGTGAGAGAGGGGCTCTCTTTCTGGTCAGATCAAAGGATCCTTGAATCCTCAAGGCTATTGTCTGAGAAGAGCCCATAACAAGTGCAGGGAAGAGTAGCAAGACAGAGCAAATGCACAGCAGGAACTGCACTGAGTGTCCTCCTACCAGCCAATACCGGCAGAATTCCTGAGTCAGGAGTGGTATTTTTGTACCTGGCTGCCCTCAAGCAGGTTTAATGAGTCTTCAGATCATAAAATAACTGCACTGGCCGCATGATCAATATTCTAGGCAAACTTACACAATGTTTTCCATAATCTGTATTATTTCTCTAACATCAGAATTGTTTTACTCTCTTAGTCTATAACAAAAATATTAGTTTGCTTAAAATAAATATAATTTAAAATTAATTTTCCTGTAATAGGTATTTTTTTAATCTGTACAAAATAGTGGGTAGTGATATTATATAGGCATGTCTTAGATATGAAGGTAAAATATTTCTACCCGTATCACTGATAGTGAGTTTATTGATTCTTTTGGGCTGTTGAATCTTCTGGGTAGGATATATTTTTAAGGTGGGTATGAACAGAAAGGTCCAGTGTAATAAGTGAAAAATGAAGAAGGAAGAAAAAAAAGTCACTCTAAGGATTTCAGGTAGAACTCAGAATAGCCTAATAAAAAAATCACAGCTTTGCCTACTTTTTTCAGTTGCTTTGAGATTTTTTTTCCAATTATTTTTGAACATAGCTCATCATTTCTTTGGTAAAATTAAATCCCTAAATTTTCAGTGTTTTGGGTTATTTTTCCACTGAAGAACTCTGCCTCTGAAGCAGGAATCTTTGTTTGTTCCATAAGAGCAATGTTTTGCACAGTTAGATTTCAGGACAATACTGTGAGTGAAGATCCTGTTGCCAGCCACATCTTGTATTACAGCTGAATTCTGCTTTGTCTCAATGATGGCTCTTGAGTTTACAGCATCAGTAAATTTCAAGAGGGTAATCTAGTTTTGGTGACAAGGAAATGAATGAAGATTTTTAAAGGTTCTCTCTTGATAGCTGGATGGAACTTTTCTTAGATGGTTGGTAGATTGCAAAATATTCTATACATGCTGTTTACTGTACTTGAAGAGAAAAAGAGAAATGAATTCTTGGGATGACTGAAAATATTGTATTTATTCTCCTATTGCATACATGGCTCATCTGAGAATCTTCATTTTTAACATACAGTATAGTGCTGGCCCTTAAACTTGGTTCTTGATCTATAGAACTGCATACATTTCTACAGGAACTGAGCTCAGGGTATTATATATACTATGGCCTTCTAGGAAGAATGCAGTTTTTCAAAGGAGGATAAGTTGTTTTGTGGAAGTCTGACAGAGCAATAATTTTTACTGTAGAAATGATCTTAGAGTATGAGTCAAATCTGTAAAACAGTTCCTGTTATACAAAATTTGATCAGGTGCCAATTTTTTCTTAGTCGGATTTTTCTTCTTCAGATATACTGTTATATCCTTCAAAATATATATGCACATTTCTCATTAAATATTCAAATTATTGTGTTAGCTGATTATCTCAGCTTTTGGCTTTCATAGAACTATTCAATGTGGATGTTGTTTATGAGGGGTTAGTGAAGAATTTAGCCTTACAGCACCCATGAGTATTAGTGATCCATCAAATATTCTGTGCATAATGTCCCAGTGTGTCTTAATTAAGAGTATGCATAAGGTTCAAACCATCTGGAGCCTGCTCTGCTCTGAAATATTTTGATTTTGTCCCCTTTCAATTTCACAGGGCTTGTGTCTCATTTGTGATATGCAGAATATGGATTCTAAGTGTCTCTTTTGGTGTAATGCTTTCTCCCTGTTGTCTGTTTGAGAGGTGTATTTGGGCTTTCCACCTGACAGAGCAACCTCTTTTTAGTGGTGTTGTAATTAACTAATCATGAGAGAAGTACCTGTACACATCAGGACAAGAGGAAGGGAAATTAGCAACCCTCTCCTGCTTTTAGTGAGGAAACAAACCCAAGTATAAACAGGGAAAGCTTCTACGTTCGGAAATAGAGAATTCCCTTTCATTTTTGACCCGTTCTTGAGACTGTGGTAACAGAGTTTCTGTTCCACTGTGCTATCCTTGTCTAACACTGACTTTTTCTAGATGCTAAGGAATTTGTCCAACTTCTGACATAAATAGGAGCTGTTTAATTTATTCCTGCTTAATTTATTTAGCTTCCTGCACCCCCATCATGCCTTGATTCTGAGCTTTCCTTGGGCAGGGTAGACTTCAGAAGGAGCTGAAGTGCAGCGTGATATTGAATATCCAGTATTGAGGGAAAGGGAAACAAATGATTTCTCATAAAAAATAAATCTCCTCTTCCCTTTGGTGTTGGTTCAACTGCATGAGTCAGTGGGGCCTATTGAATGCCTGCCTTTTTCTCCGTGGTATCCTGTGTCCCAAAACAGACTCACTCGCATCCATGGTGCAGCAACATCATTCCTCTGAGTACAGTCTACTGACCTACACCAGCAAAAAGAGACTCAACCTTTCAGCACTGCTCATTGTAATAACAGAATTATTACATTCATTTGGCATCTCTATGCAGCCTTGTGTCAGGAACCAGCATTTTGCTTCTTGAAGACAAGTGAAATAAGTTAAGAGAATAACATTTTTGTATTGAGCTCAAGACAAAAGATAGGTTTAATTAGTCCCTGAAAGCTAAGTCTGACTGCAAGCCCTTTGTCTTCCAAGTGACTACTAGCAATTGTTCCATTGCCTACATTGTCTCAGTTGACACTACAATGACCCAAGTCATGCAGGTTTTTAAGCAATTAAATACATATTTAAATTGCTACCCATTCAGATTAGTGAGTAGATTTTTCTTACAAAAAAACTTCTCAGTCAAAACAAAAAAACCCCAACAAGTTAATGAACGTATCTTGGTACTGTGTTGTGGAGTCTTATGGATGAGGAGTAGGAAAACCAGTAAAGACAAGTAAAATGTAATAGTTAGCTTTAGTAACCCCATTAGATTTTACATATATCAAAGTTTAGCAAACCCCCTTCTTTCTGTAAATAGAGTTACCACTCTCCTTCTGAAGTGAGTCAGTAGCCTGTTCTAATGAAAATCTGAGCCTGGCACATCCATGCCAGCTGTAACGTGCTTCTCTACGGAGAATCAAGTCAAAGGGATCAGATTCATGTAGCTTTGCACACCTACTCAGTAGACATTAAACCAGAATTAGACATCAAATCCTCAACTGCAGGCAATGGAGAGAGATGGGTACATTTAGAAAACAGTTTCTCTAGATTATTTTTGGTGTTCAGCTCAGAAATTAATTACTCCTTAAATATCCCTATGTCTTCTTCCTGACTGCAAGTGAAATGAGTCACTCATCATGCCTGCTTATGTGAAACTTATTACAGCTTTCTTGGTTTACAAACACTTTAAAACTCCTTCACTCTGCCATTGCACTATAAAAATGTTGACTTGAACAACCAACTCACTGAAATAATTTATCAACATTGATAAAATAATGTATCTATAATGAAGCATGAATATTAGAAACATGTCTAAATCTCAAAATTTCCTTTTGTCTTCTTCCCTGTATTTTATAGTTCTCAAAGAATATTCAGTGAATAACTAATACAACACCTTGCCTCTCAAAATTATAATAAAAAAATATTTACAGAGGAACACTGAAGCATTATGCTTATTACTGTCAGTAAAGTCCAGATTCAAGATACTCATAGAATCATAGAGTGGTTTGGGTAAGAAGGGGATCTAAAACATCTAGATATAGTTCCACTTTCTCTGCCTTGGGCAGGGCCACCTTCCACTTGACCAGTTTGCTCAAAGCCCCTTCCAGCTTGACCTTGAACACCTCCAGAGGTGGGGCATCCACCACTTCCCTAGACAACTTGTTCCAGTACCTTACCACCCTTAGAGTAAAGAATTTTTTCCAAATATCTGATCTAAACCTACCATCTTTTAATTTGAATACATTCTCCCTTGTCTTGTCACTTCATCATGCTCTTGTAAATTGGCTCTCTCCATCTTTCCTGTCAGTTTCCTTCAGGTACTGGAAGGCTGCAATTTGGTCACCCCAAAGCCTTCTCTTTTCAACACATAGCATATCTGGAGGTGAAAATGAAGTCCCAGGTATCTATTGCCAGCCTCTTGAATGAGCTACAGGAAAGCTGTTGGAAAGAACACAATTTCTGTCCTGTTGCCCAGAGTACAAACTATCATGATAACATTTCTTCAGAGAGAAACAAATTGATTTCACTTCATACAAAAGGGTATATGACCTGGAGTGATGGTTTGGCTTTTTTCTACAGTTAAGAAGAATATTCAGTCTAATAAACACACTGCCGTGCTATTTATATAGAGAGGTACTTCTTCAGGCACTGTGCTGATGTAAAAGACCACTATATACAAGACTGGGGGTTGATTTGCTTTTATTATGGATGAAGCTCTTTGAAGGTGTGCTTCACATCATTACAATGTCAAAACGTCATTTAGCCTTGGATCAAAAAGATTCTAACACTTTTTTTGATAGTTGCGTTGAGCTAAATCTTACTCTTGGAAACTCCATGTGTTTAGTTACGGTTGACTTTTGTGTCTAAGGCAAAATAGCCAATTTGTGGTTATGGAGTTGTGTACGGTGCTTAAGCACATGAAATATGGCTTATATGCTGGAACCACATCCTGCAACTGCAACATTCTGCACTGGTGTGCAGTCTGCTGCTTGCACTACAGCCTAGCTGGAGGGGGAAGCGAGGCAACAAGGTAGCCCCAGAAGTCACTGTTGGCTCCCAAGGTCCCCCAGGACCACCTGTACTCTCAGTCCACATCTGTGCTACCTGCAGTAGTGAAGAACTACTGTCAGTCAGCAGTGATCCTCCCTCAGACCTCCTTTTCCAATCAGAATATCAAAACCAGAAGCTGCTGCTAAGAACTAGGATGTGGAGTGATGCTTTAATCAGATTAGGACCAGAATAGCTGGTGTTAATATTTTTAAAAAAAAATTTCTTAAAGACATCATGAAAATAATAAAAAGTCAAAATTTACAACATTTATTTAAAAGCTGGAACAAGTTAGTAGGAATGTTGTTGTTTTCCAGTTTTTTATCAGGAAAAAATTAAATTATTTTTTTCTTCTGTTCTAATTCTGGGCATGTATGAAAGATATACAATTATAAAGAGCCAAGTAAGTAGCTAGAACCTGATTCCAGAAAGCTTTATCATACCAGCTTCTTACGTTATAATTTTTAATATATGATGATAATTAGTGTTTCTGTTGATCATCAGCTCAATGAACAACAGATACATTTTTTATTTATAAAATTGGAGTGCAGAAGATAATGAGGAAAATATCTTTACAAACTGTATTTCTGTTCAAAATAGAGATAAGCTCACCTTTATATGTTAAAATCAATACGTTTTCCAATGTGAGAAATATTTTTGTATATTTAATTCTTACAGATGCAAGAGTTTATTAGCTGCCTGTCCAAGCTGTTTTCAAAGAGAGTCAAAGGCAAGGTAGATAGACTTTCATTTCTTTGTACTGAATGCACTTTCTTACACACCCAGATTCAGCAAAATAAAAAACTACTTTTCCCATTCTTTTCATCTCTATACGCCACGGTGTACTTGCTATGCAGTGTTGTTGAGAAGATGGTCTGTAAATTCTAGTTCCAAGGTTTTAATTGCTGAAAGTCTGCAGATTCTCACAGTCCAATAAAGATCCCTTGGACTTGCCTAAATTTTATTGTTATGGCTCACAATATAACAGAAATATCTCCACCTTCATTCCCCTTATTTATGTGATATTCCAAAATATTTAAAAAGTATGCTGGCTTTTTTTTCACTTCAATTTGCTGAATGGTGTAAAGCGAGATAGAAATGAGGACAAAAAATAAAAGATCATGCAGAACAAAAAGCCTCATTTATCAAGTTAGAAAATCCAGTCCTCCTAAAGCTGGTATTATGCCATTTCTAAGCTAGTTCTCATACTTAAGTACCAAAAGGTCATTTTCTTGACTACTATCTGAAGTCTCATCTTTTAATCTTGACTGTAAATTTTTATGGGTATTTAACCTGAGCCAAGAATGTGACATTTAAATCAGCAGAGGTTTCTTATTTTGATCCCCTTCTTGTACAGCTTTTACAAGAAGTACCTTAAAGCATTAGTGTCACACATTTCTCCTGTGAGAGAGAGACTGGCAAATTTATGAGGACATAGACACTCTCAGTCAGCAATTGATTGCGGTTAAAATGGTTAAAGTATGTGCACACAGATGTGGAAATCAGACTAAGCAGACTGTACAGCTGAACTGCTCTACCAAATAGTTCATTTTGAAGCTGTTATTATACATTATTTCGCTGATTTCAAAGAGTTTGATGTACAGCAGCAGATTTGTTGCTTTTGGTGGTTTGGTAAATCTTACACATACAGTAACTCCATGCACAGTTCTATTTTAATATAGCTTGGAAGAAAAAAAAAAAACAACCTGGGAAAAAACCCTCTGTCTTTTTTTTCTGTAATTTTCTTATTTCCAATATCAAGCATATTATAAACATAAAACAACACTGAGAAAAGTGCTTTAAGGCTGATCACTTTTAACAATTCTATAGGCAGAGAAATGTAGACCCAGGAAACTCCATAATTTTTGTCAAGAGCAGAGAAGACATGGCAGCTCATATTTCACTGCAGTCTAGCAAGTTGAGAGTACACCTCTTCTTTGGCATGCCTGAGAAGTCTATGACAAAGCCAAGAAAGCCTCTGGCTTTTTTTCACTCTTACAGCTGCTAGTTCAAGATATATTAACACCCTCTCCTGTATATGTATATCCATGTGTGTAACAACCACCCTCCAAACCCCCTATAAACAGATGCATAAAAGGATGCACAGGGGAGGATTTGGGAGAGACCAGTGTGGTAAAACAGAACTTCTACTATATGATGACTTTATGTCTTTCCTTTCTACACAGATTCCCAGATTTTAACCTAGCAGGTGCCATGCGATAATCTGGCCTGATTTTTTACTGAGACGTTCCAGCTCATCAATAGGAATTTTAGGGCTGGAGTAATGATCTAAGCTGGAACTGGAATCCTCCTAAACCATCTGTGTCAGAGACTGCTGGACCAGAACATAACACTTAGAGATCTGATGAATGCATGGGCATGTCATCCCACAATATGGCACCCTGAAGGACCATACGGAGTACCCAGTGATTAGGCAAAAGAAGACATTCTGGCTTTAAAACCCCTTTTTGGTTTTTTTGTTTTGTTATGATATGTTGCCTCAACCCCACCTGGCACTGTGATTGCTGAGTGCCCTACAAGGAAAAATCTTCAAACCTGAATCGAGAAAGTTAAGGTAAGATTAATTGCACGTGTCTATATCTGGGCTTGTCACCTAAACTCCCCTCATAATCAATGAGGAGACATAAGCACGTGCATGGTGTGACTGATCACAGCAGGAACCTAGTGTCTGAAATACGTCAGATGAATCACTGCTTTTTATATTTTCCCTGATTATAAAAGGAACCTAAGATGAGTCACCTAGATTCAGACATCTGCATTGAAAATTTTTGGTTAGGTGGGTTGAATCCCACTCAGAGCTTCTTCTGAGGTTGTCAGACTAATTTCTGACAAATTTAATACCTGAAGATGCACAGAATTGTCACCTTCCATGTATCAGAAGAATAGAGGAACCTATCCCTGAGCACAGTAAATGGACATGGGCAGTTGTCTTTTGCATCCAGTGAAGAATATAATTGACAGGTCAAAGTCAAACATTTGGAACGCCTGTTCTCCCAATGTTACTGTAACAGGGACACTACAGCCTTCCTATAAACTGTGAAGAATGACACGTTAACACTCATTCATTGACAGAAACAAGAATCACACAGGTGTTTCTGTATAGGACAGACAGAAAACCCCAAAATTTCTATGGAAAATAAATCTCTCAGACCTAAGCAAAAAAAAATAAAAAAAATTAACTGCACAAAATGAATCTCCTAAAAAACTGTAATATTGATTTTACCATAAATTGATACCTATATAAATTAGACATATATTCATGACTTGATGCTTCTGTGGAATTCACTAGAATGTTTTGCGCCTATCACAGTGCTCTGGTTATTAGAAATGTTTTCCAATATCACAAGCATTTCAGCACCAACTTTGCTGGTGCTACCTCCCATTTGTTTCCATTCGTGTGTTTTGTCACAAATTTATTGCTTCTGTATAACTGTAAATTTTTCAGCACTGGGTAATATGAGGTTGCTTTTAGCACATCTATTAATTTTCTGCCATCTTCTTCATTTCCTATATTTTATTTGACATATTAGATTATTTATGAACTGCTTCCTATTGACATTTACTTTAATCTTGTTTATTTCTCTGTTTAATTTAGGAAAGAGCTCAGCCGGTCAGGTTTAAAGGTACCTATGCCAAATGCTTATGAACATACATCAAGAGAGCTGCTTTTCAGCCCCTGAGTAATAGATGCAAGTAAATGGATCACAACAAATAATCTAGTCAATAGGGTAGATTCTCTTTTGCCTCATATTTATTGAGCAAATAACATGTCAAAACCATAATATCCTGCAGATTGATGGGTTTGGAAATTTGAACAGTGCTGCTTGACCAATAGTGGCCATGCTAAGTTATTCCCTGTTCCTTTACTCAATAAGTAAGCTCACTTTTCCATAAGCCTGCATTTCCCCTCTTGCCCCTGGTGTGCAGGGAACAAAGCTGCACTTTAATTCAGACAGATGGCTGCAGCACAGGTTGCTGCAGTTCATACCTTTAGCCCCAGACATGCTCATTCAGTAACTGAGGTGGTGCTTTAATATAAACACAGTGTAGCACAGAGGCTTCTAAGTGCAAAGCTGAGGTTTGATTTCAATGATTCCTCAGAGATGCTGCTCTGAAAACTGTTTTCCATGTACTTTTCTGGAAATGAAATGGAACCTTTCTGATGAAACAGTGAATACAGAAGGCAAATAGTTAATCAACTTGTTTAAAAAATCATCACAGTCAATTTTTGCACATTTGGAGTAGTTCCAATATGGGTCTTGTTATTCCATGATATAATTAGTTTCTTCAAAAAGAACCCAAATATCTGTTTTATAAAAAAAAAATTAAAAAATTAAAGCTCCAGATTTCTTTGTAAGGATTAAAATATATTAAAATACATAGCCTTATTTTCTGTATTAATTGATAAGGATGATTGAAGGGGGTCTTGGAGCTGTGTTGCAAAGACATGCTTATAAATTATAGTCTAAGAGATGGACTGTTCCTACTTATGAAAAGGCTGATGTTTTCTGTTAGACTTCCAGTTGGGTAACAAAAAGAAAGAACTACCCATGATACGAGAGCTTTGATGTTCCATGCTTCAGTCCTGTGTCCTATAGATTGTGATAACAAAGGTACTGGCAGTGAGACTTTGAGCAGCTTGCATTGAAATAACTGTGGTCATGATATTTGAAAACATGGTACATGGCTGTGTGTTTGTAAGAGGAAGGGAAGGAGATGTGAAATTTACCTAGTTTATTGTGCATCTGGTGGAATAAATGTTGTCATTGATGGACTGACAAAAGTGTAGGTTCTTCAGATAAAACCTGTTCAAAGACAAAAGGTTTGAATTCATGCTATTGGTGTTTTACAGCACAGATAAAAAAAGGCGCATGGTTCACAGCTTTCAGAGGCCATGAACTCTGCTTCAGTCTGTAATTCTAAATTCATGTCAACAAAGTTTTTGCCATTTGATTTCTAGGTTCTTTTTTTAAATTTTTTTAAAGTTTTTAATTTATTTTTTATTTTCCACAAGGAAAAGGAAGAAAAAATAGTAAAGAGACATTTTTAGTCTCTCATTGTTTATTTTCTAAATTCTAGTTTTGGTAATTGTTTCAGAGGGAATGATGTAGCCAAACAAATGGTGCTGTCTGCGTGGGCATTTTCCTGTTTATATAACCTTTCTGTCCATTTACCTTCACTCACAACAAGCAGCACCTGATGCCCTGCTGCAGCTAGGTGTGATCAGCTTTGTGCCTGCTGCTGAAGCCCAGCCCTGGTATCCCATACTATCCTGCCCTCAAGACACAGCTCTTCATTCTGATTGTTTATCCCAGATAATAAATACCAGCCTTGACACAATGGTTTGCTTTTTTTTTCTTGACAGATGTTCACATCTTCTGTCTGGTGTGCTAATCTACACCGGAAAGGATTTTTGGAGGTAATATCTTTTACAAGATGGAAAATAGAACTCTGATAACAGCAGAATTTCAACTCTTACAAAGGCATTTTTACTTTTTAAAGTACAAATATTGATTTGATCTGCACTTTTCATGTTCTCATGCAAAGGTTGCAGCACCTATCATGGTATGAAATTTAAACAGGGAGACTTATCTCAGGGAAACCCTATTTGTATAACATCAGAATTTGAACTGGAAAACTTCCCAGGTGATTGGTTCTCTCAAAGTCATCAAATTTCATGGGAAGCCAGTAAATATTTTGGAATGTATAAAACATCAGTCTTTAAACAAAGAGGATTTGCTAATGTTGCTGGCTTTGCCAAAATTTCAGTTGGCCCATATCCAGCTGACTCACCTCTCTGGGCAAACATACCCTAGTAATGATTTCTCTTTAAACATTGTAAAGTTGTGGACGTCTATCTAGGGTAATTAAGCTGAGGTTATTCACAGCATTATCTACAGCTACTGAAAATTTAGAGGCATCTCATAAGAAATAATGTGTCACTCTGAGGCTGTACAACCTAAAAGGGAAGGTTTTGCACTCATGAAAAATTCCTTATTACCAAAATCTTTATTGTCCTTTGAATGTGTTCCATGTTTAGGCTCACAGAACCCTTTGAATTGAGGGCTATAGAAATGCCATCACCTTTGTGCTTGGATTATAACTGTCATTGCTCGTTGGTGAAAGCTTCAATTAGCTTTATGTCACAGCTGTAATGAAAGCAGAAGCATGGGCTATAGATCTAGAGTAAAATTGACTTACAAAATCATTTAATAATACAGAAATTATGGTAAAACTAATTGAATTATATAGACAACTGATAAAATCTGATTAAATATATCTTATTCAGTTAATTTTACTGTACCTATGTCAGTCTCATTTAGAATATTTGTTGTATTCTATTCCATTATTGTTATTATTTGCTATCTAATTATGTAGTACTTTATGATCTGCTAGAAACTTCAGAGTTATAAAAAAGCTTTTCACTGAATAATTCACCACTTTTATGAATTTCAATTTATTCAAAGAATCATATAATTTCTTATTAAATCACTTAGGTAATGACTTTCCTTTCATTTGTTACCACTTATCATAAGACTACAGCATCATTTTGCTGGATTAAGTAAATTTTTTCTATAAATGTTCCTAATTAGCTTGTAGAAAAGTAAAAAGATCATGCCAGTTTTCAGAGAGTGAGTTCAACATAGCTGAAGCTTGAAACAAAGTTCTTAACATCTTTGCTTCATTTTCTACCCTAGCATATATTTTCCAATTCCATTACCAGAAAAACTCCAAATATACAGGTAGGATATATATGCAAGCCGTCTTCATGTTTTACTGAGAGTGGGGAAAGTGAATCCTTCACAGCCTTCAATGTGTGCTAAACCAAAAAGTGAAGGCAAATTATGCAGCAATTGCATTATTTAATGTTTACTTCTTTGACACCAGAGTAGCTCTATGATCTTTGCGTCTCATCTGGAGAGCTGAGTGCTGCCAAAGAGACTGAAGGGTTGTGGCTACTGGAGTTTGTTTGGAGAGAACAATTGAAGTTTCAAGGTTATCTAAATTTCCATTAACATTAATCAAAGCAAATGAGTTTATGGGAAAGGAGAGGATCAAATTTGCATCCCTTCACTAACAGCTGTAGTCAGAGCCAAAAGCAGAATTAAAGTTTCTTAGATTTTTGGGGGGCTTTTTTGTGTATGTGTCTTCATCTGCACTTGCTAAAGAACATAATCCAAAAATCTTGCGAGAGGCATGATACTAACCAACATACTGAGCAGCACCTTAAACCATGCACAATCTGACTCCTGAGTGAGAGACAACCTGACAGAGTGAGAAATCATTCTTGTCTTTTAATCATGGTTGAGAGAAACATTAGAGCAGTTGAGAGCCAGAGTCAGTTTCAGCCTTCAGAGAGCTTGTGTACAAGTCTAAGTGGAGGACACTTGAATTAAATAGTACTTTAAGTAAAACAATCTGCAAAAGTTGAGATACTGGGTGGTAAAACCCATCCATATTAAATGTTTCCTCTGCCAACTTGGTAAATATTCATCCAACTAAATAGCTTGGAAAAATTAATTGGCCCATGAGGGGTTGTCATGTAAAATGTGTATGCTAGATTCAGAGTTAAAAACTGTGAAGTAGGGAGTTTTCTGATCCTTTTTAAGTGCAAATCTAATATATTCAGGAGTTAGTGAAGTGCCAAAATAAAAAACAGTTGTCAAAGAAGTAATATTACTTATTTGGATTGGGAAGCTGCAGGTTGTTTGTCTTAATCTAAAATTCCTAAGAGCACCTGACTGTTAACTGAGGACATGGAACATGGGCAAGTTAAAATTAAATGAAACTGCTATGTAATAAACATTTGCAAAAACTTATGCTGCTGTCAAAAGTGGAGCTAAGTGAATGATTGGGGTTTTGTGATGAATGAAAAGAATGGAAAAATGAGATCCATTTAAATCAACAGTTGATACTTGTAATCCCACAGTATTTTAGCCTCCCTAGAGAGATTAAAAAGGGGAGCTCAGTCTCACTGCTATCTTAGTCAAAACTTTTGTGAGACCTCACTAGAATGAACACACTATTTAAAAGACATAAGAATAGGATCAGAAGGAAAGTTTATTATAATTTGAAAATAATCCATAGAATGTCGATCGTTACTTCCCAGAGCAGGGCTGAATGGCCATTTTGGGAAAAAGAGGGAGCCAGCCACCTACTGTTCCTATTGCTTATGCTCCACTTAAGGGGATTGCTACTCAAAGATTTTGACTGGCAGAAAATTCTTTCATAAAAAGAAAAATAAAAATTAAAAAAACCTCAGAAACCTATAATGAAAACTAAAAGTTATTAGATATGTTCCACAGAAAGAAAATCTGATAATACTGGGAAGTGAATCTGGCATGCTCAGACAAGGTCCTTAAAGAGGTTGCCAGAGCATATTGTTGAATACTCTGATCCCATAGTCCAGAACTTTGGTTCACAGTTTAGGCCAAACCCTGATCTCCTCCCATTTTCTGGGTTGTCAGAACATTGGCAAACATGACAGCTAAGAGCTATTATCCTTGCTATTATCGTTTCTAAAGAGATATGACAGTTCCTTTTATCACATTGATTACATTTTTCTCCTTTTCTGTAACAAAAGGAGGTGCTTTTCCTTTCAGACCTGATGGTGTCAAAATAATCTTGAATGTTTTATTTAATCTAAAGAGAAAAAGGTGCAAAGATGAGTGGATAATATCCCTAGGAAAAGTTTTTACGAACTTTGCAGATATCCTTCATAAAATATTACAGTAAAAATTGTTTCAAACTATAAATTATACAGAGTCACAGACTCTCATAATGTATGTTACTCAGGTACCTATATCTAATTTTAAAATTATTTGAGTCACAGCAAAAATCCTTTGCTAACACTCATTTAAGTTTTAATAGGGTTTTTATTAAAATAGATCTGAAAATTCTGTCATTTTATAAGAAACTTAAATCAAGGCCATTGAAGGAGAGGGAAAATATTGCATTGCTCTGGGATATATGCTGCTTTGGGAGATGATTTTTTCTCTAGTGATATCTTATTCTTGTCTCACTGCACACAGTCAGCTACTGCGCTTCATCCCCTGAGGATGCCAGAGTTACTCACTCGCATCCATCCAATGTCCTCTGTGATCTGATACTGATCTCCAGCAGTAACTCATGGTAGCTACTTCACTGAAGCGTACATGTTGCCATAATCAGCCTATCCAGGTATTCATCAGAAACTTATCTGACCACATCTTCGAGTTAACAAGGATCGGTGAAATGAAGACTTGTAATTGCTGTTAGCTGTAGAAGCTAATTCCCTGACAGATGCTATTAGATACCAAAATAAACAGGTTCAAACAAATCTCTTGAAACTGACTGTTAAAATTCTTCTGGTTTATGCTTTAAATAAGGGAAATATACTAACCTCTATTAATAAGTAATATTTACTCATAAACACCATGCTCCTGTAAAAAAAAATAAAAAAATCTGGTTCCATTTCCTGGTACCATTCAGGAAATCCTCTAGCTACTGCATGAATGTATACTTAAGTAAAATATTCTTCTTTGTGGAAAAATTTGGAAAGCTCTGTTCTGTGGGTTACAACATTTAATAATTCAAATTCTTATTCTATATCACTCCCACTTGTTCTTCACTGTCTGCTGCTGGTACTCAGGAGGTGTCACAAGATCTGGAAGTGCGCTTTGAGAGAGATGCTTCCAGTATTATCAGAAGCACCAATGAATTTCAGTTTATTTATTCTTTTGAAAAGTTTTTTAATTTCAGCTTTCATTAGTAAATAGATACAAATGATCTCTTTAGAGTCTACTACAGTTTAAATCACTGCTGCCACTGTCCATAGGCAATTCATAAATGAAAAGAAGTGGCTGAGGGAGCTGGGGGTGTTTAGTCTGCAGAGAAGGAGGCTCCAGGAGAACTTATCACTCTCTCCAAGTACATCCAAGGAGGTTTTAGCCAAGTGGAGGTTGGGCACTTCTGCTAAATATCAAGAGGAATTGCCCTCAGTTTTCACCATGGGATGTTTAGATTACATATTAAGAGAAATTTCTTCACTGAAAGGGTGATCAGGCTTTAGAATGTACTGCCCAGGGAAGTGGTGGAAGTCACCACCCCTGGAGGTATTTAAAATATGCATATATGTGGCACCTGGGGACATGGTTTAGAAGTGGATTTTGCTGTTAATCTCTATACTAAATGTCACTTGAAGGTTACTCTATTTCTCTGAAAAGGACTTTTGAAGGAATTTAAAAAAAAAACCAATGCATTTTAAAAGCCTGGAAAAAAATTACAAATACTTCCCATCTTGTCAATTTCTAGCATTTTATTTACTTTTGAAAATATAGTTTAATAGGCAAGGTGCAATTTGTTTTTAAAATATGCATTAATTTTTGCTATTAAAACAAAGAACATTTAAGCCCTACATTCATCTTGCTTCTAGCCAGCCATAACTCCACCCTTTCCCTACATCTTCTTTGTACTCTCTTTTCAGGCTCCTCAGAGAATGTAGTTCCCTGTGGAAATGTTTGCCTGGGTAGCACTGCTTACTGCAATGGTTTGGAAAAAGCAAACAAGAGCAAGGGGAGACTGTGTTAGGGAGCTATCTGAACCAAGTTGTTGGCATGGCAAGGGAAACTGCCAAGATAAGCAGAATGGTCTGGTGTCAGACAAAGTTGTAATGGTTCCATCGCCAGGTCTAAAAGTCCTGTTTTGACTAATTTCTGATTTTTGGTTTGACCTCTAAAGTCTTTATTCCCCTATTTAAATTAAAAAAAAAAATGAAACCAGAAGTTCTTCAAACAATTATCTGCCTTCTATTTTCAAACTTCTGCAAAAAACAGTAGGCAAAATCTTTTCAAACCGTGCACTAAATTATCTCTATGGCCAATAGTAAATTATCTAAATAAGCTATAGAACATTTTCTTCATTGGGCATCATTGTGGAAGTAATTTCTGTGTTAGAATACACTTCTTATATAACCTGACCTCTGCACTTAAGAAGTTCAAATTGTCATTTCAAACTGCAGTGGATTATATATAGTGAATTGGAATCAATAAAACATAAGTCCTCTGACACGTTCCATCCCTTTAATGATTTCCCTCAAATAAGTCAACTTTGTATAAAAGAACCAGAATATCTTAACTACTTATGTCTCTAGGGTTTTTGTTGCATAGATTACAGGAGTATCAATAGATAGAAGAGGAATTTTGCATTTTGTAATACTCTTTTTTCTTTACTCACTTCATCTAAATTATTATGGACTTTTTATTCAGGCAATATCACTCCTGCTACTCACTTCCAAGGATAAAATTATTTCAGCTTGAACTTTATGCAAAACTAGACACATGAACCAGGAGATTATATTCAAGGTTAAAAATGCAAGTATGGAATTCATAATTATCTCCAGAGATATAATTACATGATGAGGATAGGTGTTTTAATTGCTGTCCTAGATAAGTATTGCATATAACTACAGTGTTCAAAGCTGCAGATAGAACTATGAAATTGTATAAACTAAAGGAGCTATCCAGTCCCCTGAACGTTTCAGAAATTCTTTTTATATACATAGCACATGATTGTTTTTCACTTCCTTTGGCTTAAAAATAATTCCTAGAAAATGCCCTGTGCCACCCAACATTTAATTTTGTTTTTAATGTTTCCAAACTAAACAAATCTTTCATGGTAACACATGAATCCTCAGACAACTGGAATTCAATATAGGAATTTTTGTTAAACAAAAAATATAATTTGCTTTAATGGTTTTCCTAATTTAAAACTTGTCTGTATCCATGTAACTCTCCTTATATGTTCTGTTTCAGTGTGATATCCAGGGAAGCTCTCTCTAGAATGAGGGAGTTCAGTTTCCTTTCCCTTTCCCTTCCTCTTCCCCCCTTTCCCTTTCCCTTTCCCTTTCCCTTTCCCTTTCCCTTTCCCTTTCCCTTTCCCTTTCCCTTTCCCTAAATGTCCTTTCCATAAATTTCCTAAACTAAACCTATGAAAACTATACTTTTCAAAGGGTCATGCATTCAGGAAACAATAAACATGCTCCTGTGTTTGCAAGAAGTATTAAAAGTAAAAAATAGTCAGTAGTCACCACAAACACAATAATTTGGTACCAATATTTTTAATTGTTTTCAACCTTTTTGTAGAATACTAGTGAAATGCCCAACCAAACAAAAAGGGCAACTAGAGGGAGGACTGCAGAAAATGTGTAGAAAAATCAGTGGCGGGTCTAACTTAGTTTTTCTCTATCCTGGTTTTATTTGCCTTTTTTCTAGATTCAGAGTATATTGTTTATAAAGCCTTTTGTATATATTTCCTTAGATAAACCGTTTCATTAATCAGAATAGCCATTTATGTCTATTAGCATCAGTGAATGATGAATGGGTGGAGCCAAGCAATAGGACAAGAAGCAACAGGCAGAATGTGACGCACAGAAAGTTCCACCTGAACTGAAACAGATTGCCCAGAGGGATTGTGGACTTCCCATGCAATGTGGGGCTTGAGCAGGGAGGTTTGACCACTGTGGTTCCTCCCAAACTGAGATCCAAAATTTTCATGAATCAGTGAATGAATGATTAAAAATAAAGGATTTTTTTCCTTACACATCATTACCCACTTTTCTACCACAAGTAAAAAGTCATCAGAGTGCCATGGTGCACCAATCAATTCCATTATTTTGCTGTATATTTATTAATTTACATTTTTCCCTTCAAATTAGTTTCTCCTTATTATTTTCATTTAGAAGAGGGAGAATAGAAAATTTTTGTTTTCCTGGAACAATATTTAGTAGCTTATTACAGTTCTTACAGTCTCAGTCTTTCAGAACCTCTTAACATTTTATGCAACAATAAAGAACCTGTAGCTTCAATTTCAACTGAAAAATCACAATGAAAAACTGTCTTCTCTAACTTTGTTTTACTATTCTGCCTTCTAACACTACTTCTTCTTTTGTTACTCTTTTAGAATCCTTGAAAATATCATTACGTGCACCTATGGTCACTTGTGCTTTGTCTATAATGCCAAATAGGAGGGGTTCAGGGGTTGACTTCTGCCCTCAACGCCATGGGAATTGTGTGAGATGATATCCAAGAGCCTTGCAGACTTGTCATATCCATTGTTTATTCATCCTGTAGTGAAAAAGGTAGAGAGGGAAAAAAACAACCACAATGAAAGAGGGAGCTAAGAATTAAATAGTGCATATAATTATGGGTTCCATAGGCAAGCTCAGTTCCAGGACCTGTTATTTATCTTTGCAGTCATTGCAACATCCTTATGTAATGGAAAGCTTGCAGTGTACATCTGAGAGCCTACACACTGGAAGATGAATGCTGAATGCCAGTCTGAGGCAGAAAGCACTTGAAGACATGGGAAGTAAATGAAGATTTGTCTCTATAAAGTCATTTCCAGCAGAGATCTTTATAGCTAATCCACTATTGCCCACTATAAATACCTAACCAGGAGGGTTTATTACAGGAGGGTAACTGGGAACTCAGAAGGCGTACTACTGTACTACAAGATGGATAATAATAATATAATTCAACAAATTATTAAAAACAATTGCATAATTGAATCAAACCAACAATTTGTATGACTGAAAATGTAGGTTGGCTCAAGAGAATGTATGAAGTCCTGCTATTTTAAGGAATTTTGCACAGTAGTAAAATCATTATGTACTTGGAAACAGTGCATATTGTGTGTTAATGTGTATGTGATAGGAATATGGGAGTAGTGTGAAGGATTTTTTTCCATTGTGCAAGATTTTAAATAGCTTCTTTGTAAAACCTGCAAATCTCAAGATAGAAAGACAAGTAATATGTAAAAGTAACCCTTAGGAAATTATTCATTAAAGGGCTTCTCTGTCCTGGGTGTTTATGATAATGAAAACACTACAGTGACAATTAATCGTGAAAGCTACAACTGAGATGTCACTGCTAGATATAGCAACAAACAAAGAAAAGAAAAAGCAAGCTTGAAGTTAATCAAGAGAGGACAGAAAAATAAATGAAGTGTGAGACATATTTAAGTATCAGAAACATTTTCCATAGTGTTGATCTGCTAGGATAACTTAATCATTATTGGGGCTACACCCTAGGCATACACTTGAGACTAAATAATGAGCACATTTAGTCAATGAAACAAGTGAAAATAAGGTTTCCCCAAGAGAAGAGACAGGAAATCTATTCCTTCTCAGCAAAATGATAAATAACCTACCATTAATGTCCCAATGGAAAATGCTACAGAAAGGTCATAATGTAATAGCTTATTCCTGGCTTTCCAATGAATGACAAAAGAAAAATTATATATATATATATATATATATATACACACACATATAAAGAACTTGGAACAAAGCAAGTTAAAAAAAATAGAAATCCAGAAAGGAAAAAAAAGCTGTGTATACAAGATTTTAAAATAATATCTTGCCATAAAAGCTTAGCATCTCAGTGAAATTGTTGGCGCTGCCACTCTGCCCTCTGTGAAAGTACAATTGCTTTTTATTTCAAAAGGAAATGGTTATTACGTCAATAAAACTAGGCTGAAAATTAGAAGTCTTTCCTGTACCTTAAAACAAGTTTGATTACAGAATATTCTTCCCAGAGAAGCAATGAGGAGTGCCAGCTTCATTGGTTTCCAGAGGTATGCAATCATTTTTCTGAGCAGGACTGGTTGCAGGGTTCCTCTACCCAGGGGATGCTTCCTTCTCTTTTGAAGAAGTTTTTGCACCAATGGTGGGGCCATCTGCCACAGTGTCTGTAGTCATTGTTCCCACAAACTAAAACACCCTGACAGTAGCTGTAAAATACAGTCCCTTGTACAAAGAGGGAATATAGAGAAGGCATAAGGTCTTGAGCACAGCGATACAAAAATGCAGGTGGAGCACATTGTCACTAGAGAACTCACATTTTCAGATTTGAAAAGGAGGAGGATGACATAATTTTAAAGGGGGCAGAAGACAGTACAAGGAGTTCAATTTTCTGAGAAGTGTGGAGGTAATTATAGTGGCCAGAATACAGTGAAACTGACCTCATAGACAATGCCCTTGCTAGCACTGCTAATTATATCACTTGCCATGGTGTTACAAGAATGATGATAATTCACTCAGCATGATGCATTCAAGAGGATTTTTTTCTAACTGTACATTGTACCAGCTTTAACCTGAGGAAACTGGACATCTTGCAGTTTAAGTGAACTTCCCACTGAAACAGAAATGTTTAATTCCTCTGTAATTACCAAAAAAGTCTCTGCTAAAATATTTTTTAATTTTAATTTTGGCAGACATAGGTCTAGACATGTGGCTTCTACAAAGCAAGTTTTCCATCCCAGCATCCAACAATTTTAGGCATTTAGCACAACATACGTTCACAAGAGATGTCGGTGATTGCTTTGATGCATAGAGAAAATCAGCCATTTAGCTAGGAACAAGCAAGCAAAAGGAAGGGAACATTTTCACATAAAAAGTTGACAGTCCTGTTTCATCACTGGCGCACATGGACAAGCTGATAGCCCTTTGTTTTCCAAAGTATCATGAGGAATTCACGTTTTCCAGAATGGTTCTGAAATATGTGAAGGCTGTCCAGTATAGGGATACTGAAAATTTATTTTCTGTGTAAGACCTTTATTCCCACCAAGTATTAAAAGAACCCTACAGAGAACATTCAAAAGCCCACATAATCTTCATGTGCTTATGAAAAGAGAGTAGGACTAAGCTAAAGCAGAACAACATTTCACAAAATATTTGCTCTCAGTTTCCAGCTATCAGCTTACCTAGCTGAGACAGAGATTGTACTTTCATACTTGACTGGGTGTGATTAGCAGGTCTTGAAAAACATTTCCTCCATGAGGAAAATTTTCTGGTAGTTTATTAAATTATTTACTCTTGTGTTACATAAACCATTGAATGTCAATGAACTCCCAAATTAAATTTGAAGTATATGAAAAATTCTGAATCAATTACCAATTTTTTCTACTGTGAAGGATACCAACCAATATTTTCTAATACCTTCTCTGTGTCTTCCATGATTTTATATACCTCAGTGTCCCTCTCAGCTGTGTTCTCTTCAACTGATGAGTACTTACCAAACTGATGTCTTCTTCTGCAGAGGTGTAGCTATCTGCTCCTCTTCTCCTTATTTCATACCTTTTTGTAACTGGCTGTAATGGAGGATACCTCAAATCATGGAACCATGTAAAGAAAGAAGCAGAAGAGCAATCTTGATTATATGCCCAGGAGGCAAACTGCTTTGCCACTAGTTTTGAAGGTGCAACTTGTCTACCCATCCATAATTCATCAACAGAAACCACACCTGCTATATCATTGCATTATTTGTCTGTGGAAAAAACTCTCTGCATCTTATCTGGCCAAATTAAAACAACAGCAGAACTTGTGGTCAGGGAGAAACTACAGTATTCTGACATTTTGTTTCAATTGAATGATAATGGAAGTTTTCTGATCAAAAAATTTAATTTTAGATTTTTTCTGAATTCTCAAAGAGTTTTACAGTTATGCTCCACTTCGACAAGATTAAAGCACTTTTTGGTGCAACCTAGTACTTTTTTTTGACTGCAACACTTCAGCTTTTATTTATCTTCATTTAATTATGCATGACAATATTAAGATCAAAATGCAAAAGAGGAAATTACCTTGACCTTGTCAGAATGAAATTTTTTCAATGCTCTCTAAAAAATTTATCAACAGTTTATTAAAACTTTCCATTAAAATTAATTTCCACAAGACACTTGGATGTCCATGAACCAATGTACTTTTGAAGAATGCTGTTCTCTCCTCAAATGCTTGACCAAGACTAATTGTTATTCTCTCTTTCTTACACATAGGCTTTGTCAGGATAAAGCATATGTCGTATTAAATGAGATGCAGAGAGACTGAAGCCTTTGAGGAGCCCTCAAGGACCTTATGCTCATAATATATATGCTAAAATCTTCATCCCACCATCTGTTGAAAGATTAAAATGCCTGAAAACTCCAAGAGGCAAGCATAGGAAAACTTTGTTTACAAGTTTTAGAATCTATATTATTATTATTTAATTTCACCCCTAACCAGCAGTAAGTACTCCACAATGAAACTGGTGGATGGAAAGGCAGATCCCTAACCTGACTACTTAAATTATTCAGTATTTACATTGCTATAAACTGACCTAGGAAATGAGACTGAATGAACAGCAGTGTTTAACATTACATTGCTTTTAACAGAGGGCCAGTGTAAGCCACTCCAATCCCCACTTGCTCCTTTTTGTAAGCTCACCTTATTGCTGAAGCCCACAGCTTGCCCTGCACTATGACCATCACTTCTTTGAAACTGGACTATAAAATAGATGACCTGAGCTATCTCTTGGAAATTAAAAGTAGCAGACTGGGACAGTGGGAGGACTATCAAAATGTGACTTTATCCTACAACACCAGACTGAAAAATCCATGGCTTTAGGTACCCGTGATCTGTATGTGCAAGGCTGCATAAACTTCTTGTATCAGCACACCTGATGTAACAACTTTAGAATCATAGAATGGCTTGGGTAGGAAGGGACTTCAAATACCATCTAGGTCTAACCACCCCACAATGGGAAGGGGTGGCAGTGGCACCCACTACATCAGGTTGCCCAGGGCCTCACCCAGTCTGGCCTTGGGGATACTTCCAGGGATGGAGCATCCACAACTTCTCTGGTAAACTGGTTCTGTTGCCTCACAACTGAGTAAAGAATTTGCTTCTAACTTCTAATGTAGATCTCCCGTCTATTAGTTTAAAACCATTTCCCCTTATGCTATCATTACCTGCCCGTGTAAATCCTCCTTTTTATAAGCTCCCTTTAGTTACTGGAAGGCTGCTAACATTTTCCTTGGAGTCTTCTCTTCTCCAGGATGAAAACCCCAAACTCTCTAAGCTTGTCTTCACAGGAAAGGTGTTGAAAAAACCAAGATGTCAGAAGAAAAAACTGAGGCAGATCTTTTGCACACTGAAAAGCTCAGTCAAATCCAGTGTAGAAAGTGTTAGAGTCTGGGATACAGAGTGTGTGCCCTTGTTTCTGATACTTAGTTCTAAGAGCATGTTTTCATGGTGATACATGAAAACAACTGTTAAAGTTAGATAAATAAAGCTGAAAGTGTAAGGGTGTTGTCTCTTGTCCTTTTTTATTCATGTTCTTCTTCTAGAGGTTTCTGGGTAATAGTGATTGGTTAGAAAATGCCGCAGTGTAGCACACAGGTGATGGGTCATTGGGTCATTAAGAAAAATAATATACGTGTCTATTGTTAATTGGACAAGAATAAGTATAAAGATAAAAGCACTGCATAATTCGGGGCCATTTTGTGCATCAGACACAAAGTGAGCCACAAGGCCTTGTTGTACCATCAGAAGAAAGAAATGTACCAGATTGCAATGATTTAAACTTGTGCAGTTAGTCTGGAGAGACCTGCCAAGTTTTGTGATGATCTTCTAATAAACACGATAAACAAGATTCTAACAAGCTTGGGAGTTTTCTTCAAAACTAGAGAACTAAGATAAGCAGGGCTCCCCATGAGGGAAGATCCCAAAAGAATTCAGTCCAAAGGAGACTGAGAAATCCAAGAAAAGAAAGAAAAATACAGAAGAAGTGCAGCAGAATCGGAGAAAGAGAAAAAATATTTTTTAGAGAAAAGTTACAGAAAGGATAGACAAGAAGGTGGTGTGTTGGATTGCAGCAGCCCCTCGGCTCCATCCTTGCCAACCCCACAGCTGATCTCACAGGCAGACCAGACAGTACCTGATCTGCAGCCAGTAGTATAGCTCATATTGGTGACCAACATACTCTGCAGAGCATTTCTGAAAATGTCATTACTTGATCTCTTCAGTTGCTTTGGCTACAGGTCTCTCATTACCCTGATCAGAGCTTTGATGAAGGATCAGTCTAAAGGTGGTAGGATGACCACCATATTGTCCTTTTTATATCCAAGCAGAAGAGGGTTTCTAGTAGCCTGAATAGAATATGTTAATGTTTTTTTCCCAGTGTAACATGCAGTATTACGTAAAAAAGCTGAAGAGCAAAGATTTAGTTGATGCAGATAACATTTTTTTTTATTTTCCTAATTAACTTTTTGTGCTGTACTGCATAGCAAGAAACAACATATGTTCTATGAGCTCCAACTGTTCTCCACCTACCTCCTTTCCACAACAAAAACAAAGTAGGAAAGATGTAGAGCTATTTCACTTATGCATATCACATATTTTGGATAATTGACCTAATCTTAGACCCAAAGTGTGGTGTTGAAGTATTTGTTGAATTCTGGAACTTTTAGTGAATGACTTCTTTCTGAGGTTATCTGCTGCATACATCTTGTTTCACTTCAATCATGAAAGAGCAGAATGTTCTAAGTATAGTTTGAGCACCAATTTTGTATTTCTGTGGTGAATAAAGGTGTCCTAATGATATAAAAAAGAAAAGTAGAGATATCAAAATATCAGGGATTATTCCAACTACAGTTGCTTTACTAACAGCTTTGCCAAATATGTTTCACTGAGGAAGATAGCTTTATGGCAACAGAAGTCTTCTCTAGTGTTGACTGGTGCAAAAGAAGAAAAGACTTAGTGCTTTGGGACTTGACTGGACCTCACACATTATTTATAACCTGTGTGCATATAACTGTGTCTGCACGGTTGGATAAAATTCTCACATAGAGTATATTTGCATTCTCTTGCTCAGACATGACTAGAACAGACTTTTCAGAACCACTCTTGGTTTCAATCATGTTGTAATTATTAATTTCAGTCAGTGGAAACTTCCAGGGCAAAAAGTCTAGCTAAAACAATCACTAAAAATTATTTATCAGAATCTGAAGTTTTTCCTTTTTAGGGAAAATAAAAAGGAGAATAATACATCATAAAAAGTTTATCAAGTTGTACATAAAGTATAAAGTCTTGAAAATTATAAACTCCTCTGTTTGGAGGCAATTATTTTCACAGGTGGGAAATCTGTCTTACAGACATTCAACAAGGCATTTATGCAGAGAGAAAAACAAGATTTCCTCCTGGCTGGTGAGATCCTTGAGAGTCTCTGCATTGTATTGTAGTTCTCATTTTGCACTGACACAGTCACTGAAACACATTTTTCTAAGAAAATTATAAACATGATGAACCTCTATAGAAGAAAATATCTCTTGCTACTTCCCATAGCCTCTCTAATTCTTTCAAGTTTGTTGCATGTGTTTGCTTTCTAAGATGTATAAAAATAAATTGAAATATTTGTCCATTATTTTAGTACCATCTAACAGTTTTTCTCAACTATCTCAGCTCTACATGCATGTCATATATTACTTGTCTCTGCCCATAACTGAATCATTCACCACAACTTTTAAGTTCTTTTAGCACATCTTAGAGTAATGGTCTGAATTACTTTTCTTTATATTTCTCTAGCTCTACTTTGACTACTAAGACATGTTTATGGTGTTTGCTTCCATTGCTTTTGTAATTTTTTTGTCTACAGTTTTGAATGCACATCTTTTTCATGTTATGAAATGTTCTTTTCATTAGAAAATAACTATGGTATTTATGTTATCATTAATGATAATCTCAAATTGGAAAAGGCTTTTGTATATAATTTGGTAGCTGTATTGAAAAAAACTTTTGCTGTTAAATTGAAGTCCATAAAAGAAAATTTCTAAACACTTATTGTACTTTAGGCTTATTCAAAAATATTAACACAAAATGTGCGAAACTGCCAAACTTACATGCCTTGTCTTTCAAATAGAAAGTTCTTTGGTGCCTGCTTAATAGACAGTAAAATTTTAAGGTCACCAAAAACTAACTATTTGTTCATCTTTCATTGGATTTTATCAGTATGGCACAAATATCTTTCAATTAAGGGAGTATATTTATGTGAGTAAGCATATGTAAGATACTGTACTGCTAAAAATATCTGATGCAGGGCATTTAGGCTTGTCTGTAATATAATGAATACATCTTGTGTTTAATGGATATCTTTGTGCATTATAATTATAGCTTTATGTTCCCCTTGGACAGCTCATATAGAAATGATTCCTGGTAATAAGTAGCTGCTATATTAAAGTGAAATGCAGGCACACTTCAGAAATTGCAAGACTTCTAGGAGGTGATGGTGAAGTTACAGCCATGATATGTTTTTAAATTCTTTGGTCACTTTCTACATTAGTGTGTCTTTATGACACTGGTTTGCAGTAGCCTATTAGTGGTTGGGAATTGTGATGAAATTTCCTGCTCACCTTAGCAATCACTCATCTGAGAAGTAGATGATAATAGCCAATCACAACAATAGATTTTTCTCTATGGTACTATATCAAAGCCATTACTTTGTAATCACCTTTATTCTTGTTCTCCATTGACAGCAATTGTAAAACATCAGGCCAAACCAAAAAGATGTTACTTTACTAAATATGTATTTTTATTTTTTTTTTATCATTTTTTCCCTACTTTTTTAGACAGCTTTTAAGTGAACAGTAGTCACTAAGGATCTCGTCCAGTGTCTGGGGATGTCAAGGAGCAGGATTCAGAGGGGTTTAGAAAAACACCTTTCTAGCAGAAACCATCCATTTATTAATGTCAGTGATAATTACTGGGATATTTTTATGAGATCTATACACTTGAAAAAATTTAAGACGATGACTCTTAAATTACAAAGGCTACCTCCTTTATGCTGAAACTGCTGATTTATTAAGGTTAGTTGTTTCCCTTTATGTAACACTTACATATTCTCCATTTCTGTGTAGGACAAATGAACTTTCCATACTTGTCAATATATAAACAGCTTTTCTATCTGTCAAATAATGTCTCACTGCTTCTGACAATACGTACTTCCAGCATTATGGAACCATGCAACAATATTTAATGGCCAAATCAGTTTGATTCTATTGAAGCTGTCAGGGTTGTTGTTGTACTCCCCTTCCCCTTCCTCCTCCTCTTCTCCTTCTGACAAAACACAAGTACTCAAGTACTTTGTCAATGTTTTATTTCTTACTAGAGGCAAAACCTTTCTTCCTATTTTTCCTTTGGTACTAAATCTATACTAAAAGCTCCACAATTGCAGAGTTTGATTTTTAATAACGCAATCTGTTTGGATGAAAATAGTGTACAGGCACCCCACCTAATGTACAAGAAAGATGAAGTATCTAGTGTTGCATATATTTGAAAACCCAAAAACCAATCCCACAGTATGTTGAATAAGCATCCCCCTACAGTAGGCAGCTGAGAAATGTGAAGACATTAGGACATTTGAAATCACACAGCTCAGTGCTGCTTGGTAGGGAGTCACTTCACTTGAGATATGTGCCTTGAGTTTCTTCCTCAAAGTGAGGTGTTTGTACTCTTTGCTCTCTGTCCTCAAATGTAGCTATTTTTTTTCTTCCTAAGTACATCTGAAAAAATCACAAACTAATCAGGTCAAGAGCAATATTCAGGGACAGGGGAGGTTCAGTTCCCTTTTTCCCAGATCTGGCTTTGAATCTCTTAGGCATATGCATGAGTTTCTTAAAGTTTGTTTGAGAACTTGGAAATACACATTTATTTTCAAATTGGTGCTAGATCTTTGGACAGTATTTACATGCTCAAGATCCTTTGGCACCTCTACAAAGCTTTCACCACTATAATTCAACATTAATCTTAATGACATTTCATTTCCTACCTTGTTTAATGTTAATAAAAAGCCACAACACATCATGTTCTCAATTCAATGGAATTAATAACCTGTAATACACTTTTATGTCTCCTGCTGAACCATATGGTTAGTATCATAAAACAATTATAAGCCTGATAATGCTAAATATAACCAAAAAAAATTATTTTCAGCTTTCATCTTATTTAATACCTTTACAGCTTTACCTTTAATTCCCTTTAGACTTGTTGAGTTTAATTTTTTTCCATGTGAAGGTGAGTGGCTTCTCACACAGAACACTTCTCTGTACTTTTCTGAATATTTCTCTGGCTTAATTTTAGAAATATTAAACTTCACAGGCATTTCCATATACTTACCTATTAATTCCAATAGAGAAGGAATAGACTTCCTAAAATTATTATGAGTTAATCTAGATGTTAATTCATCCTAGTATAGTAGTCCTCTAAAGCATCTCCATTTAATAAGAAAATCTAGAAGATCTATTAATAAAAGACTCTGGAATTAAAGTCAACAATCCTGATGTCCAAAGCCCTATATGGCATAGCAACTTTCAGAAAAGAGGAAAACAAAGAAGGACAAAGGAAGAGCTATTTCTTGCAGGGAAAATTATATGCTGATTCCTTACTGCAGTGTGATTATGTGCTCCTATAGACCTGTGATGTCTTAAAGAATAATTATTTGTACTATTTTAGTGTTGGACCACAAATATGTTATTGTGACAATGCACCTTTTATCTCCTTGTGAGTAAATTTGGAGTTAAATGAGGACTTTTTCAAAGGTGTTTTAAATTAAATACTCCTTCAATGACTATTGCCAAACAGTTAACTTTCTTGGATTACTACCAAAGTTTTTCTTCTGACTTTATTTTTAGATGTCTTACACAGTTTGCTTCGGTATCTTATGTCTCTGTTACTATCTCCTTCATCAAACCTTCTTTCTCTCTTCCCTTCCTTCCTACCAAATTACCAAATTGCACCTAGTTTTTTGGACTTCTTTCTTTGAAAGAAAATAAGCAGTGGGGAAAGAAATAGACAGTGACAAAGAAAGTAGAAAAAAATATAACTGCTCACATAGATCCTGATGGTATCCTGTTCATCCTCTTCTAGTCTCCTCATTGCCTGCAGTGTTGTTGAAGCAATGTTTGCAGTCTATATCCATCAAGTGGGGAATGGAAAAGAGACCATGGATCAGAAAATCTGTTGGGTTTATATTCACTTGGGTTCAGGTGGGAACGTCCACATGTCTCCCCCGAGGCACAGAGTTTCACACTGGATGATATAATGTTATGGATCAGGATCTTGACATCTTCTAAGATGTTGCAGCTGTCTCTTCAGTGTAGTTGAATCAATCATGACCCATCAGATGAGATGAATATCCTCACCCTATGTGGGAATATTCCACTACTTGGAAGGGGAATATTCACAGATGATTCATTATGTAAAGGAGGGCATTGGCAGGATAAGAAGGACTCTTTCCACATCACAGGATTTGCTTCTTATCAGTCTCTTCCCTTATCTGGAAATCCAGCCTGTAGCCTCAGATGGGCATGCCCTTCTGCACCCTAGACACCTCTGTGCATCACTACCAGACACCCAGTGGATGGTTTAAGCCATTTGTACCAATAGTCCAGTCTCTTATAGCACAGTCTCTTACAGAAGTTATTGCAAGTGGATGAATGTTTGAGTCATTAACCACTAGCAGTCCAGTCTTTTATACTCATCCAACTACCTGACCAATTAAGGGCTGACCAACAGCTAAAGCATGCTATTAAGGGCATTGTCCAAATGCCCCAATGACTCACCTAATTTAGACTTCCTCCTCTGGATGCATTAAAGGACCTTCAAATTCTTAAATCATGGGGTGTGGAACCCCACACATCACTCAAGGTAAGGCCAGACAAATGTTAAATGCAGTGGTGTAATCACCTCTTTTGACCAGTTATCCATGTTTAGTGCACCCCAGGATGGTGTTTGCCCCCTTGGCTGCCAGGACTCACTGTTAATCCATAGCGATCCCTGCTGTCAGCCACTACCATGCTTTTATTCATTTCTGCAGGCCTGCTCTCCTGCCATTCCTCTGCCAGGTTGTGCCTGGCATTGCCCTGCCTTCGGTGCAGAATCAGGCACTGGGACTTCTTTAATTCCATGCCACTGATGATTGCCCAGCTCTCCAATCCAGGCAGATCCCTCTGTGAGGCCTCTCATCCTTTGAGAGAGTCAGCAGCACCTCCCAGCTTGGTACTGTCAGCAAAATTCCTAAGAGTGTATTCAACTCCTACATCCAGATCACTGATAAAAACACTGAACAGAACAGGCCCATGACTGAGCCCTGAGGGACACAGCTGGTGTCACTGTAGCTGCATTCACTACAACCATTGGAGCGCCATTATTCACAGCTTTTTGCCTTGTCTACTCATCCCAGACTCAGACAGCTTGTCCAGAAAGGTGCTGTGAGGGACAGCATTGAAAGTGCTACTACAGAGTGAACTGGGCTCTCTGTGAATGGAATATGCAGAACAAATGCTGTAAGAATACAGTGTTTGCTCACATGTCCACCAGCATAAGGGAAAAAAGACAGCAGCTGGAGGTAGCTGGGCATGCCAGTTGATAGGATACAGCAAAGAGCCTTAATCTGCTTTGTACTGGGCATACTACATCAGAACATTATGTTATGAGTGTTAGGTACAAAAAATAATTCTGAACAAACAAACAAACCTAAACAAAACAAAAACAAGACAAAAGACCACCACAACATACCAAACAAAAAAGACCAAGCACCCTCCCCCTGCCCTATGGTAATGAAATGTAGAAAGATTTCTTTTTTTTGTTTTTAATGAACAAAATAAATTCAGTCTAAATGGAAATATAGCTTCTGATGGAAAACAACTACATGAAACATGTTTTTTTCCTGCTTTTCTAACTTCTAAATCATTAGCTTGGATATATTTAATAACAACAACATATTACTCTGAATGCGTTGCAAACCAAGACTTTGCCCCTGCTTACACTTCATGTTCACACAAGGCATGAAAGCCTAACTGAAAATGTGAAGCTATGATATTAATAAGGTTATAACATGAACACTTAATTCCATGGTATTACACACTTTATAGACTTGTAAAAATTAAAAAATGATAACACAAGTGAACTTGAAAATATGTGTTTCAAATATAAGATTTGTTGATTGTTATATTCTTGTTTCCTGAAAACCCTAATTTAAACTTAAGTCAAATCCCTGGTGGCCAATCAGCTTCAATACTATTTTTCCTTTCCTGTACCTTTAATCTTGATGTAAAGTCATTAATATTTAGCATAAATTATGGCACGATTTAAAAAAAAGGTAATTAATCATTCAGAAATCCATTATAATCTAAGTGAAACTGCCTCATTGCCCCCTCTGAATTCTCAATACTATAAACAAATAGCTCCTATTTAGCAATCTTTAAGAACCTTTTCTTTTTGTATGCCTTTTGTTCCTTCAAAGCAAAGGCACTTGAGAAATGAAGTCATGACTGCCATTTCATGGGTCATTCTAGCTGGTTACCTTCCTGTTGGGAAGATGTCTTTAATGGCCTACACCTAAAGTAGTAATCCCTATCTCTTTTTATTGTCAGTGGAGAGAAGCAGATGCTTCTAAATAACAATTCATCTCATCTTAAGGTAGACATCTAAGGTTAGTAAGGTCAATCATGTACTGCTAGGGTCTATTTCTTCCCACTGACATTAAAGAGATCTAATGTTACCCCTTTCAGAGGTTAATGTAGGTACTGTGTAATAGTTCAAAGAGTTTCTGTCTGATTTGCTGCTTTATCTTTCCATTTCCACTTCAGTTTATACACTGATCCACTTTCATCAGTTGTTTGTTTTGTCACTTCTGTTCACCTACAACTTCACACTAACTGACTGCCAGAATTTAATTCTGTAGGATTTTCTATTCTTAAAGTTATGATTCCTGGAATTTAAGGGTTTTTACCTCCAGTTAAAAGGATTCTTGTCAAATGCAAAATTGATGGGCTAAATTTTAGGACTCAACATTAAATTAAGTACCAATAAAACCCATTTAATTAAATGATCCCACCTTTACGTTCATTTAACTGTAGTTCTGTATTGTAACTGAGATTTGATTAACATAGTAAGAGTGGTAGTTTCTGAGACTGATTGTTAAACTGAATGATTTATTTTAAGTTTATGGCATGGTGAGATGCTAATTCATAGCAATTATTTTATCTTTTAGAAGACCTTTCTAAAATGAGGCTTACAATGAACTCTCTAAATAACTTATTTTTATTCTGTGACTCAAATTAGCCCAAGATTATATTGATTAAAATACCACTCCACTTACACTCCAAATAAGCATCTTAAAGAAATGGGTGTTGGTCAATTTTGTATATGTCTCCATAAGATTGACTTTAGAACTTATAAAAGGACAGACTACAAATTTGGCTTTAGTAACATATATTGGTGATATAGTATTTTTTAAATTTATTTTTTATTTCATTAAAACTGCTTAATTTTCAAGAAAAAAAGCAATTCATTATTTTTCCCAGAGATAAAAGCACATACAGATGTTAGCCATCAGTTCAGAAATGTCATTCAAACATCCAAAAGCTTTGCAAATTCCAGTTCCATAACTTATGTTCCACAGTCACCTCATTCTGAAACAGTCATACTAATCTCAGCCATAACTGCATATCCCTGAAGTGACCATTGAAGATAGTGGTCTAGGCATCCTTTTTAGTCAATAAGAGACTGAGAGATCTCCAGGCAGCTAGTACTTAAGAAGGACAGATCCCTCTTAGATGCCTGTCCACTGCATGCAAAGGAAACTCATGCTAAACACCTAAATCTCTGTGAGATGGAAGGAATGTTTCAGTTCTGTGAATGCACATATGCAACCAATAGCACCTGAGGCAAAGTTAAGTATATGGGATGACTCCTACAGCTGGAAAGTTCAATATTAACTTGCACAGTTTGCACCCTTTTAGAGTGGTACTCCAAAGACTGATGCAGATGTCTAAAGTTGATGACTATATTTGATCATATGGCCTTATAGTCTGTGAAGAGAAAAAAATTTTCTTTATTTTTAATTTTTCTTGCAACACAATTAGTCCCAGAAGAGACACTAGACTGATTTTTCTCTGGAGGTAATTATATTTTGTCAATGAGAGATCCAAAAGTCCATAGCCAGGTGTGGGAAGTTACACAGGCAGTGCATACAGGTAGGTGAAACCTTAAGGTTTTTAATGCATATAACAAGGATAATTACTCTAACTGTAGACTGTATTGTGAGAGACAGAACTTGGCTAAGATGATCTGTCTTAGGCATAACCGTGAGTCCACATATTCAGAGAATTAAGTGCTCAAACAAAAGTAGCTATGGGGCTTAGGGACATAGTTTAGTGGTGGACCTGGCAGTGCTGAGTAAACTGTTGGTGTGAGAGGCCTTTTCCAACCCTGATGATTCAAAGATTCCAATGAGCTTCACAAAACAATTAATTATTCTAAATAACAGGTTTCATAAAATTAATTGCCCTTACCACTCACACATGAAATGTGTATATTTGCACCCTATGGTGTAGGAAAGCATCTGAGTTCTATGTTTGTTTAAGTATTAGGTTATTGGTGCATATTTTTATGAAAAAAGATAGAAATAGCCTTTGCATTGGACCAGAAACTGTAGGTTGAAGTAAGCTTTGGGACTTGGTTTGATTTAAGGAAGTTCCAGTGTACTTGAGAAATGCAGTTATTTATTACAGTTTTCTGTTCGGAGCATTTGGTGATATGTTGCATTTATAGAAGCCAGGCCATTGAACAAAGAGGAGAGTGAGATTTTTGAGCTCAGACTTTATATCTTGCAGAAGTCAGGGGAGTAAAAAGAATGACAGGTCTAACATTTTTCAGGTTGTATCTCACCTTATGGAGAACACACTTTTTAGGGTTCTCTCTCAGTCCCAATTTTGTAAAGGGTGATGGTTCACAGACAAACTACAAAGGAGCTAACAAGAAGGGTTTGAAATAACAGAGTATAGATGCTAAGCTGCATTCAGTGTAGTTAGAAAAAAATGTATGTAGAACACTGTTCTCAGCTGAAATAATTTCTAGAATAATGTGTCTTCCTGAGGTATGTGTCAGTGTTAAAAGGAATAGATTAGTTTACTGATTAAAGAAACTCTAGGAATATATTAATTTATGGATGATAATATTAAATTCCCAGTCACTAAGCTTGGGCAAATAAAACAAAGACAACGCATCAGTGTTGTCTTGTAACAGATTTGGAAATTGTACTTATAATTAGCATTTTAATAGCCAGCTAACCCAACATTAATTCTTTTTATAAATGTAAACTGATAGAAGTAAGTGGGTGGAATCCATTGTGCTTAATTTAAATACAAAATTTATAGCAAACTTTTATGGGCCTCTTAGGTCATTCACAATAAAACAAAATGTTTCAATTTTCAGGAGAAATGAGGATGTCTCATGCAGATGTAAAGATGCACAAACACATTTACCTCTGCAGACGTTCAAGAAATCTTATGCTTATGAAGATTATAAAAGTTGGGAATCATCTGTAAAGGCCCTGAACTTTAAAAGTGTTTTGGGTTGTGAAGATGAAGGGACAGATGTTACATATAGGGTATTATATTACCCCCTTCCAAAGGGAGAGCAGGAAGGATAAATGATAACCACCCTAAAACGCTTTGATGGCTGTTGGAGTTTAAGGAGTGTTGTGGTTCAATTTCCTCATTGTGCTGTTTCCTCAGTGGTGTTCAGGAAGGTAGTTCATTACTTAAGGCAGCATCCTTTTAATCACTAGTCTATAGTGATTACTTTTATAGAAATGCAGTGTAGAAATATGTGAAATGCCTCTCTGGAGAAAGCATAAACCGGCAAGTTCCTGTGAAAGACTTATATACAATAATTACTGCTACTATCAGTAAATATTACATATAGAATTTAATAATATTTGTAAATGAGGGAAACTGGTCAAAGAGCATTTAAAAAAATCAATATTTTTATTGATTTTAGTTCACTGTGGAAAAACACTATATACCCATCATGAAGAAAAGATTTAAGAATTTCGTTCATGTTTTACTGAATGGGTTTGTATACCTAAAAGTTTAAAATTTTCTCATTGATGGAAATTTGCTACACTTTTTAAATGATTCTGAAATCTCTCTCTGGAAAAAAATATTATCAACATAATGAAGGCACTCGATACAAAGAAGGGGTTTGAGTCATTGGTGGTTTTCAAATCTGGTTTTCAGGCACAATTGCAAAGACAGCTCAAAAGATAGCAAATACAATATCGTTGGATAGTACTTAGTATTTTTGTGATTCTTTTGTTTTACCTATTTAAATGAAACGAAGTTTAGCTTTAAATCAGTTAACCTAAACATTATAGTAGAACTTTACAAATCCCCTAAAGCCCATTTTAAAACAAATTTTGATATCACAGAATGAAAATTATTAAAATTATAAATAGTGTAGCATAATAACCTTTGGGATGCTTTATGTTACATTCTTAGAGCAGTAGGTTGAAAAATGGAATAGAAATTCCAAAAGAATTTGAGTAAGAAAAGATAAAATGTTCATGTCTCATTCTATGAGAGGCTATTGAAATTTAATACATTACAGACACAATCACAGGAAAACTGCAGCATAATGTATTCTGTTTGTGCTTACTTTTCAATTAACTCCCTGTGGACTTGCTGAAATCAGTCTCCTTAAACTCTTTCTACCTTCTGCATCAAAGTTACCATTGCACAGCCCTTCTGCTTCTTTAGAGTTTGTCACTTCTAAAAGAACAATAAGCAAGTTCCAAGTAGTAGGTTTTTTTTTATGTAACTGCCTCTTTTGTATTTTGCCTTATTATGATTTCACTAAAAACATTGGTGGTCTTGAAAGTGTTCAGCATTTTTTTCAGTAGAGTTCTTTACCCAGATCCACTTTTCTTTACCTAAATTTTAGAGATCATTTTGTGTGCATATTGTAGTGCACTGGCTCTGCAGGTATCTCATATTGCTATCCAGCTTATGGACTCTACTCACAAAGATCATTGCTTTGAGCTCATTATATCGAAATCAAATGTGTCATTGGGATACTACAAATAAAAGCTTCAAGATAGAAAGGAAATTAAATTTCTGTCTAAATGACTTATTTTCTCTGATTAGTGATCAGAAATGAAGGTATAGTACAATGAAAATGCTATTATTCATCAGGCAAACTTCTGTAGGACATATGACACTAAAATGCTTACATTTTATCTGTCCTGAAGCTGGATTATAAGGTAGCTTTCAGGGGATTTGGAGCCCCTGAAATCTAAAATTCCCTTTAGATGAAGACAACTGAAGTCCACAAGTACTTTTGTGAAAGAAGCAGTCTCATTACATGATTAGTGTAGCAGTATTCTGCAAATTAATTTGGTATTGCTTCTCTGCAGCAGATGGGATATCAGGCACTATGGAATGCTCTAGGCTGGCTTTCAGCTGCTACTCTAAAATAGTGTACATAAATTCTGTATTATACCTGTCATCCCTGTATGAATGTCTCAGATATTCTGAAGCTTTTCAGATAGACACAAATGAAAACTGAGGTATTTGGCTTAGCAAAGAAAGGGATTAAGCTGGTCATGGACACCAGTAAAACACTTGCAGACAAGGAGCTTTAGCATGTCTTGTGCACTTGAAACAATGTGAGTCATTTTTCTTGGCATTAGAGTCTTAAATTTTGTATAAATATCCTTTTTGACACTTTATGTTTATTATGTGTCTGCCTTGACTTTCAGCTACATGCCCTTGGTGAGAGAAGCATATCTGAAAAAGAAAACCATAGATTTGAAAACATTGACCCCAAAATTGGCTGTTCCTTCATGTTTTATAATATATTCTTCTAGCTTTCAGATGCAGATAGCATTCTTTTTCTTCCTTCCTTCATACATGTCAAAGAAAGAAAAAAAAAACAACTCTCATTTTCTATTAATAAAGCTGAATTGTGACTATTTCACCATCAGATTTTTTTAGTTTAAACCATGGATCTTCTGTGACTGATATGAAACTATTAGGACATGGATAATTAGGGTACTGTATTAATCACTGTTAGCAAACTGGAGAAATGATTAAGGCAAAAAATGGCTAATTTCACAGTTTATCTATGACATAAAATTCTCAAAAAAGTAATTTATATTGCTGGAAATATTCCTAGCTATTTTATTTTTCCTGTGGAACAAAGTAATAACAAAGATTAATAGTGGCTCTCAGATGGCCTATAATTTATTCTTTTAATCAAAAAGTAAATACAGAATATTATATAACTCAACTCTTGAAAAAAATCCTAACATTTTACAGGATGAAAAACAGATCTAAGCAGAATTCTTCCTCTCTGCTACTACCCTTGCATCTGAAAAACAAACCCTTAATGTTTAACAGACCCAGTGCAGGAAATGAAGACTGTCTGACTTTTCTATTGTTTTTCTCACTGCAGTAGAAAGAAAGTCTAAATAACCTGTGTCTGCTAAACAGTGTTGGACTCCCATGGTGGAACTTGCAGAATCCTGTGGGTCTTCCTGTGTTTTTACCGCATATTTTATATGTGTTTTATGAAGCCAGCTGTTGAATACAATCTTATCTCCACGTAACATAAGGAGTTCTTCTGCCCCCTGCCACTACTGCCCAGAAGAACCATTTATTTTTGTGAACATGCAGTGCAATTTTCTTGTTTATTATAGCATCCTTCAAGAAGAGAAGCATTACAATTCAATTTAGTAGAAGACGTCCAATAATAGTCATATAAAGTGCCTGAAGCGGTGAACATCTCCCGCAACAAAAAGCAGTTCTACTGTCAGAGGGGTTGCAGTCTGAAGGGCTGTTCATGTCCAGACTATAGGAAAAAATACATTCAAATCAGCTGCCTATGCATAGGAGAGCTGTTGGAGCACCATCCATGGCCACAGCTTCCCACTAACAGCAAAGGGGTTAAATGAGATATGAGAGGAAAGTAAGACCAGTGTTTTTGTTGAAATGCCTCCATTTCTGACCAACTTTTCAAATATTTGTTGTTAAAATCATGCCCATACTTACATAAGAAAATACAAGTTTCAGGAGTATAAAAAAGGAGAAAAAGGAAAAATGTGCACATGGAGGAAACATCGTCATGAGATACCAAAATGGGGCATTGTAGTTTCAAGGGAGCAACTCCATTGTCCAAATGTAAATAAATGTATAGTAGTGTTAATATAGATTAGTCAAAACTATCTTAAACCCATACAAATCCCTATTAAACACCCATTTGCACCCTATAATCCTGCTACAGGACTAAGGGTACTCCACTGGTGGATCAGGCAGATGTCAGTTCTAACTCATTTGCAAAAGCTGACAGCATTAGTTGTCCAAGTTATCTTACATTTTATCTTCATTGTCTGTTAAAAGGTAGAATAGGGAAAAAGTAAAAATCAGTCCAGATAAAAGTCTAGATGAGTCTAGAGGAAAAAATTAGCTACAGCAAAAATGCCTTTATTTGTAGTGAAAGATATACCGGCACTTGTTTAATTTTTTCACAGTTGAATACAAAGCTATGTTGAAAATTGTGTGAAGATATATTTATAGTTTTGTTTTGATGTTTATACTTAGGACAAAAGAAATACACACAATTACTGGCTTTTATGGAGCACACAATAAACAGTGCAATTTGTAAAACCGTGCATTAACAGTCATCATTTCATCCTAATGTATCACTTCTTCCTTAACATTTAAAACCAAAGTTTTATTTTGTTAATAAGAACAAGCAAGAATACAAGTTATATACCAATACTTCAGGTGCACAGCAAGTGAAGGAAGCTGCCGTCATTGGTACATATTGCCTATTTACAGGTCCTTTCAGAACCTTGAAGAGACAGTTGTCTAAAAGTGGTCTTCATGGATAGACCTACAAAGCATGGACTTCATCTCATGTAACTTACCACCTATATGTTAAACCATCCCTCAAAGCCAGCAGGAAAACATAAATAGGACAAAGAACCCCTCTCAGTCAACTACCTAGGGACTGGGTAGCTCACACTATTTGACTTTCAGGCAGCACTGGGTGAAGTAAACCCATACATAAAATACAGATGGAAATTCTGTTCAGCTTCTACTATCTTTGAGATCATATGTTTCATCAAATAGCTTCTAATTCGCTTAACACAGACACAAATCATAGCAGTAAACTAAGTGCCAGTATTTTTAACAGATTTATATCAGCTAAAAAGTTTGGGGTCTATACGAGACAGATATATACAGCACAAGCATTTATGAGTTCAAAGTTCCCCTGCAACCAAGAGCCACAAAAAAAAAAAAAAAAAAAAGAAAAAAAAAAAAGAAAAAAAAAGGAGAAAAAGAAAAAACAGAATCAAGGACAATATAATCAACAAAACTGAAAGGAAAGAGTCAGAGGCTGAGTGAACATATAAAAACTGTTGCATGGTCAGCCATTAAGGTAGCAATGGTTACAGCAACAGCAGGAGAAAGACCTGTCCCTGATGCTATGATGGAACATTTAACAAATATTATTCACTCTTATGTCATAGACAGTATCCAGAAAAAAGATCCATTAACAATCATATATACTTTTCCCTGACTGTTTGCAGGAAAAGAGGCTGCACAGCTGCTGTTTTCTGATTTCAAAAATTCTTGATGGCACAGAAAACTTTGTAAATGCTTGTCTTTTGAAGTCTGAAAAGGATACAAAACTTTAAAAACTGATTTCTTCCCTCTTTCAACTTTTTAAAAATTCCATCCACTTTCTCCTCCTCATACCTCTTCCCTGCGCCCTGTTTTCCCACCCAAAAAGAAAAAAAACTCTCCTACTTTTTATGCAAGCATTTGGGGGTGATTTATGTCATAGCAGCTGCTCTCAAGTTCAAGCTGACATATAGACAACAATATGACATAAATCCTAAATGGCAAACATATAACTGCTGCATTTAACTTGCATTGAACTGTTGATTTCACATGGATGCTATAAAAAAGGATCACTCCTTCTGGCAGATATGAATTTTTATTTTTTTTTTTTTTTTTTCCACCTTTGGTCCAGATTTGAGAATCTGCTGAAATCTTTATTATTGTTCACTTGGTTTCGCCTTTCCTGCAGTTTGGTTTCTTATTTTCGGGGACATTTCTTTCTGTCACTGCAACGTTGTCGGTTTGTTCTCAAAGCTAACAGTCCACAGACATTCCTTCCCACCGTCTCCTCTGATATTAAATCAAATGGCCCAGAACAGTTCAGTCATTGTGGTAAAGGAATAATAAAATTTATACTGTACAAGGTATTCAGGAAATGACAAGACATCAGTGGGTGTTTAAACATGTCCTTTGTGCTCCAGAAAAAAACCCCTGAGATCTTTGATGGCACAAGGAAAAATTTCATAAAACAAGTAATGAAAGTACACAGTCAACAGAAAAATGAGAAACTAATTCTTTGTGATATTAAAGTGCAAGTCATGAATTTTTCTATATCGAGAGTTTGAAGGTATTGAGAAACAAGTGTAAAAAATCAGGTCAATCACCCAAATGGCCCCTTCCTTCAGGTATTTACTGAAGGGAAACCTTCATTCTAAAGCCATCAGCAGGTCTTTTTAATCTTTATTTTATAGCTTCATAGTTGACATTGCTACCAATAAAGAGAACCAAATGTTGTTGAGATTTGTTTGTTCATTATTTAGGCAGGGAAAATCTATTTCAAATCCATCCTCCTGTTAGAAAGTTTTTCTGTAAGTATATCTGAAAGTTACTAGGGAGCCTCTAAATTTTAGCATGCTGGGTAAAACATAATGAAATGGCTAAAATCAATAAACAGGATGAGATGGTCATTACTATTCCAAACGTGTTTCTTCAAATTGACATTTCTTAAGCCTTTTTGAACTAAATTGAGACACAGAGTGGATGACATACCATGACTAGGGCTTACCACATGACAGAGATTTTCTTTTTGGGCTCCTGTGAATTTTGCTGCGATTTGTAAGCAAAACTTGAATGCAGCTGTAGTATTGCATCAAAAAAGATACTCTCTAAAGACAGCAAAAGGAAAAAGTTGGTCAGTTTATTTTTTTAGTGACTGTGTTTTTAAAACATGATTTAAATATTTTAAACTAAATACTGGGGGAAAAATAAATTCATAAATCAAAAGATTAGTTGGCATTGGTAGATGTTAATATCCCTGTTTTTGCTATCTAGGCTTTAAAAAAGAGTCCCTAGTAAATCTATAGTACCAATAAATTCTTTCTGAAAATGTAAAATTTTTTACTTTCTCATCATTTCTGCATTATTAATGGTCTCTAAAGATTAACTTATAGAAAAAGGCCTGAACTACCCCCAAAACAGAGCATAATTTTCTTAGATGAAAATGTCTGCAGGAAGGGCAATGCCAAAGCCTGTAGGGTGGTGCTATGTTTCTGTCTGTGTGTCTGTGCATTCCCAGAGGAGGCACAGGTGGAACGATGTGCGAGGGATGCTGAGAGGGGCTGGCTCATGAGAGTCCATTTGGCCCAGGGCTCTGCTGTTCTCTCTCTAGCCTGCAGGTAGGAATAACGTGGCTCTGTGGGAGCTCTGTATCCTGCAGTTTAGGCAGTGGGTTGGAAGGCTCAAGTGAAGCACCTGGAGGCCTCCAGGCTTCTTTCGCATGCAGCTTGATTACTGACTTCATGCCAATGAAATGAATTTCACCTGTGGATTGTAGTGCATCTTATCTAAATGGATGTTTTAGACTGTTAATCTATCTTTTTAATCCTTCAGTAACATTGTTACCTACAGAATCCCCTAAAAGCCTATCTTACACACTACAAGAAAGTGAATTCTTTGTTCTTTTTTTGACTCCTCTTTGAAGATAGTGGTTAAAGTGAATGACAATAAGACATAGGAAGATATTTTAAATTTCCCTTTAGCTGAATTCACTTAGGGCTCAGAACTATGCAGCATTTCATCACCATCCATGGTTTTCAAAACACTGTGAGTATGCTCACAGAAGTGAGCAAAAGGATTTTGTTTGTGGCACTGAGGCCAGAGAAAACACTGTGCATGAGTACATAAATGCTAAGACCACCATGCCACTGAATCAAGAGCCTCTTAACAACCTGCATGGTCAGGCAAAGGCTGCACTTAGAACCTGGTACAGATCCACAAGCTCTTGGTGTTCCCAAGCTCTTTGTGCACCAGTGTCAAGGCCAACAGGTGAGTTTCCTCTCTGAGAGCTGGCTTTCCCACAGAGCTGGTGGTTTTAAGGTGAATTCTCTAATGATAACAACAAGGAAAGATGAGCTAATATAAATGCAACTAGGCAGTCAGGTTCAGGTAAGAGTCATTGCCTGGTTAATTTATAGTTTTCAGCTTTTCTCAGCATTACTGACATACCAGAACTCAGAAACTGTATTAAGACATAGGCTGTCATTGGTGCAAAGTAATTTGAACAGAGCATTAAAGAAAAATTGCAAACTGTTTCAATATTGTTAAGTTTTATTTTAACTTTGTCTTCACACCAGTTTATTGGAATTAATCCCTGTCCTCATTTCTAATAGACAAAGATTAATTGGTCCTCTTTATCAGAGCATTTGGTGATTAGGAATGTTCTTCTCTGACATGTATCTTCCATCATGGAGTGTAGCCACTCAATAAAAAGATGTGCTCCAAACCAGAGCATCCATTTTTCAATATAGCAATGTACAGCAACAGGTTACTGGTTTTGTAAAGCTATTACTTTTACTGTCAACATGTCTGCTGCTAGAAACTGTCTCATTAGACAGGATAAATTGGAACAGCATAAAAAAAAATTGACCAGGCAAGAAATTAAGTTTTATTACATGCTTGTAACACACAAGTAAACATGTGTGCACACACACAAGACAGTGTGACTGAAAGAATAAACATAACATAGAGTTAACAACACAGAGTACACAGGTGAATATCACATCTGTGAAATAGAATCAATTGTTATCTGAATAGAGACAATTTGATAATGCAAATATAATGACACCCCTATCAGAGACCTTCATGGAAAACATGAAGCAAAAATACCCAGGACTGGAGTGGGTTCACCTTGGCTGGGTGCCAGGTGCCCACTGAGCTGCTCTATCACTTGCACTTTTCAGTTGGACAGTGAGGGGGAAAATAAGATTGAAAAATCATAGGTTGAGATAACACAGTTTACTAAAGAAAAAATGGAATTTTGAGCATGCAAAAGAAGAAGAAGTTAAAGTGTTTTATCATTTTCATCAGCAGGTGATGTCCAGCCAGTTCCCAGGAAGCAAGTCTGCAGCATGCAGAGTAGTTGCTTCGGAAGGTAAACATAATTAATGAATTCCTTCCTGCTCTTTTTCTTGCTGCTTCAACTAGGTACTTAAACCAGCTTTATACCCAACATACATGTATGTATTTCTTTAACTACTATTCCCAGTCAGTTCACAGGTATTATTTTCCCATTCCATGGCCTTTCTCCACCCCTCCAGATGATCAAAACCTGCCATGATTTAGGCTCCATTCCATCAAGACAGGTGATCAGGACAGGAGAAGCAGCACAGCACGAGCCTGGCATGGATCACCATCATACTCTCCTTGCTCCTCACAAAATTCACTCTGCCTTGGTTCATGTCATTCCTGATACTTTACATCCTGCAACATAAAACAGATTATTTTCCCCCAGAGTTAAATCTCCTTGAGATGTACCCCAGGTCTCCCCATTCTTCTACATTATCCAGCTGGTAAGCCCCACTTCTGAGCAAAGACAATCCCATGTCTGTGTTTGCCTCTTCCGGTGGGAGGAGAAATCCACCCTATCTTTCCCAGCTCTTCCCTATGTGCAGTACAGGGACCTTATCTCCTCCCATGGTAGGTAGGATACCTCTTTTGGGTGGAACAGGATGATTTGCAGTTCCTCTGAAGGAAGGAACCAAGTTAAGCAACCAAGTGGCTTCTGCTAAATTTTCATCCCATTGCTTCCATGCCCCATGGCCTAATGCTCTCAACATAGTTTTTAGCAGTCCATTATATCTCTCAGCCTTTCCAGAGGTTGTTGGCGATAGGGGGTGTGACATATTCACTCAATGTAATTTCTTTGTCCAAAAGATTTTTTTGGGGGGATATTTGGAGGTACAAATAAGGAAAAATAAAAAAAAAATATTTCCTAAGAAAATTAAAAATTAAAGTGATATTAAATAACATTGTAGTTATGTCATTTCAATATGAAGTCCAAAAGAAGGCTGTGGGATGTAAAAATAAACTAAAAAAATGTGAGGAGTAATTGATTTCCCTGTGAAAGCTTGTTTAATCATGTAATTTCCTTAGCGACAGAGGCATTAGAATTGTAATTCCTGAGGGTACACAGATGAAGGAGTGAAGTGAGCCAGCACTGAAGTTCTGGCTTGGGTTGTCACTCATAATTACGTTTACAAGTGCCTGGTTTGATTGCATATGGAGCAATGGTTCAATCTGCTTTAAGTATTTATCCAACAAAAACGATTTCTCTGTACAAGATCTTTAGGAGTTGAGAACTATCAAGTTAGGCTTGTGTCTTCAATTATTTTTCTGACCTCTGATTTCACTGTATGTAAATATAGACAGCTTACATAAGTATAAAGTTGCAAGACAAATTAGTAGGCCTCCACTGTATTCTGAATTTTCCCACTTACAGCAATATTTGTGTATATGTACATTTTGTATATGAAAGATCTAACTTGCTGTTCTTGCAAGAAGCATGGGAAGCACAGTTTGCAAATTCTGCCACTTTTGTAATCATATTTAAATAGCTCTTAAAAGCAGCAAATACAGTAAAACACTCAATTTCCCTCAATGGATAAGAGCTATCTAGGTCACGTTTTTTTAAACACAATTTCTATCCAGTGTTGTGTGAGCTAGAAAGCTGGGCCAATACTAAAATGGCAGCTGCAACTTCGTGTCAAGGAAAGGCAGTTGCCTGCAAAGCAAAAACAAAATAGTGATAACATCTCTACTCATGAAAGAGGTACTTAATACTGTTAATATTAGGGGGTTATCTTTGATATCTTTCGGATTTCACTTGTGGTGAAGAACTTGACCAGGATTTCACTTAAATTCAAGTATGAGAGTCTTTATACTTGTGGGTCATTGTTTGCAATTTTACAGTGGCATTTCTCTCTGATACAGGGGGATTGTGTAATATTTGATTTGTTTGAGTTCAGACTGTCATTTTTCTTTTGGACTCTTTTATTCCAATTTCAGTTCCATAGTGTCAGAAATTCTGGGAATTTCTCAGGAGACAGAGCTTTGGATACTGTAAGGCTTTACAAACACTGGATTGTCCAATCATAAAGGGGACAAATCTGCATTGGGAAGGTGCTTAGGAAGCCAGTGGATATTAAAGCTTTGTCTACTCAGTCGCTGCAAGCTATGTTTGCTTGGCAGGAATTCACACATCTCCTCTATGTACTGTTCTTCTTACACTCTGCAGTTATACCTTTCATTCAGTGTGTAAAGTGAGCCTGCACTTACTCTTTTTCTAGTTCTGTATCTACAAATTCTGTATTGCAAACCATTGTTATTCAATTTCATCTGTGTTTCTCAGAGCAGTTGTCAGAGCAGCTGGGGACCACTGTATGATGAATTAACTTCCATGAAATAAATATAGTAGCTTGGTGTTTAAAGGTGAGATTTATTCAATGGAAGAACATAAATACTTGCCAGGTAGTACTTTGACAGAGGTTAGCTTTTGGCAGTGTGAAAAGATCTATGTAGTCTTTGCATCCAAGAGCAGTTATGAAGGCAATATGATTGCAGGAAGCAGTAGGAGAGGGTTTGCTCCACAAAGCAGGACTGGGGTCCCTCTGGGGAGCCCCGATGGGCTCTGCAGGGCCTGGGCTGAGCAGAGCTGGGGTCTGGTCTGAGCCTGCCCTGGGCTCCTTGGCTTCAAGTGAGGCTGCCCTGACAGGCTGTTTGGAGTCATGCAGTCCTCCTGACACTTGGACCAACAGATCGTTTCCAAAATAAAGAAAATGCCTCAAAAAAATACATTTTTTTAACTGCTTGATTTAACCACCATCTCTTTCCACCAGCGAAAGCATTAAGGTATGTAAGGTAGTAATACCCTGAAGAAATAACTTCAAGTTCAAATATTTGTTCATGTATATTCTAATAGGTTTGTTAGGCAAAAACTTAAACAGAAAATTTAGATTATTTTGGTTCCTAGAACTGTTTACAAGTGCGTAGTTTTATTTACTAAATACATTACCAGCTTTCATTGCAGGAGTTCTTGCAAATTTCTTTGGCCTTCTTGTCTAACAACTTTTATAAAAAGTAATACCATTGCAGTTTTCATCCTACAAAATGCAGTGTTTCATCAGCCTGCAAAATACTGACTGTAATACTTCAAAATGGATCAACCTTTCCGAAATGATTTTTTCCAGGCTGAAAATGCAAATGCTGATGACATGCTATTAGAAGGAAACTTTATGCCTCACATTTATAGCTAGCTACAGTAGGGTGTAACCGTTTCAAGGATTAAGATCCCATACAAACACATTAAATTAAAATGTAAAGCGGATTTGTGGCTGTGCTTATGATGGCAATTATTTCTTCCACTTATTTGCTAAAATCCAGACAACAAATACACCAGTCCACTTAATCTAATGCTCAATTAGCAAGGCAACGCAAGCCTTGCCAGCATTTCTGTAGGCAGGCATGAAGAAAAGGCAAGAAGGACATTCTGAGCTTCATACTTAGGCCTTGTCATTGAACTGGTGTTGTACAGGTTTTGGGCACTTTGCTGAAATACAATCATGGACCATGAAATATGTGACTGCAGTTATCAGTCTCTTCAAGAAGAAATTTCCATATAAAATGACTATTGTAAATTTAATGTTTCCAAACAGTTGAATGACAAGATAAAGTAATTTTATATTAGACTTGATATTTAAAATGAGTCTTCTTGCAGATGTTTGCTCTGCTGGTTTTTTTAGTCTTTATACTAGATATTGACCAGAAGTGAGAAGGTATTTATGTTGCTGCCACAGATAACCAAATGAGAAGTGTATCTTTACATTGTATAAAGATGTAAAAACATCATGAGAAAAATCAGAATTTCCCAGGGGCAATTTTTTTAATCATAAATTTGATCCATGACTGTTCCTACTTCTTTGACATTGTTTGCACTGCATTATAGATTCTCTTTCTCCCCGCAGGCATCAAAATTAGATTAATTTTTAATTTTTACACAAACAGGTATTTATATTTGTCGCTGTTCTTATCATGCATAAATATGGAACTTTTTTCCTTTGATCGTATTAAAATATGATTGAGAGCTGGCAAAGATATTTTTGCACTTTTCCAGTCAGTAGCTTGTTGTGCTTTTACGTGTAGATTCTTCTTCCCCTATGTTATAGTGGCATATATGAAATACCCTTTCAGTGACATTTTTTCCACAGAGGCTTTTGAAACCCTTTTTATCGTGTTTTTGTTTGTTTGGTTGGTTGGTTTTTATTTTTTTTTATTTTTTTTTTGTTTTTTGTTTTTTGTTTTTTTTTTTGTTGCTGAGTCGAGGAATTCTTCTGACTTTCAATTCAAGTTGAAACATCTTGTTTCTTCTTGGATGTATGCAAGTTTTGGCTACATCTGCTGCCTGCCATTATTCATTCTTATGTCTGCCTATTTTTTCTCTTCCAGTTCTGAGATTAGAAGGACAAAGACAAAAATGATGCAAAAAACTTCTGGTTAAGAGTGTTACCTGCATAATTCATGAGGAAATACTTGCTGCAATAAAATGCAGTGGTCAGACCTTTGATGTTCAGAAGATCCCCACTGTTCTCAGGGATATTCAAGAATTCGAACTGCAAATTGGAAGAGCTTGTCATTGCTCATTACATTCAAATAGATTGTCTAAATTCAGATAAATATCTGAAGTTTCATCTGGTAATCTGAACTAAATAAGGTTTCAAATCTAGTGGGATTTGACCATTATTGCTAATTACCTTTCTTTAATTATCACATTAAAAAGGGCATAATGGAGCTGTTTTGCCAAAAAACTTCTTGTTTCCTAAGGTTGCTGTGACCCTGTGCATCATACCTGGGTGATAAAAATATTGTTTGGCAGAGCTTTATTTTTGTTTTTGAATGTTATTGTCCAGTTGGAAGAACTAATTCCTGAAATTAAAGCAACTTTTTAATAGCATTGTACATAAATTCTTGGTGTATATATTTTTAAATGTATTTGTTTAATGAAAAGAGCAATAAAGTTATGATGTAAAAATTCTCCTTCAGCTATGATACAGAGTATCACTGGTAATTAATTTCCATACAGCACAAAAGAGGCAAGTTCTTTTCCCTGTTTCCAGATGGCAAAGATAGAAGGTAATTGAAATGATGTGCAAGCTACAGCACACATAAAAAAAATAGTAAACAAGTCATATTTTATGAGAGCATCATTAGAGTGATTTAAAGGTAAAGCAGCCTTTGAGAAACTAATGATTAGTAATTGTCTAGTATTTGTACTGACTAACTACCTTTGAAACATATTGTAAAGACTTAGTAACATGTTATCTATAACCTCCAGAAAGATTAAATATTTTGACACATAAAAATAAAAAAGACAGAAGTTAATTATCTACAGTTTTGCATTTTAAGGGACAGAAATAGATGTGCAGGTTCATATTTTGTTGTATTTCAGCCGATGTTAGGAGGTTTGATCTGACATATTCTGACCTGGAAACGTGATGTTTGAATATCATAGTGTTTAGACCCCTAGACAGTGTGGTGTACACATTTATGTAAGAAATCTGCTGTTGGTTTCTGAGTTACTTTTCTGCAAGGTCTGTCTCCCGTTATTTAATGCAAAATTGCATTCCCTCTCCTCTTTGTCCAGCTCCATAATACTTCAGTAACATGGATTCTGGTTTAAAAACGTGAAAAAAAAATACTACTCAGCAGCAGAGAGCTCACAAGGTACAATTAGACTAGCTCCATTAGCTTTTGCAGCAGCTGAAGATCCATCCCACTCTATTTCAGGCTTTAAATTACTTTGGACCCATATGTTTACATGGTTGACAAGTGGTTTGCAAAGAAGAAAAAGTATTCTGCCTGCAGCTACCATTTCACCTCAATTGTAAATATGTAAAGTCACAGGTACTCTAACAAAAATGTTCACTCCAGGTCTTCCATGAGCATGCTGTTGTTCTGGATGTTAAATAGCGTAAAGCACAGCCATAACTCAATGTATCTTTTACAGTGATCACCATTTTCCCAGCTATAGTTATGTGTCTGTGTTAAGGAAGTTCCCACCTGCCCAGAGCACACAGCAAGTGTGAAGGATGCAGCATTACTCAAGACTAGCAAGACAAGAGAAAGATGCTGTGAAAAAATCATCTTAGCCTTGTAAAAATGTTCTAATTATTCTTATCCCTTCACCAGAAACCACAGTTTACTTTCTTACTTGGCAGGCATAGGTCTTCTCAGACAGAGGCAACTCTGGAACATTTGGAGAGCTTCAGAAAACCTTTACGAATGAGGGAGGCTGTTCCATGAGAGAAAGAATTTCATTGAGGTGCAAGAGAAGCACTGGAGAAGAGAGAATTTCCCACAATTTCTGAGACATTAGAGGAAAAAGAGGAAGAAGAAGAAAAGAGGTATAATTGCAGTGAGGTTTTCCTGTAAAAGCGCACAAGCAGATGCACCAGTTGATCAGGTGGAAAGCACATTCAATCAACACAACTTCTTGCCTTCTATTTCTTTCTCCTTCCTCCCTCAAAGCATCTGCCTCCAGGATGACTAATCCCAAATTACATACTGCAGGGAGTGTGAATGACTAAAAACACTGTTCAGGCACTTGTACCTCCTTCTTAACTGGCTTTCAAAATAACAAAGCTGAACTTTTTGATCCTGATCCTGGGAACCAAAGACAGCACCAAAATCTTTTCTCTAGGATCGCTCAATATCCACCTGAAGACTGGCTAATGAATCAAAGAAATGAGTCAGGAAAGCAAGACCATAAACTGTTCCCTGAGGCCAAATAGCCGTGACATGAGATATGTAAATTGTGCCTGAGTCTCCCCTGTGCTCCATTCATTTTTTTCTGTGGTGATGATCATGAATAATTTTTAATTACTCTTTTTTCAGTTCAAAGGTCATAAAATGACGTGAGAATGCCAACATATGTCTTACCCACTGTAGTGAAATGTGTGATGCTTTGCTGTGAATTCTTGTTAGGCTGAACAAATAAAGCAGACCATGTGTCAGGGAACACATCTACTCTTGTAATATGGTCACCTTAACTCTGGAAACCAGGTCACTACTTAGACTCAGAAAGTGTTGGCTAACAAGGCCTAAAATTTTACAGTACACTTAAATGAGCTCTCATCTCCTGCAACAAACTTCTCAAAGGTGCAGGCTCACGAGTCACAACACACTTCCAGAAGCTTCCCACTCTCACCACAAACTTCAGTGTGGAGTACAGGAAATATGGTAGTAGTGCTTTGCCCAGTAAGGGCAAGGGAGGAGGAAAATAAGGGCTGGAAAGAGAGAAAGAGGACAAAGGATGTCATCAGTCCTTAGGTCCTGCATTGGTCCTGCCATGTGTGTGGTCTGGAGGTGGGGCAGTAAAATAAAGAAAATGAACGAGAAAGAGAGGAAAAAGAGGTAGGGTACACTGATCCACTTCCTTTAATGTCTTCCTTAACCTGGTGCATGCCTCTTAGCTAAACTACATTTTGTGTGATGGGCAGTACTGCTCCACCTCTGCAGAACTTTCCCTTCTAATAGCAATATTCCTGTTGCACAGCCAGAATCTTTGAGACAAAATATTCTTATGCCTGGGTCTCTACAACACAGAAAAGCCATATAATAGGAATCTACAAAACTATAGCACAGACAGGGATTTCCTTGTCCTCCCTTCTGACAGTACAGAAATAGGGACTACTGAACTATGAGAGAAGTACCCAGGTTCAGGACTGACAGAAATAAAGAATTAAACCTTTGTAATTCCTTGATGACATTAGTTTCTGGGGTGTCAAATGTTCTCATTTGCTCATGAGGACAATGGACATTGATCTGTAAGAGGTTTATCAAATATGTACATTCAGCACAGAAAGTTCTCTGTACTGAACAAAGCCAAACACTCGAAGTGTGTTTTGCTGTGGATAGAAAATGATATGTACATGTACTCTTTTTACAATTCCTTTATGCTCCTGATTACATCTGTGTCCGTGTTGATTTTCCCCCTAAAAACAGGCATCAGCCCATTCCTGGGAGTGGTAGAAAAAGTAGGAATATTCAAATTATTATGGCAGATGATGAATTAAAAAAAAATAAATAAAAGGAGCTGGAATGGGAGATGGGAGAGAAAGATTAAATGGTTGTAGATATAGAAAGACTGAAGGACATCAAACAGAATATCACCACAGCTCACCCTCTTCCCTGAAGTTTAAAGGAATTAGAGTCTGTTCCTTGGATTTACTGTACCTGGACTTATCACAAAATGAGGGATAGAAATTATATGAATAGAATCATATTCCCAGCTCCCTCCTTTTGTTGGAATGGATGAGCTTGAACCAGGAAATGGTTAAAGAGAAGCTCCCATAGCTTGACAAGTCCTCAGAAACAGCAGGTAAATAAAAAGGTCAGAGGAGAAGTGGAAATTTTACTGTAATTTTACAAATATTAAAAACTTGTTCTATCCTGCAACCCACTAATAGACTTCATAAACCATGAAGGCAGGGAAGGCAGGTTGGCAAACTTTTCTGAATAAAAGTAGAAGCTTCATCATCAATATCTACATAGTTTGTGGTGACAAATCAGTCTTTCTGCAAAAACGAGAACAAATTAGTTCTCCTATAAAAATACCTTTGTCATTGTTCTTCCAGTGTATATTAGGAAGGGTTTGTCTTCTTGCAAGACAGCTTCCAGTTCAAGTCTTGCACTGAAAAATGATACACATGTAGGTCCCGGTGTTTTGCCAATGCAATTAGATAACTCCACTCTTGTATGCCAAAACACAATGAGATTTTTGAATTTTAGAGTTTTGCAGTTGCAGCAACAGAATATTTTTAGTTTGTTTATTAATTTTCCACTGAACCAACAACAGCTGATCTGCCTCTGTCTTTGTCAAACTGGGCAGCAAGTGCGAGTGTGGCAATGGTCACATTGCAGTGAATGGACAATGAATTCTCACAGTGGCTATAGGTCAGAGGAACCTTGCACACTGGTGCAGTTTGAAATTCCTGTTGTCATTTTGAACTCAGTAGCTGTTGATCAGCTTCACACACTAAAATGTGAAGGAAAGAGATCCCAAAGAAAATCCCTTCTGAGTCAGCACCTCTGCCTGTGCTGTTTTCTTGCTGTTCCTCTCTTTTCATTCTCTTGGTGCAGCTGCAGCTGGGAAAGAAAATGTAAATGTAACTGCTGCTGCTGCAAAAATTGCAGCCAAAAACTATTGATTAGTGCAGCAATTGCAAAGTTGCAGCTGTCCAGATAAATATATCTATCTATGCTCAAATCTAAGCTCCACAGCAACGACAGATGGTTTTCCTCTCATTAGGGCTGCCATATTTCAGACTATGATTTTTCAGAAGGAAATAGTTAGCTGTGACTGAGCAGCTATATGCCAAGAATTCCTGGACAAATAATAGAAGTACTCAAAATCCTGAATGATGAAACTTCCATCTGGAAAAGACAAAGTGTAATGGAAAACCTAGACACATGGCAGCCTTAGCTCAGATGGTGGCTTAAGAATATTAGAAAGACTCATTCTGGCTACCCAGTAACAGATGTATACTGGGCTGAAAGAGAGGAATGAAGAAGGTTTTAGAATTTGTCCCCAGATGCAAAACATAATGGCTTCTAGTTGGTTTTCAATAAATACAATATCATTAATTTAACTGAGCACAAAGCCTGGAAACAACTTAAAATATTTTGAGATATTATTCACAGTATTTAATGCTTAATTTAGATGAAGTATCACTGTGAGGAGTAATAACTTATTAGGTAGGATTTATCCTATGTGATGTTACCCATCTAAAAAACACCTATCTAGTCACAGCTGGTCCCTTTCGACTCCATATTCAAGGCAAACTTCCCTTAAGATAGAGATCCACTCTGTATTAAAACAAGTGTCTGAAACTGGAGAGAGAAATTTCTCCACTCTTTTTTTTAGGAGTAAAATATACTTGGCAGTTCATACAATGGGATATTTCTAATTGTTCTTACTTAAAGGTGTCTAGACAAATTTTTCTGGTTTTGACTGCTATAGCGTTCAGCTCAATGATCAAAGTATATAGACGTGTGCCAAACTCGGCTTTCAATATCAGTTTGCTTTCTGGTAGTAAAGACAAGAATTTCCCTTTCAAAAATATCTAGATCTCAGGAGAAGAATAGTAAAAGGAAAACATTTTTGAATAGGGTATAGCAATTAACTGTGTGTGGAGAAATATTCCCCATTACTGAGGTGAAGTTGCAACTCCTTATAAGACTATCTTAGTGAAATAAGAGTTGACTGTACTTACATCATCTATTGGACTAAGAAAGGGTTTCAGCTATCTCATACATATGGTAATAGGCAAGGAACCTATTTTTTTCAAATTATCTGTTTTAGATATCTAAATATGAGGCTACTTTTCATCAGTTATGATACCATCAGATCAGATTTCTCCCTGTAGCACTTTGCTCAACTTACCCATACTTCCCTTCCCTTCCCTTCCCTTCCCTTCCCTTCCCTTCCCTTCCCTTCCCTTCCCTTCCCTTCCCTTCCCTTCCCTTCCCTTCCCTTCCCTTCCCTTCCCTTCCCTTCCCTTCCCTTCCCTTCCCTTCCCTTCCCTTCCCTTCCCTTCCCTTCCCTTCCCTTCCCTTCCCTTCCCTTCCCTTCCCTTCCCTTCCCTTCCCTTCCCTTCCCTTCCCTTCCCTTCCCTTCCCTTCCCTTCCCTTCCCTTCCCTTCCCTTCCCTTCCCTTCCCTTCCCTTCCCTTCCCTTCCCTTCCCTTCCCTTCCCTTCCCTTCCCTTCCCTTCCCTTCCCTTCCCTTCCCTTCCCTTCCCTTCCCTTCCCTTCCCTTCCCTTTCTTTCCCCTCACTTGGATGTAAGGAATACTTGAAAATCAATCTCTAGTTTAGTTTCTTTTAAGAGTATTTCAGGGCATACCATTAATATACTTCATGAAAAGACAAAATTACTAGTCAGCATATTAGGTAATTTACTAAAACTCTCAGTTTCTTAGTTTATAGTGATTAAATACTAATTAGACATGGTTATGAAAAATACTGCAAATTTAAAAAATGAAATCTTTCATATTGCTCTCTCCAGATGTCTTAATTACTGTTTAATTCTATTAATATTATATGTAAAGAATTTTTTCAATTTCCTGACTGAATATTTGCCATGGGTTTGGGACAGTCTAAGTAATGTTTCATCAAAAGTCAAAATATAATTTCTACAACTTATAGAATATCCAACACCTGTATTTCTGTGATGGAATTGACTCCAGAAAAGCAACTTTTTTCACCCTATCTAAATGACTAATATTGGCTGACAAGTTAAAATTTCAGTACAATTGTTTTTTAGGGTCTAATGTTAGCTTGAAAGAGTTGTTCTGCTGCAGCAGCTTGAGCAGCTGTATTTTCATTCAGTATGTATTCCCACAAAAACAGAACAATAGTTTAAATTACACTAGCTCCTTCGCTGCTGAACAACTTTGCTAAGTAACAGCCCTGCTTGCTCAAAAATATAGAAGCGATGTTGCCATTTCTTGTGGTTAAATTTTTCAGCTTCCTTAACCTAGAAAAAACTCCCTGAGGGCAGCTTCCATGTGCAGTTATGCTTTGCCATCACATAATTTTGGAAAGCCTTAGAATTTTTAACAAGGTCAATAGATTTTAATTTTTAAATTCAATTAAGACCTTTTTTTTTTTTTTTAGCTTAATACGTAATTTGATAGTAGCCCATATGTATTTGTTGTTATCCAAGAGTATCAGTGTATCTCTTTAAAATTCAGAATGTAGCTCTTTAGAATTTATCAGCAAATAATTATTTCTTGTTGCATAACCTAATCTGAATCCAAAGGATCTTGTATTTACATTTCTAGGTCAACAGAAAAAAAAAATAAATTTTGAGGTAAGTATTAGGTGTGTTTAATATATTCGGGTTCCCATATGTTTTACATTTGGTGTCTTTTGGCTATTTTCCTTTATGTTTTAACTGCTTAAAAGCTGCTGTACTTTACAGCTTTGTGTGAAAATTGGGTGGAGGGAGTGCAATTAAAATTTTACTGTATGTCAGGAGAACGTGTCCTTTGTCCAAAATTTCCCATGAACTTGAAAACCATTTTGCTTTTTACCTGTGTTTAGAAACCTCACTGGACACCTTATTGGTAGGACAAGCAATGGAATTTAGAAATCAAATATAACACATGGATGATATTGTATAAAACTTCTCAAGGAAAGCAGAACAATAAATTCTCTAAATGTGAATTTCTCCAAACAGTTTTCTTTTTGAAAGTTTTTACGGCTAATTTGTCAGAGAATGGATATTTAAATTAACTGCTTTGCACTATTTCCATGTTTTATGGATCATTATTAGTTATACTTCTAATACATCTAACTTGTGTGGGGAAAACCTCTCCAGAGTAGCATTTTAAATGATGCCTATTTTAATACACACTTACAAATGATCTGAAAACAAGGCTCCAACAATTTTTTTTCTCAAGTTCAAATTTAGAAGCTGCAATCCAAATGTTTTACACAGACCTGTGCATCAAAACATCTTTATAAACTTTATTTTATAGAAAAATATTGTATTTTGACTCATGTATCATCAAACATAACCTTGTATTGCTGAAGAGGTCTAAGATGTAGTCTATTGAATATCTTAGGATAAGAAAATAGCAAGTTGTGTAAGAACACTTAAATTAATCCAAATTCTACTAATGGCATCACAGAATGACACCTATCTCTGCATAGCACATGTTTAATTTTATCTAACTGCAGCACAATATGGAAGAAATGAAGATCCCAAATTGATCACACTTCACCCACCCAGGAACTAAGCATTCTATAAAACCATGTATTTTTCTAAGACACTAGATCATAACAACATTAATATTTAAGAGATTTTTTAAAGAGTTTATAATTCATTTTGGCTCTGGATGTGACCTTTAATTTCAATGCAACTCTTTAATATTCAGTTACCATTATGTCCAAACCTGCTTCCTCTGGCTGGTCACATGGTTTACTTCCACTAGTGCCTTATGCTGTGAATGATCATCTCAAATTGCCAGTCAGGCAGAACCATGCTATAATGGTTCTCTTCCCCTATGGACATTTCCTTGTTATTATTATTACTACTGGTATTTATTTAAGGCTACATCAGTTTACCATATGTGTCATGCCAAGCAGCAGAGTGTAAAGTGATTGGAAAGATTAGATTTTGTTCATTGCAAGCAGGGATATTACTCTGCAGACACACTAGAAATTGTGTTTTCTAGCCAGTTTTTGTTCCAAACTCATTTTAGGGAACATTAAAGCATATGGCGATTTGAGACATGTATGTGCCTTTCTTGCATTTAAAAAAATTCTCCAGGGAAAAAAACAAAAGCACCACCTCATTTTGAAAACTGTAGGGATAAATCTCAGTGACAGCTTAAAATAGAATTTTTTTTTTTCAAGTTCCCTTTAGTTATGGGTGTAACTATTAGCTTTGTCAGTATATACTACCTTGCATCCAGTATGCCAGAAATCTGAGTAAAACTGCAATACTTCAACTAAAATTGTAAAACTTCTAGAAAATCTGAGATACAGATTAGATGGGTGATCTGCAGGATGGGTGGGAACCTGGCTGACAGGTCATGGTGATCATGGTTCAGCATCTTCATTAATGATCTGGAGGATGGAATTGACAGCACTGTCACCTTTTTTGGTGATGTCAGCAAACTTGGTGGTGAGGTGGAAAGAACAGAAGGGAAAGCCACCTCAGAGAGAAACCTGTACAAGCTGGAAGAGTGGGCTAGCAAGAAGATTAACACAGAGACTTGTGAAGTCCTGCATCTGACACAATATAAGCAAATAGCTTAATTAGCAAATAGCTAATTACAGAGGAGCATTCAAGAATGATGTGGACAGAATGGAAAGGGTCCAAAAGAGCCAAGAAGACGATCAAAGAACCTGCCCTATGGGGAAAGACTGAAGGAGTTTGGTCTTTAATCCCCTGAGAAGTCTCTGGAGGAACTCATCACCATATTCCAGTTTTTAAAGGGTAGCTACAAGGAGGATGGAGGAACTCTTCACAAGGAGCCGCATGGAGAAGACAAAGAGCAAAAAGTACAAACTGAATGGGATAGAAGCTTCACTCTGATAGAAAAAATTAATTTACAGTGTGAACAACCAATCATTGGAAGAGTGTAGAGTCTCCAACACCGGAGGTTTCAAGATGCAATTGAACATTGTATGCTTTTCTCCATGGGTATTTACTTCCCAGTATTTTGAGGATCTGAATTTTTTAGAAGTCATCTCGTTTCAACCTTTACTTCACACCCTTTCCTATGGGTATAAAGGCATATTCAGAGGTACAATGTGCAAGGTCTGTTGTATTATCCCTGTACATTTTGATAATGGTTGTTACCTACTCATGTTCTGAATTTATGCAGAAATACAAAATCACCCAATTCTGTGTTAACCTATTATTTTTTCAAAATAAACAGCAGAATCATAGACATGTAAAGTCATATTAATAAGTCATACATTTTTCATACAGTTTCCAGAAGGACAACTGAAAATTGAAAAAGGGCCATGTACTGAAAAATAACCCAGCATAGATAAAAACATCAATTAGATCAAGTGTATCCTAAACATCTCAAAATTAAATAAAAAAAAACTCTGCATATTAATATATTAAAGAAATTGTGAGACATGATAGACTGGCCTGTTGGAAATTTTACTTTTATATCCCACCTACAGGAGTGCTTTACTATTTTCATAAGAGTAACTGGCAACAGATTGTTTCTCTTAAAAAGAATATTTTCCTAATATTTAATGTAAATAAAAGGGATCACAATTTTGCAGACTATCCTCATATAGCATTGGAAATACTCTAAGACACTTAACATATGGAAAGAGAAAAGACTTTTGCTGATAATCTAAGTGATTTTGGGAGTACATTTAGATACTGCATTCTTTACCCCCTAGCGAATACAAAAAGTTACTTTCTTACTTCTTACTTTGTAACTAGCTGCTTGATTATAAATATGGATAAGTGCAAAAACTTGCACTGTACTGTGTGTAAATATTAATCAAAGGCCAGACCATACAGCCAACATGAAATCTTTTCTATTGGTGCCCTAATTATTATTCATCTGTTTTTTAAGAAAAACAGATGAATAATAATTTTCTTTATTCTTTAAGAAAATAGCATCTGTGCATCTGGTTTTCCACAATTAATGACTATGAAAGTACATCTGTGAATATTTCAAGGTTTTAAGGAAATACTTTCAAGTTGAAAAGTCTTGAAAAAGAATTTTTTACTATGTTCACTACTCTTTTGAAATAAAAAAAAAAATTGAAGTCCAATAACAATTTTTTTCTTTAATTTTTAAATTTTATTGTTGCTCTTTTACTCTCTTTGCCATGAGGGTCCCTCATTAAGGCTATTCACAGAGCACAGTGTTAGTCAGTTGGGCTAATGAAATCCTAATGAAGTAATTGTAAGTTATTTGTTTAGACTGACTGTGACCAGGATCAGCAAAATCTGCACCTAAGTTATCTCACAAGACCCATTTAGGAAATCTGTGGCACAGTTCAGGAGAGACTGTGAAAGCTGCTAACCTCACAGAAATGTCCCTTGTGTGTAGCCCTGCCAGGGTATACAGCCAGAGGGGTCAAGCTATATCACTTTTTAGTAATTAACTTTTGAATAGAGTTTTGGAAGTACAAAGTGCTTCTCAAGTGCTATAATTATCATTTCCCTATATAGCAGCATAATTTAATTGCAAAGCATGAAGTAAGGAAGTAATATTGACCAAACATTTAGCACTTGGTTATAGAAATTATTGCTGGAGACTATAAAATAAATTGGATTTCAGGTGAAGCCTGATGGTTTATTTTGTATTTTTAAAAGTTTGGCCATCTCTAGATTACAGACTGAGAAATCTATATAACACCTCCAGCAAACAGACAAACCATGTTTTATAAAGCTCAGTGATTGTTACAAATGAACATGTTGCTCAGCAACCAGGTGAGTGAACTTGTGATGGTAACTTTTGCTTTAAATTTTCTGTATTACTTTCCAAGTGCTTCTGTTGTGACTTTTTTTTCACTTTGGTGTGTTATCCCTTCTTTTCTGCCTATTTTGAACATATCCTACCATATTGCTCTATTTATAAGAGATGCAAGATTGTCTGATAAAATGTATGTGGTCGCTGAATTCCCACAATTGTGATGTTTCTTAATTATCCTCACTGCTAAGGTGATTGTAAGTAAGGACACCCAAAGACTTTGAAGAGAACTCTTGGAGACCAGTGTGTTAGGAGGCTTCTCCAAAATTCCCTTGGGAAAACTGCCCATGATTGTCCACATGAATCTGCATGAGATGCTATTGAGAAGATGGAGCATCAGGCAGCTGAGGCAGCCTGCCACCTTTCCTGGCTTCTAAGAAGTCTGGATAACAGAATTGATACATATTTTTGCAAGAATTGTTATATGTTATTCCCTCCCATCTTCTACACCATTGCTTTATATTGTCTGGTTTGCCTTACTAATAATTTGGATCACTGCATGGCTGCATCTCCCAGGGGTTGTCATAGATTTTACATATCCCCATGTTCTGTTTAATGACCCTAATACAAAAAAATTTTAAAAGTGCAATGAAGTGTTTATTTTTAACAAGATGCTAATTAAATTCTGTAATATTTGGAGCTTTTGATGATCCTTGTGTTTTCTAAGACAGCTACTCTTTCAGAGGCATTGCTTGGTCTGACAATTTGTGATGTGTTTTTTTACAAGCTTTTCAAGTTGGATGATTGATTTAAGAAAAAATGCCACTGAGAACATTATTAAATACATATATATATATGTTGATAAAAATATAATGTTTTAAATATTTAAAAGAATATCTGAAACAAAAGAGTTAATATAATACCATTCTCTGGTGTAAACATTTAGATGATGTCTGAATTAAATCTTTTCTACCATGAACTTTTCTTGTTCTGCTGTTCTTGTTCTGATATTGGACATCAATATTTTTTTCCTAGTTAAGTCCTGAGGACTGCCATTTTGAAAAGATGGTATACAGGCTGGGTGAAGAATTGATTGAGAGCAGCCCTGTGGAGAAGAGCTTGGGGGTGATGGTTGATGAAAAGCTCAATATGAGACACCAGTGTGTGTTCACAGCCCAGAAAGCCAACCCTGGGCTAGACCAAAAGGAATGTGGTCAGCAGGCCAAGGCAGGGTTTCTGTCCCTCTACTGGTGAGACCCCACCTGCAGTGCTGTGTACTGTTCAAGTGTCCCCAGAGTAGGGAGGACATGGAAATGTTGCAGCAAGTCCAGAGAGGGGCAAGAAGTGGATAAAAGGACTGAAGCACCTCCTCTATGAAGACAGGCTGAGAAAGTTAAGAGTCAGTCTCTCAGTGTGGAGAAGGTTGCATGAAGACCTCACAACAACAGTCCAGAATTTGAAGTGGGTGTACCAGAAAGCCAGGGAGGGCCTTTTCACCAGGGACTGTAGAGATAAGACAAGGGGGAATGGCTCTAGATTGAGAGAGAAAAGGTTTAAATTAGGTATCAGGAAGAAATTCTTTACTGCAAGGATAGTGAGGCACTGGAATTGATCAGGTTGCTTAGAGCAGTTGTGGGTGCCCCATCCCTGGCAGTGTTCAAGCCAGGCTGGATGGAACATTGATCAGTCTGGAGCACTGGAAGGTGTCCCTGCCCATGGCAGGGGGCCAACCATTCTATGATTCTATTACCTTCCTTGTTGAAGGAATAACTGGTATTTGCTGACAATATCATGCACCCAGGTTAAATACTGATGTACATACCAAACTATAGTTTGCTTCTGAAAACATTGCTGGTCTACAGACAAAGTAGAGATATTCTATTGATTCCAGAGGTATGTTGTTAGATTCTGGAATCCAGAAGAATAAATCTAAACAATATTTAAATCTGTGTATGTAAAGCAGTGTTTGGAAATACAAGGGGTTAAATTGCAAGTGAACAAGGTTAAATTCAATAACAGAATAGTCACTCCCAAGCATATCATCATCAACTTGCAAAATATTCTTTGATTGTTGCCAGGCTTCACATGTAAGAATATAAAAGATATATATAGATATATATAGATATATATATATATATATATATATACATGCATCTCTCTCTCCATCTCTCTCTCTCCTCCTTCCTGCTCTCCTCCCAAAAAATTATTGGGAGTCTCCTGAAGAGACTCAGTCCTTTGATTTGAGGAGCTGCCCTGTAGGAAATGCCCACAGGACTAAGCAGGTAATTTAAATGGCGATATAATCTTGAACAGTGCACTGCTTGTTTCATATGTAGAAATCAGAGTGCTTAGAAATAAGAGCTCTGGCTAGCAAATATTTCATGTCCTTTACCCCATCATAACCCAAACCTCCCTTCCCTTTGTTTCAGATGTAAACAGAAGACTTTATGGTAAGGAAAGAAGTCACTCAATACTAACTGTTATTGTTATGGAAATCATACTAATATGAATAACATTTCTGTGAATTCAAATAAACATCTAAATGATCATGCTGTATCTTAAATATTTAAAAGAGAATGTCTCATGTTATATTTCCAAACAGTACAACAGGGCTGGGGGTGGAATCTAAAAGCCATTGTTGTCCCAGTTTAGATGTCCAAGTCTTTGCGGCTTATAATCTTTTATTAGGAATTCTAAAAAATATGCTGAACGCTCTGCGAGGAGGGGAAACACTGCAATTAAATATCAGTTCACAAAGGAGATTGCCATTTTTGAGGCTGCAGTGAGGCAAGAGAGGTCTTGGCAATATTCTCACTGCAATCATTGCATTTGATGTGGGAGAAGATAGCAGTGGCAAAGTGAATAGTAAGTTAACAATATAAGAAGATACTAAACTAATACATATCACATTCCATAGCAATAAAGACTGACATTCTCAAAGCTTCCCCTCCTGGGACTTGCTGCTGTGCAGATGTACACCCACTGTAGATTCTTAGATTTCATGTGATTTTAATAGGATTATACCTTACATTACACTTATATGCAGATTTCTACTCCTCTTTCATGGTTCATTGTAGCTGAACTTCAGGGCTTAGTAGTATATTTGCAGACACTTCTAAATGCCTACGTGATTCCCTCTAAACTTGAAACAGCTAGGCTTTTCTCTCCAGAAAGAACATAACCTTTCCTATTTCCAGTTTTATTGTGACTATAAAGTTAATTTCATTTAATGAAATTTTACAGCTAGAGTTATTCACCATGACTACTGCCATGTGGCTTTACTTCCAGCATTTTACCCTGCCTTGCTCCTGTCTCTTTAATAAAGAGCTCCTGTTTTGCTAGGCTGCTGAGATAGTCTAGTGATGAGAGAGGAAGAGACCTTTGGAAAGGTTTTGCCATCCACATGCATGCTGTAGCTCCCAGAGTGTTTACTGCTTTTATAAGTGACAGTAATCTTTCTCACATTTGCTGTGCCAATAATGAAGCCTTTATTAACACCCCACCCTCTTTATAGACTTCACAGAAGCAGATGCTCCATCTGCTTGAATATTTGAAAAGTTACTCATAAAGTAACATTTATAAACATGCTCATGAACACATCTGGAAAGAGTACTGTGGATGCAACACCATCATACTTTATTATAATAAAGCAGTAGGAATAGTTGTTACCTCTATATTGTTATTTTCCTTGGTGAAAAGGTGGATTCATAAGAACAAAATGGCTAAATTTGGGTGCCTAGACAAGAAGTGAGCATTTGTAAATTCTGTCACAGCTGTCTGTTTTACACCACATCCAAGCCCTGATTGAATCTGTGGTACATTTAAGAAGTTTGCTCATCGTCTCCTTGATTATTTGGCTATGCGGGCTAAGATCTGAGCCACTTGAGGAGTAACGCACTATGAAGTTGCATATTCAAGGCAAAAATGCTTTTGTGTGTCTTCTTTTTATAAGGTAGAAGTGTCAGCTAGATACCTTTGAAAGAAGATTTCAAATAGTCCTCTTTAAGACAAAATTAATGGCTGTAGAAGTGGTATTTCTAAACACACCTTCATGATTTTGTATGAAAGCAGTCATACTTAACTTTCTGAGGTATGAGACCTGCTACTATATACAGATCCATTGTTGGATGTCTGACTTGTGGTTTCCTTTAAGCCTCTACAAACCTCAGAGATATTTGTCATGCTCTTAACCCTGGACATTTGTAATGGTCTGCTGTGTTTAACCTGGCAGACAGCTAAACACCACACAGTTGTTTGCTCACACTCCCCCAGTGGGATGGGAGAGACAAGCAGAAAAAGACTTAAAACTCATGGGTTAAGATAAACAAAATTTAATGGGACAGAAAAAGAAGGGAAAATAATGTCAATGATAAAGAACATAGGAAGCAAGTGGTGCATAATACAATTGCCTGCCATCTTCTGACTAATGCAAAGCCAGCCCCAAGCAGCAGATCACTACCCCCTGGGCAACTCCTCACAGTTTTGTTTTTCAGCCTGACACCATATTATATGGAACATATGAAACAACTCTGGTCAATTGGACTCAGCTGTCCTGGCTGCTTTTTCTCCCAGCTTCTTGTGACCCCCACCCTCCTCAGTGGCAGGGCAGTATGAGAAGGCTTTGACTTAATGTAAGCACTGCTTAACAACAAGTAAAACATCAGTATAGTATCAACACTACTCAGATTTAATCCAAACTACAGCAATGTACAGCTGCTAGGAAGAAAACTATTCCTGGCAAAACCAGGATATGGTCCTTGAGACTTCACAAAGCTCTTCTGTGTATGTCTTACTGCAGTTAAACCACTTCACTTTCATAGATTTGTAGAATCTTTTCAATTGGAAAAGAACTTTAAGATCATTTAGCAGAATCATTAATCAAGCGCTGCCAAGTTCACTGCTAAGCCATGTACCTAAGCACAACATCTTTTAAATACCTCCTGGGATGGTGATTCAACCACTTCCCTGGGCAGCCTATTTAAATTTGGACCTTCATCCCAAATTGGGCTGAATGTCTCTCCAAGGACAGCTCACAATCTATTTCAGCACTGCTCTCTGGATAACCACATGTATAAGAAAAAGGAAAAAATAAGTAGTTAGATCTCCTCCTGGAACTCAGAAAAATTTAGGAAGTTAAAGTGATAAAGACACAAGTGTTGCATTTTTTCTTTTTCTCAGAAAGTAAGAAAATAAACTGGAATTATTAGCTGTTTTTTATTATTTTCTCTCAGCTCAAGTTGGAAAATGTTGTTGAGCTGGATTTTTCATGCCTAGTTGGGCACAAGTCCAGCAGGTTAGTTCTGTTGCAGAAGTCTGTAGAAGAATGGGACCATGAATGCTGTATTCCTGATCCTGGCAAGACACCTGCATCTTCATGGACATTCTGGCTTTAATAGAAACCAATCTTTTGTTCAAGGCTCACAGAATGACTGTGGTCAGGAAGGGCCTCTGAGGATTGTGTAATACATGCCCCTGTTCAAAGCACTATCAGCTAGAGCTGGTTGCTGAGGGTCTTGTCCAGTCAGGTTTTGAATATCTCAGAGGATGTACACTCCATAAACTCTCCAGACAATTCCTGTGCTTTACACCTATTATGGCTGAAGACCCCTGTAATTCAGTTTGTGCCCACTGTCTCTTTTTGTCTCAATTGTAGCCAGTGAGAAGAGTCTGACTGAAACTCCTTTACTGCCCTCTGACAGATATTTTTAAATATGCCCTTGAGTCTTCTCTTATCCAGGGTGAACAGGCCCCTCTTCCTATGTCAGATGCTCCAGTCCCTTAATGACCTTTGTGGCTCTCTTCTGGACCAGCACCAGAATTTCCATGTCACTCCATTATGCTGGGGAGCCCAGAACCTGACCTGGTACTCCTGGTGAGGCCCACCAATATCAAATAGAGAGGAAAGATCACCTCCTTTGACCTCATCTGTGGTTTTAAGAAGCCTTAATATTGATCTATTAACATTAAATATATTTTTGATTTTGGATTTCAACAATAAATATTTATTTCAACCAGACTCACAGTGATTTTCTTTCTTATTAAGAAGGAAGAATTATAGTTCATGCAGATAGAAGTAAGAAAATCTATACTGAATAGACAAGGTTACATTTGTGCTATGAATTCATTGTAAGTATTTATGGTTTTATTCAGTAGCTGTAGAGCCATAGAGATACATATTCATTCCATCCCATACAATTCCTGAGGCTAAATATGTTGACTTTAGCAACATTTCTATGGTTACCTCCAAGATTATTTTTTCCCCTTTAACTGATGATTAGGAAATAATAAAACTTTATTTCATTTTCTTGTTCTCAGGTACTCAATTTCTGACATTGTTTTTCATCATTTCATCAAAGAAAAATAGGTGAGTTCTGATCCTATGTAAGTACACACAGCTGCTCCTGGGCTAGTGTGGTCTCTTATTTCCAGTTGTTCAAAATAAGATGTCTCAGGAGTGACTGAGATCTCTGGGATATACCTGCAATCAGAACTTGCTCTATAGACTTGAGAAGCAGCTCTGTCCTTGTGAAAAATCATCTGATATTTCACCTAAGTGGAAAACATGGGTTTTAATCCTGTGAAGTTTTAGAAGCTAGAAGCTGTATATCCAGTTCAGCAAAACATTTAAGCGCATAATTAAGCAGTCCTCTTTGGTTCATAATTTGATTACATTTATGTACTAAAGTGCTGGATTGAATTAATCTAGGAATTCTAGAAATTGGCCCTGCCTCCACTTAAGTTCATGGTGTTTCTGTGACTAGGAGCCGCCTAAAAAAGAACAACAAGAAAGGTCTTCCTCACTATTTTACCCAGATGCACAAAACACTCGTGCAAGATGATTTCTGTACATGTATGGTATGTACATTTATCTTTTGAAAGTGTGAATTAATTTGAAACAAAACTGCCATTTGAGAACAATAAAAAAATAAACCATCACATTATATTAGGTATAGCAAAAGAAATAGCAGTAATCAATATGACCTTATGGCAGTGTCATGGGGTGGCTTTACCTTTAAGATGGTTTTGGGAGCTAAGGAAGTTGAAACTACTGGTGACTGATGGGAGTCTTTTCTCTTGACCAATTATCGGTCATTTCTAAGAATTGACAGCAGTTTTAACCATTGAAAAGTGAGATCAACTTTTGAACACCCCCTTAAGATCTAAAGTCAGATTGCTCTTGGATTTTTTTTGTGTTTCCTGCTTCTGACAAGGTAACAAGGCTGTGTCTTAGCCTCCTCCCCCCCGCTCCAGGCCGGACAAGGCCGCAGAGGACGAAAGGGGAGGGGGCAGGAAAGGAAGCAGAGCTGGCCAGCTTGGTTTAGTTTTCAGTTTCTGCTGCTGGACTGAAACCTGACACCATGAACTCTTGCAGCTTTTCTAAGACTTTAATTCTTTTACTACCTGGATAAACCATACAGATTACTCCTTTTTCCCAAAGAGACAGAGAGAGAGACAATCAACATGAAGAAGATATCATAAAACCACCAACAACAGTGAGGAAAAGAGTTAAGTTTTAGATGAGGAAGAGAAAATAAGGAGATGCTTTATAAGCTGAAATATCTTTCTGTTAAAGCTATGGAGATAGACATTAGTGTTTTGAAAAGACTCCTTTAATTCATGACAGAGTATATTGGGAGGAATAGAGTCTTCAAAGTGTGAATTTTGAGCAAAAGGTAGAGTAATTGTGATACAGTGAGGTGCTGGAACAGAGTGAAGCGAAGATTTGAGGCCTTGAGGGAAAAGAGAAAACTGTTTTCCAGGAAAGCTCACAAAGACAGATGAAAAAGACTTTTGCCTTTGAATAACTCATCCTTAAAATGACATCCCTAGACTCATGGCCCATACACACCTCAGAGTGATGTGAAATGGGAAGAGTGAACTGATGACAGATTTCCAGGCAGCTAACATCAGAGCAATGGAAAACTATAACAGAAATAGTTTTCTCGTGAGAAACTCCATAGATTAGCAGAAGAAGACTTCTGTTTTTCTACAAAGGCTGATGAAAAGACTCTAGCAGGAATTGGGACTGTTTTAGCCACCAAAGTTCCAAAGTTTTTTTTGTCTCTATGTTGTCACGTGTACAAGAGAATGGTTAAGTAGTGGGGGATAAAAGGGTTTTCTGGAAGTTTATTCTGGTGTTTTTATTCTTGTAGTTTTGTTAATAAACTTTCTTTATTCCTTTTAAGTTTTAAGCCTGTTTTGCTCTTGTTCTAATCCATATCTCACAGCAAGAAATAAGTAATTTTTTAGTTGGTGCTTTAAAACCACGACAGGCAGGATAATTTGATTTCATTAACTTAATATCAATTTTGATCAGATTACAGGATTGATAAAAAATAATGAAATTGCTATTATTTATTCAGGTTTCTACCGTACCACTGTTCATATTAAATATTGCCAAATCATTGTAGCATATATAAAGACATGAAACAATTCTGAAAATTACTTTTTCAAAGTTGAAGAACTCAGAGATCTGGAAACCCACAAGACTCTCAGTCCTTGTGCAACAATGGGACAGGGTCAGATATCAGGTACAAAAGTAGTGTCTGGGATTTGCCCTTTTAAACATGGACTGCTTGCCCTGACAGAAGCCTGGGGGTGGGAAATACAGTTTCATGCCCTGTCCTTTTCTACTCCTGTATCCATCTGGCACAGAGCTTTAGAAGAAAGAAGTCACTGCAAAGCAAACACTTGAGATACGAGACCTACAAAGGTGGTTGGAAGTCAAATGGGGCTGTGAGGCAAAACACATTGTCATGTGCATATCAGAATGAGCACTTAAATTTGGCAAATCTGTGTTTGCTCTCATGCCTGCTCTCATGTCTCTTAGTATTCCATAACAGGAAAGTGGTAACCAGCTGACCAAGGAGCCCATAGAGAGCAATCAGAGATATGTTTTCACTTTCACTGGGACAGAAAGTATTTTTTCTATTAAAATTACAGAAAAGAAACTTTGTTTTATAAAATCTCCCTTTCAACCAGCCTTTAAAAAAGCATACACTGAAGTGTGGCTAAACCAGGCTAGCACTGGAGATATGCCAGAAATCTTGCTGTATGTCCATAAATCTTGCCCCTCTGGATCACATCTTCTCAATTTGAAAGTGAGCCAAATCAGGTTCCTTTGCATCTCTTACTCTTTTCTTTCCTGTGAAATCTTGGTTGGGAATGTGGGTGCTCATGACCTGTAACATATGAACATGAGGTTTGATGTGGCCAGGCGACAAAATTGCTGCTGTGCATCTGCAGTTCTGACAGGGAAGACATTCCCAGTCCTCTGGTCATCTCTGCAAAGCTTCCGTCTCACTGTCTGCATGCACCTGAGTCAGTCTGTGCCCTGGCCATGAGTCCAGCACACCTTGACTATTCATGCACAGTTGTCACTTCCCTGAGCTATCCAGAAATCCTGACAAGCGGTAAAGTTATTTTTCTGTACATGTTCTATTTCCAGGTGGCAGCAGACAACATATTTGGCACAAAGTTACTGTACCTTGATCTCAGGAGACCAGAACAGCTCTTTGAGTTTAGTACTTTGGGGGCTTGGAGGAAATCTATTTCTACTGGCTAAAATTTTTCGCTTTTTTCCTTTACAATGAAATTGTCCTGCAATGCCTGGTGAATTTCACTGCTGTACTTCACAGTTTGGTAGCTTTGAAATGGAAAATGTTGGGAAGCCAGAAGCTGTGTTGCCAAAGCAGTCAGCTAAAAATATTAGCACAGCCAAAAGACAGGCATAATTTTAAAACAAATTGGATTTTCTGCACTCTGAATATGGAATTTGGATATGGACCTGTTTAAGATGCCTTAATGTGATTTTAGTTGGATGAAATTACTTGAATATGAATGATATTCAGAAGCCTGAAATCTGATTTTCTGACCGTGTCTTTTATATAGTATGAGCATATTTTGAGTTTATCTGGTTTGGATATTCTCTAGACTTACTACTACCTGGAAGGTAGGTCTACTACCCCTGACCTACTCGTTCAAGACTTTCTAGAAGCTTTTTATTACTATGTGTTGGAAACAGAAAAATATAGCAATCAGGTACATTGCTATTAAGTTCTTACGTTAAAAATGAGAGTTGGTTTAATTGTAATCAAACAAGAGAACGGATGGCAATTTCTAGTTGATGTATCATTAAGATCTTCAAGACACTTATTGTGTGAAAAAATTAAGCAAATTTGGATTTTAAATCATCATCAGGCAAAACCTTAATTATTTTCTCCATCTCCCCAATGCACACACTAACCTGTACGTGTGTCTTTGTGAGGTCATATTGCATGATTCGTCCTTCTCATATACAAGATATATATATTTGGGTGATGAGTCTGATCTCCTAAACATTTGACTGATTCCTTCTGCCATTCCCATTTCTTTAATATATTCTGTAATTTTCAACATTTGAAAAAGATACCAAAGTCAATGAGAAGAAAGCATGAACTACCTGGCATAATTTCAGCAGGTTATCAAACTTTATCAGTCACAGAATAATCCAATCATACACTTGGGACTAAAAAAAAAATTGTTTAGTTACAGGGATTTTTTGCATGCAATTGTACCCCAATCTCATGAAAATTTGTCCCTTGGGCAAGGAATACCTAAATATTGAGGATTATTTTTCAGAGGACTGGATGGTGATAAAAGTAAAAAAAAAACCCCTCATTTAATGCTATCTTAGATTATTAGTAGGTATAATACTCCTCCTCTAAAACAGAGTCAAAGTCAGAACACAGAAAATAATTCAGCCCTATTTTTCTGAAACTATACCTTCAGATTATTTCATCATATTATTTGCTAAAATGACGGTAGACTTCACAGGTATTGAAGCAGAAATTCCATATTATCAAAATGAAGCTATACTTTAGCCCAAATATACTTTCAAAGGATACAACTCTTTCTGTACAAATAGAATTATTAAAATTCAAATCATTAAAGGTAATATTTTTTTATTCTCATTTGGATCTTACTGTTGTCAACAAAATACATTTTTCTGCTTGTCACATAAAAACAAAGAGTTTGTTAAAGGACTGCTTCACAATTCTTGTGAATTTTGTCAATATTCTTGATGTCACATTATGAAAAGATGTACAAGTTTGGAGAAGAATAAAATACTTTCATTGTAGGAGATGTATTAAAGAAATCTGAGAGATTTCAGTAAGAGAAACTCTTTAAGAACCTCTCCAAGCCTATGCTTTTCTTCTCTCAATTTAATAAAGAAACATGGCAGGGAACATTATATTTCTGTACTGGTATAGAGATCACTCAAACAAGTCAAGGGTCTGAATATCAAGTATGCTAATCTTATTAAATAAAATTACATCCTGCAACTGCTTGATGTGACTTGCTGTGAAGCAGTTTTTCATAAATGTGAAACAGACTGTTTCTTTAAATACAAAGAGAGACATATTTGACATATTAGAAGCAGCAAGATCTGTATAGAATCTAAATATAAAACTCACTATGAAGTGATGATTTGCTTATAGGTAGCAAGGACATAGTTATTCTTGTTCTAATTATTTTCTGTGCTATTGAAAGAAGAAATTTGGCACCAGTTGATTATGTCTGAACCAGACTAAAGAAAACTTTATTAGTCTTGAAGTGTTCATATTTTCTATGGTCAAAATCAGGTTTGAATCTTATGGTTTGCTGAAAGGAAGGAATTGCCAAAGGACAATCTCAGCTTTTCTTATGGAAGTGTGAATCTATGATCTTTCTCCTTAAAAAAGCAGCCTGGGAAAAATTAATGAACTGTCTCAGATAGCATAGTGTGGCTGAAGTATTATTTTTCCCAATCACAGATTCCCTTTATAACTCCCTAAGTGTCTCTTTTGGAATGAAAGAAAAACATATCTCCAGATCTCTGAGTTAGGAGGAGACCCAACAGATTATAATTCTGGAGGGCTGGGACACCCAGTCATGCACAAGGATCAAGACAAAGTTCCTGACCTTTGACTGTTCCTTTCTTACAAACCTTCTCATAGCTTTGAGGAAAAACTAAGTTTTTCTAAGTGACCTTCAACTTTGTGTTAGTACAAGCTCTATTTCTGCACAGGAAAGCAAAACAGGCATCTCAAGGAATTTTGCAGGTTACTGCTGCTATATATTAATTTTTGTAGCATTTATACTAATATGAAATGGATCAAGAACTGTGTTCTGATCCTGAAGTCCACTGTTATGTCCCAGCTCCATTCTACAATTACAAGTGTTTGTCCTCCGACATAAAGTCCTAATTTTACATAACCTGACATAGTTCCTAATCTGCTTAATTCCAAAGGTTATTGGTCTACATTAACCTTCAAACAATGCCTGGGTTTTGCCTGTGCCTAGGACAAAACTGTGCCTAGGGTCACACTAACAATTTGGACAATCTGCAGACAATGCTCAAGCCTAATGAGTTAGCCCTGTTCATCTATCAGAAGAGAAAAACATGAAAGGAACAATTTATAATGGAAGTTTCCTTTGATAATCTTTTGTCTAATCTGGAACTGATTCCTAAAAGTGAATTTTTGCAAAGGCTGGTTGAGAGCTGGACAAACTGCACAACAGTTATTTCAGAAAATCCTTCTATTGCCTTGTTATCAAACTGTTGTAAAGAGGAGCATGGTTTACCCAAAGTGTCAGAAAGAAAATCTCTTATTCATTAGTTGTCATTAGATTACTTATCCATATAAATTCTCGTCTATAAACTGGTTATCATTCATCAGTCAACAGCTTTAGCTGTCCCAAATAGTCCTGTGCTAAGTGTCTCAGTGGAGGCATGAGAGAAAATTCTCCTCATCCTTTACATGCCATAGGAAGTGAAGAAACCAGAGTTAAAATACTTTTCCCCCTCCAAAAATATATCTGCACTTCCAAATTTTTTATGCATAGCTACTGCTGTGATTCCTATAGACAGGGCTCCACTGTGTCTGAAGGATTATAGCATATCTGAAGAATATCCAGGACTTGAAAGTCTCTCATTATAAGTGTGCTGTCCTACATATTTGATGGATAATCTGATAAAGCACGAAGCCAGCCACCTGTCCTTGTTGAAAAGTCCTTTTTTTTTGAGGATGTTATAAAGATTGTGTAAAGCAGCACACCAAATTTCTGCAGTGGTACTCTCTGTTATACCCAAAGGAATACCAGGGAATATAGCTACCATTATTTGCCCTGGTTAAGCATCCACCTTCTGAATATATTATTGTGAAGTTACCTTTTGAACTTTTCCTCCAAGGATTCTTTGGAAAATAAGTCTTCAAAAAATCAGTTCTCTATCCTTCTCCCTGGTGTTTGTCCAGATCTGAACCACAAACCTATATGCAACTAGAAATTCTTTGGAAAACTCCAGACAAGTATCCATTCACAGTGTTTGAGAAATGCAACCTCTTTAAAACCTATACTCAATAAATCCCGCTGCAAATATCAGGTTATTTTTTTCATCCTCTGAACAGGTATCCCCTTAAGCTTTAAAAATACTGCAGAAATATTTTACATGATTCATGTGTCACACTGGGTTTGTGTAGGATTAATTTGTAGAAGGTGAAATTGCAGCCATTCTCTGAGCTAGAGGTCATTTCATATGGAAACTTATAGCACCAGGCCCAGATATGAGGGCTGCACAATTTTTATGTTTAATGAACACACTAGATTCCGAAATGGAGCTCAGTGGAAAGAAAGATTTTGCACTGATTTCAAAAGTGATTGCAACTCTGTGTGTTAGCTCACATAAATAACTGTGCTTTTCTTACAGGATGGCACATCTCTGGCTAGTGCATCATCCCTTATCTGGGCACAGCATTCTGGCACCATCATTTGGTAACATAAGCAGTTTTGAGCCACGTCAAGCAGTTTTCTGCTGTTAATGAATCTTAGGCCAAAATCTTGTGGCTGCAATTCCTTTCACCGTCTCAGGTCCATGGATATTGCTACTACAGACATGGCTTCTTTCTTAACCCAGCTTTAACTACAGGACTGGAAGTCCCAGGAAGTAAAAAGACACCTAATCTGGAAAGGGTCAAGTAATTCCAGATGCAGTGGGCAGTGTCAGATTCATTAGAGAAAAAGCCCTGCTGGTAAGCTTGGGTTTATTGTCTCCCTACTTAGACCTAACAACCCAAATTTAAAACAATTCTCAGCAAGTGAAGGGCCAGGTGGGCTTTACATACATATGTCAATATATCCAATATATCTCCTCTCAGGCACTTTTGTACTACTCTATAGAAGGAACACAGCCAACCATAAAGCCTACATTGTAGCCAGGTATCAGGATCAGTATTAATTTCTGAGCATTTCAGACCCATTTTAGGCTTTAATCCTGTCACCTTTACTCCTTTCTGAGGGTACAAGTCTCAAAAATCATCATAAACATTGGATTGATGCTTCAGTTTACTGAGATCCTACTTCCCCATACTTCCCTTCAGGAATCCCACCACAGCTGTTTTGATCTTTGTAATTGACCCAGTCTGGCAGCACAACAGGAGGAAAGACTTGGGAAAAGGTTTCTGACTTGCAGTCACTGTTGGTTTTAAAAACTCTATGTGCCCATAAGTCTTTGAAATGATGCAGCCTTGACTTGTACCCTGTGGTAGGTCTCACCTCTTCTAACAGTCTAAAGCAGACGCTGATTTTTCCAACAGTGGAAGTTTTTGCCTCATCCTTCCCCTTCAGAGATTTCATTCACAACCCACTGGATAGTTCAGAGAGAGCATCTGCTCTCTGACATGCACAGACACCTTTTTTGAAAGTCTCCATTCTCTTTATCTGCGTTTATGTGGAGCCAGAGAATTGAGTGTAGCACAGGCATAGGTTATTGAGGGACATTCAAAAACAAGAGTCAGTCTTTGCTTTCTCATTAAAAATTTCCTACACTCTTTCTCTTGAAAGTTATGTTGGAAAATAAAGAACCTGGTCATGTCACAGCTGGGATAATTCTGCAATATAATGTATCATCAGGGAAAGAGAGCACAAAATGGAGAATAAAGCAAAAGGAAACAACTTTATATAGTTGTTTGCCAAATCTTGTATGGAATTTGTACATCTATCTTCTTTCTTTGACCACAGATAATCCATTTGTTGCTGTTTAAAGGCATGTACTGCCTGGTCTCAGCTGTTGTGCATTCTTTCAATTTCTATTGTCTCCCAGAGCATTACAGTAGCCAGCAAATTACAACAAGCAATAATTATCCTGTTAAGAGAGCTTTCAAGTATTTATGACTTCCTCATAAAGAAAAAAGAGATGCAGGCGAGACCCATACATCTCTTTAAAGTACTGTTAGGGAAATGATAGAGATTAAAGAACAGCATTTCACAACTGGAGAAGTCAGAACTATCAGTAACACAGGAAAAAAAAAAAAAAAAGATAAAGTTTTCTTGTCTCTTGCTTTAAAACAGATATTGGCCATACTTGTGGAAAAAAACCACTTCCATTAAATTCAAAGCAGTTACATGCTGTTTCTCTTCTAGGATGCATCAGGGAACCACCAAGCAGTCCCTCTGATTAGAATGGGATTATGAAAATGAGAATAGGGACTTTATTTAGTGTCTTAAACATGCAGGTAGGGATATTTAGGAGCTCAAATGAGGAGAATGCTGATTTAGGTAACTACTGGCTAAGGGGTAGTTAGACCTCTTAATAGTCATGTGGTGTGTAAGGAAAGGCACATAGAGTGGAGCTGTTTACTTTAGAAGTCTTTTTAATATTCTGAAGACCTCAGGTATTTTTGAAATGTATTTGTTCAGTCTGGTGAGCAATTATTTCTCTAGATATTGTGTAGCTTGTGCTGATCAGAAACAGGGCAGGAAAAGCTCATAAATTACATCTCTATGGTTGTGATGCTCACAGTTTCTCTGGGAGTGTTCCTTTTAACAAAACCATGAATAACAGTACTAGAGAGGGAGAATAGTCTCCAGAGAGGTTTCTTGCACAGAAGAGTTAAAAATACACTGACTAACTTCTATAAACAGTATAAGGGATATTAAAAATCTAGATGGAGCTTATTTAAAATTGTGATAAGCCCATTGACCTACTTGAGGTTATATTTAAATGAGAACTGCTGTAAAAAGCTGTCCTGGGATACATGTTTGGAGCTCTTCTTCTTCACTCCCAAAGATGAAAAAAAAAGCATGAGAGATTAAAGTAAGTTTATTTTGGATCACTTAAAGCAGTATTTTAGTTTCCAAATGTCTTTCTTAATTTTTTTAGCCCCATTAATATTTAAAAAAACCAGGTTTATAAATATGTGATTTAATTTTTGATAGCATCACCAAAAACTTTTGCAAATAGATTAATTTCATTAGCTTATCTTTCCCTATAACATTTCAGTTAAAATTGGTCAGTGGGTGTTTTGTTTTATTTATTTATTTATTTTACAAAAAGAGGCTTCTGTCAAAATATCCCCAGAAAGCTTTCCAACTGACCAACCCAATTACAATTAGTTGCAGCCTTATACAACTTAAGCTGATTTTGCTCCGTTGCAATAGTGGTAACGGGAGTCTTGTTTTACTTGTATTACTGCCTTAAATTACATAAAAAAGTTCCAAATTTTGCATCTTCTAGGAAAAGATAATTTTATTTTTATTGTCTGTTACCTGCATTAAGCATGCACTCTCACTTTTTCTGAGAAAGTGTGTAAATAACTTAATGTGTTGTCTTAATAATGAACGTGATTGCCAGGATCTGATACATCTTGCACATGTAAATCTTCACTAATGATATGAGCATAATTCCCAAAGGCTGGTTTTCAAATTGATTTTTGTGAATTAAAACTAAAAAAGCTTTGATTTTATTTTGAGATATTATGTATTTTCTGCCAATCAAAGAGACCTGAGTTTGTTGTATGTTATCCATGTTATTCCGTCAGTTTATGCAGTGTTTTTTCACCTATTTCTTTAGTTTCTGCTAACCAGTATCACTGCACTTTTCCACCTGCATTTTGTGTTGGATTCTGATGCCTAATGTGGTACTTTGTTCTGCTTTTATAACTACTGCTTAATCAATTTATCTTCTGTACTTCACTTATAATCAGTGTGACAGGCTGACTTGGCACCCTGATTTGTTTATAAACTTGCAATCTTCTAATTAGAATCACATAGCAAAATGGTTTAAAAACAATTTGCAGAGCCAAAATATGTAAACTGAGTGTGACCTCTATGGATATATTAACAAATAAAGATGATATTTAATTATTTTTTGTATGAGGCAAGTTTTTGTTACAGTTTGAGGTTGGGACCAAACTCAGTCTTATCAGTTCTTATGCAGGGTAAGCAAGAGGGATTCCTTGCTGCTGGGGGAAGTAGATAAAATTTATTGTTATATTACAGAGGACTTTCTTGGGTATTTGCCAGTACTTTCACTGATAAACTTTCACGTAATGTGACTCTAGGTCTCTGTGATCTGTGTTGTATTTGGGTACCAAATACTTTCATCCAAAGAATGAAATTACCCAGCAGGCATGGTGTTTGAGGTGAAAGTAGGTGTTTTCCAACAGCTATATCTGGAAATCAGTTTGCACTTATGGAAATATTAATATGCTGATATAATATAGTTACACGTGTTTGGATACATGTTAGAAATACAGCAAAACAAAGGTGATAAAAAGATTTAAGCATTAATTTAAGGATTCAGTTAACCTGGCAAAAACAGCAGATAGACTGAAGCTCAAAGATAGACTTTATTAATCTCAGTCAAGATTTTTAGTCTGAATTTCACCTTTGTGTCTCCCTATATTCCTCTTACAACATTATTCTTTATTGTTACACATAACTTTCCTTTCAACTCTACAAATGTCTAGAAATGCTATTCCTCTGTTGTTTTGTCAGCCATATGTTTAGGATTTTGTTGTCATTCTTATGTTAGAGTTACTAAATTCCAGATCACAATGATTGATTACAGCTTCTCCATCCAGTCTGAAGTGCCTCTGCACATGAAATTTTCCACTGCTACACTATTCTCTGCTGTATTATGCCTGTCAGGCTGTTGGCAACCCTCTTGTCATAATCTCTAAATCTAAATCAAGATGTCCTGGCCATGGCAGAGAAGTTGGACTAGATGACATTTAAACATCTCTTCCAACCCAAATTGTTCTATGATTCTATAAAGTGTCAAGTATTTTAACATTTCTTAAAACAGTGACTTTTAAGAGATAGCCAAACTAGTTTATAGTTTTTGGTAATGAAAGTTTGTTAGTGCCCAACAGAACGTTACTTTTATAAAATTAAGATGAAAAATATTGAGGGAATTTGTACTGTGTCCAGCAGCTGAAACAAACAGTAAACAAAGTAACCTCCAAAATCTGCCCTCCTCCCTGCTCATGATTTCTTACTTCATCCAAACAAAGTAAAACTCGATTTGATTAAAGGAATCCACTTCTTGCTACCCTTATAGTGGTACAAACCTTCTGCTACGACCTGGCCTGGGAGGGGAGGGGTGAGAGGGAAGGAACTGTATGACACCCTCAGTACAGAAAAGGCTGTACTGGTACCCCAGCCTCTCCTTAAGGTGGATGCATGTTGAGGAGAGGCATCTCAGCGTGGGGTAACAAAAATATTAGATCACTGGACAAAGCATTTGGAGCAGCTTCTAAGCTGTTGTCACTTATTTAAGGGTCTCAGGACACCAGACAGGAAAAATGGCAGGGAAGGAACGGATGTGTTACACCATCCAATCATCAAATCTTTTTCTTCTCTGTAATGAAAACTCCATAGAAAAATCTATATATCCAGTAAAGAAATATTAAATTGTTTTTTGCTACCTTGCAACCTTAGAAACACTGACAAAATATAGAGTCTAGAACTTGAGATATGTAGCTAAACTAAATACAGAAAACCTTCTCTTGAACATGTTTAAGATTTTTTTTTCCTTATATGTAAAGGTTGTTAGTGTTTAAAATTTTCATTTGTAATTAAATTTTCCTATTTTTATAGGTGTTATTCAAAAGCTGCTAATTTTTAAAAGATATACCCAAGTTGTTTTCTGAATACATAGTTTTCTAATGTATATTTAACCTACTACTTAAAAAAATTCAATTTTATGTGTTACTTTCTATAGTGTTTATATCTCTGACTTGGCAGGGAGTGACAAGAAACCAAATTCATTCTTTAGGTAATGCTGTGTCTATTTTATAGACAGGAAAACTGAGAAGTTAGAAAATGGTATGTTCAAAATTAAAAAAGAAAAAAGAGAGCACAGCCTACCTTATTTTCCACTGAATATCTTTTCCACAGTGTGAAACACCGGACTTGATTAAGATTGAAAGCAATTATAGCTTAATTTAATAAATGAGGAAGAAGAAGATTATCAATTACCAAGGAAGAAAACATTTTTTAAGTCATCTTGGCATTCTGGGAAAGGAATGCAAAGCAGAAACAAAAAATGACTGCAAAAAAGACACACAGATAACTCTGTAGCTATCCTAAGTGAGGTTTTCAAAGAAGTATAATTTGAAATATTTCCTTCAAGAATTGTAATTTTTTTTTTTTTGCATGACATCTACAAAAACAGATACTGAGATCAGTATTAAAAAACCATGAAACAGTATAGTAATAAGACATCGTCTCAAGTGCCTGTTTATAGGTAAAAGTTAACTAGGACATGGTATCTGATAGAAGGAAGGAAATATAATAAATCATCGTCTGATGGAAGGAGTGAAAATAATTAATCACCTAAAACCCATATACTTTTTTCCTATTAAGCATCTTCTGGCTATTTTTGAAATGTATCTTGGCATCTTCCCAGTTATGCATTTGCATACAGCTTTTTTAAACATCTAGTTCTTAAAGGCATGTAAATAGTCAAGGAGTTTAGAAATTATTTCCAATATAAATAGTATTTTTCTGTGCAATGTTTAGTAAATATTGATTTTTTAGCAGTGCTGCATAAACAAGTAGTGGTCTAATTGAAAAAAAAAAAAAAAGAAGTGGGCTTGGGCTGGCACATATAGATGAGATTTTTCTAATCTTATAGCAAGTATTGTTGAAGATGGAGAAACCTTGGAGCTTTTAAGTAGTCATATATACAGCACAATATATACTTATACACTGTAGAGAGTGCAGCTGTTGTTAATGTGTTACAAAACTGTCCAGTCTCTGATGAATACTGAGCTATTCTCCACCAGTCAGACTGCATGTTTACAATACTCAATACATCTGGCTGACTTTAATTGCATTAGCTTTGCTGCACCAGAGGTGGCATAACTTTCATGTGAGCTAATTAGATTTGCTCAATTTAAACAGACACATTAATGCAGCTCAGTGAGGCTCAATTAAATCTGTTTTCAAAGCAAAGGCACAGTTTGAAGCATCATGGGTAATTCTATGCAAATTGCCATATTGGCAGAGAAGTTGAGTGAGTTGTTTGCAATGCCTATTGGCACAATGCAAGTTTCTCCAGTTAGATTGTGAGGTCTTAAACAGCAAGACATGTGTTCTACATCCTCTTTCTTGGGGCTCTTCAAAGTGGCGCGTCTGCCTTTCCAAGCGAAGGAAGTGATTTGTGAGTTTGTTTAGAATGCGGACATCTTAAGATTTCATCCCAACCATTGTGCCCACTGATTTGTGGTTTATATTCTTTCTCTTACTGAGGCAACAGCAGAACCTAATAATAATACATCTTCATAATGGGATTTCAGAACAATTGTATGTTCCTGGTGTTTCAAACTTATTACACTTACCATCACTCTCACCTTTTGCTAGTGCTCAAGCATAACTATCTATCACCTCATTTTTTTCAGTTATGTACTGTGACCCAAAGTGCTTAGCCTTGCAGGTTTACTTCTGAAGGAAAGTCGCTAACAGAGTGCAACAATGATGCCAGCAGCCTGTCACTAGGACCACTTTTCATTTTGGCACCCTAGAGACTGTTTCTCCCCACAAAATCAGGAAGAGAGGATCCTTTACGGGAACTCGAGATAAGCCTGCCCAAACTGATGCTATATTTTCTTCTTCTAAATAAGGCACACTTATAGCAAAATAAATAGTGTAAAATTGACCACATGCTTTGAAGTTAGGTTTTCTTGTACATAGACCAATGTCTCCAAGCACTTGTATCTCCTCTAATTGCATCTTCATTTATACCCATATGAATAACTTGCAAGGTTCCCAAAGGGAAGATGAGTTTATTAGGCCATTAGACGACCTTGTTTCCAACCCAACATTGCAGGAAGATATTGCAATTAAGGGGATCACAGTAAAAGTAACCCTTTTATTTTAATGCTCTTGGCTGAATGCATAAAAGGTACACCATATGCTGTTCAAGCATTCTCAAAGGTATATTATGGACTGCTTTAATGGTTTGTGTTGTTCTGATGCAACATTTATGGAGAGGTTGATTGGTAAAAGCAGTCTCCAAAAGATGTTCTTCAGGATTTTCTAACAAATATGAAAACATTTGATCTCTAGGGTCTGTGGTGTGTCTGTTAATGTATAGTGCATGCAGTTTCTCACTATTTTGTGTGGGGATTTGTAACCTCCTCCACCTTTTTTTTATTGGCCCTTTGGAAAAATTGCTCTTTTTGAAGAAAAAAATTATAGATTTGTTAAGATTTTTCTTGACTTTTACATGACTTTGAAGGGGATTTAAGAGGAGGGAGAGTATCCTCTACTGGCCAGAGAACAAGGCTCATGAGCTTAAAATCAAACATTTGTGTAAATAAAATATACAGCTTAGTGTCTAAATTCAGAGCAACATTAGAGGCAGCAGCCAATTATTGAATCCCATTGTCTCATATTTTCAATACTTATCCACAGTTATGCCTTATTACTGGAGTAGTAATCACAGTAAATTTAAAATACTCTGACACCAAGAGGCTCTCAAAAGAGTGAAAATCAGCAGTTTTATTAAACAATATATAGAAGTTACAGCCATGATGGTGGCGGACAAACCAATATGAAGCAGATTGCTCTGTGATTAGCCAAATGCACAGCACAATTATATTCGACACATCAGTTATAAATAGGAAAGAAAATCCATTTGCCATGCACTTCAACAGATTCTGTGTTCCAACAGCATATCCAGCTTGGCTTTAACTTTAGCTGGATTTTCCATTTATATTCTCAGAACTCATATGTTTCATTCTCAAACTGTAGATTTTGCTGAAAGAAATGTTTTAAATGGAATTACAGTATTTTTCACTAGAAAATAGTGAAAAGAGAATCTCTAGAACTCCTTTCCTGAACTTGATCTGTATTCAGAAAACTGGCATCTGGCACAGGCTCTGCTCTACTTTGTTGTCACTGTCCTCTCTGGCAGTTCTCCAGTAATACATATCCAGGCTATAATGTTTTCAGAATATTTGCTGTTTTAGAGTTTTTTGTTTTAGAATGTTTTGCTGTTTCAGAATTTTTCCACCTCAGGGCATTTGCCCTAAGTTATAAGTATTGGAAAAATATAGAATAAACCCTTTATACAACCTGGCCAATACCCTAAAAACTGACAAACTCATCTTGTTCTTGCTGGGTTTTTTTGTTGTTGTTTGTTTGTTTTTAATTTTAAATCTTTTGTATAATACAGTTTAAATTTACTTCAGTGATCATAATATTTTGCGGATTTGAATTAAGCAGTGAAAATTGTTCTAGCTTTCCTTTCCCAGTTCGGTGATTTATCTAGTGACTTCACCTTCTAAACTGACACTAGAATATGAAAGTAGCACCATACTGGGACAAAAGGTTTAGAAGTCTTTTGCTATTGTAGGTTCCAGAGTTCAAATTTCAGATACAACGGCAACTGCTGATGTGTCAAAGCCTTGAAAACAAAATGCATTCTCTGAAAATCTAAAAGTTAGCTTGAGGTAATTATGTAATTAAAGTTTAATAAAGATGAGAAAGAGCAAAAAGCTTGTGAATTAGATGTGCTCATATAATTTGCACTGAATATTACTCCTGAATATTTTTCTGTTCAATAGTAAAGTTTTAAATAATTTAAATAATTTTAGAATATGGTTTTAGTAATATAAGCTTTAAATTGCTTCTTAAATTTGTTTCTCTTTCTGTCTAAAGCTTCATGTTTAGTGTGTAAAGAATAGTCCTTCACAAAACTTTGACACACAACACATGAAACCTAGCTGCAGATGGTGAGTTTGCTTATGTTGTTTACTATACTCATCCTGGAATGGTTTCAGGGAGAATATTTGCTATAAAAGATAGCATAATTGCATTTTATATTCTTAATTTTAAACGTGGCAACATTTAAACTACATACCTTTTGAACAAAAAACGACCTTTAACTAAAGTATTCCCAGCTGGGAACATTATAATTATAAAGTTTATTTATTAATATGAATTATAATGCATAAAAATATTGTTGCAGTTATAGAAAAGTCAATTGGGGCAACACCCTAGAGGACATACTCTAAAAGGATAGAATGCAATAATCATAATAATAGTAATGATAATAATAATAATTGCTTTCATCCAGTAGGATTCAAAATTAGATTATGAGGGTGACATGGTGTCTCCATGTTCAAAGGCTCAGACTACCTCTGTTTGATGCCAGTCATTATGTGATTTACTCTTCATGTTCTAAGAAATATTTTCCACTATAAGTTGAGTCCATGCCCTCTCTGTTTTAAGGGGAAAAAGAGGATGAAAGCATTTGAGATGAAAACTGTTCATAACAAGCAAGCACTTTTGGGTCAAGGAAACTTTAGAATTTTTGCCTCTCTACCTCTGGATTTTTTTAAATGTATTTGAATGTGGATTATCTAAAAGTTTTATGTTGCACCAGATTTCTTTTCTATGACTGTGGAAGAAAATGTCCTTGGAACACTGTTAACGTAACCAAAGATTCAACTTCAATATGCTTGTCTTTCACATTGTTTGGAGAGAAATTTCTGTGAAGAACCTCCATATGTTTTCTCTGTTCCTTTTCTGTTCTAGAAAATCTTCAGATATCTGTGGATTTTTCTTGGTGTCATAGCAGTGGTGCCTATTTCAATTGCTTAACAATATTTCTATGTAGATAGAAATGAGTCTTTTATATAATGATGCCATTTATTTTTTGATCTTAAATCACAGGACATTGGCCTGCTCTTCTGATAGCAATTCCTCTTTTCATGTTACTATAAAGAAGGTCAAGAGCTTATATGCTACTCTGGTATTTACACACAGAAAAGACAGGTAAGGAGAGGTTTTTTAGTATGACAGGCAAAAGTACAAATAGATAAAATAACTTGATCAAATCAGACAAAAGTTTAAACTGGAAGTACAACTACACATTGAAACAGAGTTCTCAAGGGAGATTACAATGCAGTTTTCAAAATAAGATGAAATATGTTTTAAATTCTGGCACAAATACAGTTTCTGAAGATGCTTGACACTTTTGGTCAGGCAAGATGATCACATCAATCACTTCTGATTTCCAGGTCTATTCATATACAAACCCTCCAACTTGCCATGGTCCAAGTGTGGTGCATCATACTTAGAAGTGTCTCAGAGAGAAGCAACTAGGCAGCTCCTCATTCAACAAATAGGAACAAATATGAAGTGCAGTGGAGACTCTTTTCACATTCTATAGACAATTCGACACTTTTTCATAATTCTTTATTCAAACACATTAACAATGTGTTTGAATAACAATTAATTAACAATTAACAAACAATACATTAAAGTTGGATTTTATGGGAAAAAAAGGCTTCAAAATTAAAATAATAATTTTAGGAGCTGTATCCCTGTAAAGCTATTTTAAAATGTGTGTGTTTTGATGGTATTCTGTTACTGTCATTGGTATGTTGTTTATAGCAGAAAACTCAAAATCTTCAAATACAAGTATAGCATCATATTTATGGTTATCATTTGATACATTTATTGTCTCATTTTCTTTTTTTAAATCCAGAGAAATAAATTAAATAATTTAGTTCCACTGAAATAAAGGATTCTATTGGTATCTAATTGTTTTCTACTTTACAAGCCACATTGTTCTATTCTCTATCATATTTGGTTTATTATGGTGTTTTAAAAAAACAAGCTGATATGTTTAAAAAGTATAAGACTGTATTTTAAATTCAGTTTTCACAATGCAACTGATGAAATTTTACTGACCAGCTACTTATGAGTTTATTGGTCCTGACTATTTTTTGGAGTGGTATAAGCTATCTAGAACTAGAAAAATTAAGCATTTTGCTTTTTTTTGTTTCGTACTGTTGTTGCAGTCAGGAGAGTCTAAACTTCAAGTCTAATGGAAAAGTATTTGGATTGGTGGCCATGCAACATGAAACCAAAAGAAACCAGCCTGTACAGTAACAATTAAAATATTTATTATTTCATTTATTTATTTACCCAGCTATCCATCTATTTATTTATTTATTTGTGACCTGGTTGCAGAACCCTGAGCCTAAAAACCTGTCTGGTTTCATACAAAATTTTCCTTTCTGAAAAAGAATTAAAAGCATAAGGGAGAAGATTGTGGGCTTTTCCTAAGTTATTTTCTTTTCTATCTGTAGGTGTCGATGGCATATCTGGCACCTTTGGAGAGGTGAGTTAAATACACTTTCTCACGTACTGTGCCTCCCTTTTCAAAGTATTTGTTGTGAGGTATTTTGCTTGCAGAGGCACATCTTGAGTTGGTGTGTATTTGCATTGGCCTTTTCTGGATATAGTGCCACAAGACTGCTCCTAAAATCTGTTGGGATCAATATGACATATGCTACATATATCCTTAAGAAGTGTAGAAATTCTGTGAAACCTAATTTAAGAAACCATGAATATGGGAAATTTTTTCTACTACGCTGGTTAAAAAAATGTATAAGTTTACATATGGATATAACATTTTATAAAGTGAATGTGATTCAGGAACTCACATATGCTATGGTAGTGCATGTAATTATTGAAAGCAGCTGATTTTGCTAACTGAAAACAGTTAACTGGGTGCAGATGTGCTCCAACTGCATGTACATAAACAAATTCTGTTTGGAGGAGTGGAGGAATTTAAACCCAATTACCACAAACAGTTCAATTTTCAAAATTTCACAGAAAAATAGAATCCCTCATGGAAGAAAGAAGAATTCCCCAAAGAATCATTGTTAGGATGATTCACATAACTTGCTTTTAGAGACAACAGTTGTGCAAATGCCAGATACAATGAATCTCGAATGTTAAATGTACACTTGAGAGTTCATATAGACTGTGTTAACACTTTAAGACAATTTGCTATGTATATGAGTATATAAAGAATGTCTCATTGCCACAGACTCTTTCTCTGACAAATGGACTACAGCAATTATGTATTATGCTTTTGGAGACATTTTTGTTTAATATTAATTATAATTTTAATATAACCTAGCAAATGTATCCTGGCATCTACACAATATAAGTAAAAGATCATAATTTGTAAAGTAATATAGTTCCAGTAAATTGAATGCCATTAAATGATTGCAACAATGTATAGAATAAAAATATTACAATTTTGCAAACAGTTGCATAAATGTGAGTTTCATCCTAGAAGTTACTGTTCATTTTGCAAGCAAAGCTACTACAAGTATTTAAATGAAAAATAGCCACATTTTTAATGTCAGATGATGTAGACTTTATGCTAGAGGCTCGTTATTGTTGTGAGTGGTTCCACAAAAATTAAAAGATCCACCATCAGAAATTCATAAAGATAATGTCTTTCCCTGAATATTTCAAAATAAATATTTCAGTTTGCAAGGTGTCAAGTTGCTAAGTAATTTCTCACTTATGCTGTGACCTTAGCACAAGAGACATGCCAGATTCTCTGAACACTGCAGATCTTATAGTACTCTAAATACCACCAATGGATTGGTTAGGACTTAAGCTTAAAGAAGAACTCAGACAATTCCCTAAATACTCTGCAAATGAAAAGAGAGATATTTGAGGTTGCCTATGCTGAGATGAACTGAACTCATCTTGCACACGTTCCAGAATGTAGGCCTGTTTGATTGAGGAAAGTCTTTCCGAAGCAAAGCTGCCACAATTTTTTCATATGTTTCATGAGAAATACCTTAAATCAGTGCTTCATCTGATTTTAGAAGGACACACTCTCTGAATTAGATTTATATGTTTGTTATAATTTCAAACTATGGCATTTCAAGTGGTAAATGGCAAGTTACTATCACAAAAATCATGGGTAGATATCTTTGTGTGGAACAGAATCCAGCTGGACAAACACAAGTTATGCCATTATTAATAACAGTATCAGACAATTTGTGACATGTTGCAGTGATACCAGTACATTATATGTTACTATTTATAATCACAAAATATTTCCCAAAACAGCCAACATGAATTATTCATAACTTAATTTTTTGTTGACTTTTATGCTAGTACCGGCAGGAGATGCCCAGAAGCAGGAGAGGGGTCACAGGTCAGAAGTTGAGCACCTGAAGAGCAGCACAAAGGAATTGCAGCCACCCCAGCCAATGAGTTGGCTTCATCAGGGGGTCTGCCTTAAATGGCTTTATGCAAACGCACACAGCACAGGGAATAAAGATCTGGAGTTAGAGATGTGCACGTGCCTGCAGAGCCACGCTCTTACTGGAACCATGGAGACATGGTGGGATGGCTTCTGTGACTGGAGCACTGGGATGGGATGATCCAGGCTCTTTTTGAAGGACAGGCAGAGGAGATGAGGGCAGCACAACACAGCATAATACTTGCTGAACTTCTGAGTGAAGAGGAGATAATCTCCTGGCACACCTTTTTCATTTCAAGTTCTGGATTTATACTGGCCAAAAATTTCTGAGTCCGCCATGCAATGTCGTCATATTCAGTGAATCAGCCACGTGTCATATTGAATGAATAAAGCCAGAATTCTGCTACTCTTAGCCTCATGAGTGATCCTTGCTAGCATAATCCTCATAGACTAAATGCATACATGCAAGCAAAATTTACATTCCTTACATGCCTGTCTGGGTTATTTGACTGTGCTTCCAGGCCTTTGAAGTAGTCTTTGTCTACCATCAAGGAAAATCTAGTGTAACAGAAGTTGCTCAAAACTCTATAATAAAGCACTTTGTTCACTGACTTATGACTCTGCCAAGATACCAGATATGCTCAGAACCTTTGCTGAACTCTGTTTATTTGCAAAAGTCTATTTATTAGGTATTCTTAGTGTGTAACCTGGTGTTTAAACCAGTTTTGTTAGTTGCAGCCCTTAGAAGCTGCAGTACTTCAGAACTGAGAACATGGGAACATGAATTTTGGAATACAATTTTCTTTCATCTCATGAGTTTCTTTTATTTTTTTTTTAATATAAAAAAATAAATAAAAAATCCTATTTGGTTAAATTTTGAGCCCTTAAAATGATCTTTTCATAACTACAGTAAGTAGTTTTCAGTCTGGCAGTCAGCTTTCTGATGTTTTCTTTGATAGAGAGCTTGTCCTATTTCTTTGTAGCCTGCACAGACAAGAAGACTGCATCTCCAGGAGAAAATGAACATGCTCCATCTGAGGGCTACAGAGATATAATAGGGCATTATTTGATGTTTTTGCAGGAGTAGGTCATAGAATCTGACTAGTGAGATCCATTCCTCTGTATAGCAGGGAACAGAGACCAGCATTCCTGAGTCTCCAAGATCTCTGACTAACAAAGAGGTGTGGGACCATGGTGCAGCAGTGCCAACAGCTCATCCTGCAGCTTCCACTGATACTGTCAGTGATGGTAGGGATAATATCATATCTCACCATGCCTGGTAACACCTGGAGAAGGAGACTGCAGTATCAAAACCTGGAATCAATACTTTTCCAATTGGTTATTGAAGCCATAACACCCTTTAGCTGATGAGGACCCTCAAGGAGGAAGGGTGTACTTCCTTCCTCAGTGTGCTAAAGTGTTAGCTTGGTGCTGGCATTTGTGTGCTCTGCATTTAAGGCAGGACTAAAACAAGACTGAGTTTTAATGAGGGATAACAGGAAAAGTTACCAGCAGAACCCACTGATGTGTGTATTTTCACTACCCATATTTTTAGTACAAAAGCACAACACTTTTTTTCTTTTTTTCCCTCCATTTTGCCCAGACTTCATTCAGTTTACAGTGCAGAATAAACTGTTAATAAATCAGGTTGTGTACTGCAAGAGGCCTTCATGGGACCTCTGTTTCTTCTGCAACAGAACTTTTGGGCTGGGAGGTTTAACAGATGGTGTCACAGAGCTTTCCCTGTTCCTGAATCGCACACACTTGCCTAGCACTGTGATTTTTGAAAACTTGTACTTGACTATGAACTGTAACTGCAGGTTAATAACTACCTCAGTTATTTCTGAAATCTATACTTTCCTGTCAGGTCTTAGTTTAAATTGATCAGAAAGTTCAAAAATTAACAAATGTGACTGTGTGTGCACAGACAGGAACAAAAACATGTCTTAGAAAATTATGCTAAAATGGTTTCCTGGTTATGATGATTTATTGCTACTTTTGTAAAATCAGATTGTACTTCTGCCTTTAAAAGAAATAAAGAGAAACTTATATTAATTGAAATTACTTGCTTTCTGGTTACCCAAAAGTGATGCTTGATGCTCAGAAGAGTTTAGTACAAAGTTTGCAAATCAGGACAATAAGAACTCTGCTTGTTTATAAAGAGTAAAAAATTAAGTCTTAAATTGAAGACTACATTTTTGCCTCTATTCACTTTATTTCAACTTCCAATTAATAAAACGAGAAAAAATAGTGCTGTTTTTTAGTGTTTTTAGAGGTATGTAGTAAAGAAAAATATATTATATACAAAGGAAAATGAACAAACAGGGTCAAATATCCACTTGCCCACAAATACCCAAAACATGTCAAAATATCCACTTCATAGAAAAACTGACTTCTCTGGGGACTAAAAAAAAAGTCAAAATTCTAAACAAACCACATTTCTCGTTCTTCTTGTAGAAAATAAAAGCATAAAGAAAAACACAAATGTTTTGTTTTACTTATAGCCAATGTTCTTCACAGAAAGTATCTAAAATATACTGGATCTTGGGATCCTGAGAATGACAGTCCACATTCCAATTTATTTTTCATATGAGAGACCATCCAGGCAGTGGCAACCAGTGCTTGGAATCTGGGAACTAGATGCCTTGGGGTTTGGTCCTGAAATTCTGTAGTGCTCTGCTCTGTGGCAGGAAGACTACAAGAGAGAAGAGTCCAGGCTTAGGCTTTTAAAGAGGTTCAAAATGCTTTTAAATTCTTTGGGCTGCACATTATGTTTCAAACATTCACCTACTGTGTGACACAGTTCCATGTTTGATCAGCTTCTTCCACTTGGATGGTAAGTTTTGAGCTTTGTTTCCTCATCTTTGTGCTGTGCTCAGATCAGTATTTAAGGCACGCACCCCAATCCAAACTGTATTCAAACTGCTGTGGTGCTGGGTTGGGATCATAGCTTTCAAAATCCTTGTTTCCCAGTATCTGGATCCCACGGGCCTCAGGAACAAGCTTTATATCCTCACCTTCCCATCCTTAGAACAGGCTCGCCTGAGGCTCATTCTATGCACAAGGGGATTTGTAATGAATTATCCTTGCTTCCCTGCTTCTTATGAGTGAATGACATTTCCCACCTACCTTTTATAACACCCTGTTCTCAACTTCATCTTCACTTGCCTGTCACTTTGCAAGTTGTGGAATGACCAACGTGTCTTGACCAGTCAAACACCCCGTTTTTCTAGGGAACAGTCTGTATGTAACTGAAAATTTCATCTTAAAAAAAAGATAATTAACATTTAAGAGAAAAATAATTAACAATTAATCCATTTCTGAGAACTCCATTCAAGAAAATCTTACTGTTAACTTCAGATGGAGTAGCTACCTCCCTTCTCTGACTGCATAACCAGCAGCCTTTGGGGTCCTTTAGGTTGTTCACTCTCAATCATTTGAAAAGCAACATCTGGAAGGTAGGATGTAATGATATGTGGGCAACCCTTGCCAAATGTTTCTTGCTTACCAGAAATGCCCTCATTTTGGTCACCCTCAATCTCACCTGCAAAGCCACACAAATGAGTGAAGTTAGGTACTTCGAAATTAAGCCCAGATTTAAGCAATGTTGAGACAGGGCAGGAAACCCTCTCATTCCCATTTGGGGCAGGAAGCTGATGGAGGTTGTGAAAAAATACAAAGACCTCTGTTCAGTACAGGTTTGAAACTACTCCTGATGAACCATGTGTTTTGATTTGATTACAAAGCTGAGTAATCACAGCAGTTTCCACTGGAAACCAGAATGAAAGGACAGCTTCATCCAAGCAATTAGAAATGTCCCCAAGAATGAGGGAACAAAATCAATCGCCACCTGTAGTCCGCTGTGGTTAGTGCCTTCCTATCTGGAGTAGTTTCCTTTTGCAATAAACAATATAAAATTCATTAGGAGGCTTTTATTACAAACACCATACACCACTAAAGATTAGCATTTAATGAATGACCTTGTCCATTATCGTATTCTGGACAAGACTCCATTCTGTAGCTATTTTCTAAGAAAACTCACTGAAGTGAGTCGCAGGAAGGAGGCAGGTGGAAAAACATCTTGACAGATACCCAGCTGATTTATGTTCAGTGCATAAAGGGGCATACAAGACTTGAGAGGGACTTCACAAGGACATGGGGGAATGTCACAGGACAAGGGGAAATGACCTTAAACTGAAGGAGATTTAAAATAGGTATTAGGAGAAACTCTTTACTGTAAAGGTGGTGAGGCACTGGGACAGGTTTCTCAGACAGGTTGTGGATTTCCCATCCCTGGAGGTGTTCAAGACCAGGCTGGATAGGGGTCTGAGTAACCTGGGATAGTGGAAGGTTCCCTGCCCACATTGGCATGATAGGAACTGCACAATCCTAAAGGACCCTTCCCTAAATTTTTCTATGATTCTAGCAATCTATATATGTGGATTAAGAACTAAATATGTGAATTTTGTTCAGACTAAAGAATTTTGTAGAATTCATGAAGAGTTATGGGTAACTCTAAGGTCTTACCAAAAGTCTTAGAAATCTAGGCTCTTAAAAACCACAAAAATTTTCAAAGAAATTAATTCAAGACTGAGACAGTGCTAAGCAAGCAGTAGATGAGTGGATATTTTCAATAATACACTTAAGAACTGTACATCACACACTCAAAAAGTACTGTAAAACTGATTCAAAAGAGAAGGCAGGATTCCCACAGACAGCAGTTGTGTATTATGAGGAAAGATGCCTGTTTCGTCATTCAAGTGTACAAAAACAGAGGGACAGAATTTAACTAAACTGTCAGTTTCTAACTTCTGAGTGTTTGAATTTGTAATCTACACAATATTTTCACACAGTACTTTTTTTTTGTTTTTTAAAGTATTATCTATAAACAGCCCAATTCTGCCAGATCTGGAAGAGTACCTAGGAGTAAAGAGGATTTGTATCATTGGACTCCAGCAGATAAATCACGTTTCCAAAACATTTTTGAGTTGCATGTATTTGCATAAAAATTTAGAAACAGATTAAGTGATACTGACATTCATCCATAGGCTTGGAGGAAGTTAGTCATGGAAGCATTCTCCTTTTCCTAGTTCTGAAAAGCTAATATATTTTTCAACAGTTTTAAAAAACAAAAATTTGTGTATGCCCTTACATGCAAAATGAATGTGAAAAGGGTTTAATTTTTAGCAAAGTGTTCTTCATATAAGCAGCATAATGCATATCCTAGTGATTATCATATTACACTAACATTTAAAGTTGTAAGCACAATGCTAATGGAAAAAAATTCATTTATAAGTTAATATGGCATAACATTTTTTTCAGTACTATTATTGCAGGAGAAAGGAAAATTGTGAGAAAATAGGGTGCCTGGGGCATGAAGTTCAAGTATTGTATGAAGCAGAAAACAAATTATCTGAATGGAGATGGCAGCACAGAGTAGTGTGAGCACACGTATCTGTGAGTTCTTTTCTATAAGAAAGAATAAATATCTTGTACTGTCAAATCTCACTACTGTGAGTGTTTTATATGCCCCATTCTAGTCTATGCAACGTATTGAGGTTAATGGCCAATACAGTCACTATTCCTTATGCAATAAATGACTTTATTTTCATCTTTAGGTTCTCTGAGGAGTAATACAAGCATAAAGCATATATGAAATATGGTTCTATTAGAGGACTTAACTAAATTATGAGCTTTGAAGTAGAAAGGCTGCCAGATCTGTTGGATGATACCTTCTATATTTTTGAATGTAACAAAACTATAAGGCTGCAGGTTTCTTTCTAAAAGGTTAAACCAAATATCCACAGCTGCATACCTCAATAAAATACAAAAGTAATAAACAAATTGTATAAATATTTCATGTCAGAAAACAGATGCTCCTAAAAACTGGGCAATTGAGGAAAAAAAATCTTTCAAAATCTTCTTAAAATGGCTTCATTCCTCCCACATATTTATATAAAGAAATGTTATGACAACCATTCAAGAAGATGACAACGGGAATTTTGAAGTAACCTTTACACTAGTAGGTTATTATAGCCAGTTTTTCTATGTTTGTATGCAAAATGACAGCTGAAGTGCTTTGGAATTCTGTAACTTCTTGTGGCCTAATTTCTAAACAGAAAATGGGTTACATAACATAAAAGCAGGAAATAGAATTTGTCTGTGCTTTCATTTTTATTAATTTTTGTGTCAAATAAGTCCCAGGCTCTTCAATTAATCACTAAAGATTTGAATGTTCCTGTGTAATCCATTTTTGCATCATTCAGTTATGAATTTCATTTACAGTTTTGTATCTAGACCCTATAAAAGCAAACAAACCTCTATATTTATACACAAGGAAATTTTCCAGAGTGGTTATTGGCATTGCTTCTGTTTAGCCTACTGTTTTTAAAACAGCTAGTGGTAGCAATACAATAGTAAACAGCAAAAGCCAAATGTATCCATTGGACACCAGTGGGTGTCAGGAAGAAGAGGTAGTCAACAGAAAGTCCTAGCTGTCCTATCTACTATAAAAACTGCATATAATATTTTCCATAACTGGAATCCTTCATAGATTTCTTTTTTTCATTATTGTTTTGTTTTGTTTGTGTCTATTGATGTGTGTCCCATTCTACATATATTAGACATCATATTTCTGTCCAAATAAAGATCCACGCTGTTTTCTGAACTGCACTCCTTGTCTTGTAAGAGATACTAAAATTTGCACTTTTCAGCTTTCTGCATAATGCAGGAAACATCTGGAAAGAATGAAAACAATGTATTGATCCATTTATCAAATTTCTATTATACTGCCATCGAGCCTCTGGAAAAGGCCCTTGTGCTAAAAGAAGAAAACAGACAAAAATGACATCTGCTATAAAACTTAATACCTTAATAGTAGCTTAAATCTGAGTCAAACTACGCAAGTTTTGTGTATATTTTTTTAGTCATAAGAAAGCATACATGAATTATTTATTCAGCACAAATTCCTGCAGCATTATCTAAGATTTGGAAATTGTTCACCTCCTTAACTCTGCAGGGCACTTGCATGGGCGATGTTAAACATGGGCCATGTTAAACATTCTTGCCAGCAGTCCAGAAGCACTATCTTTTTATGAGGGTTCGTGGGGGGAAACAATCCTTCCCCTTGCAGTAGCATCAGGGTGCAGTAAATCCCTCAATATACAGCACCTGGCATTCTGGTGCCTGTGGAAATGACTCTGAACCTCCCCATTACAAGGGAGACCCCAAAGGCAACTGCCATCAAAGATACTTCTGTCACTGTGGCGAAGATTCACAAGCTGGTTGATGAAAAAATAAAATAAAAGAAAAAATATATTAAAATTTTAGTATTGCATTCACACTGCAAGCTAAAGAACTAAATATTTTTGCATCAATCTGAATTATGTATTTAAAGGAGTATTTAAGGAAGGATAAATATGGATGATTAACTTACATAGTAATGACAGTATTAATATGACACATATCCTTTTGATTAAATGGGTCAAAACTGTCTCTTGGCTGTACTTAGTAGTTATAATTATAACAGTTCCAGCTAGAGTCCCTGAAAATTGTGTGGACTTTTTCCATTATTTGTACATAATAAACATTTTATTCTTCTATTAAACTGTCAATTTGCACTATTCAGTGGGAGACTGGTTATCCTGGGGCTTAGTGAGACTGTGCTGACTACACATGTCAATGCAATTCAGTGATATTCAGTTGAAATAGTGAGATGTAATATAAATAACAACTTTAAAGTTTGATGAAATTATGATACACCTATTCCCTAAAAACAAACAAACCAACAAACAAAAAAATGGAAGAACTAACATGCGGCAGTCTCGGGTTCTTTCTTGTGCTGTTCATTCATAACATCATCTTTATTCTTTGTACAATCCCACCATATGCAGAAGGGTACCTGACAGTCTTCTGAGGAATTGTTTTAAGTGGATAGTAAGAAGAAAATATTATGTTTTCACTCATCAATATTCTCTCAGTGTTGAGGAGTTATTCAACTAGACCTTGTTAGATAAGAAAGGAGTATTGAATACTATGGATGGAAACAGGACCACTCTTGATCCTAGGATAATTTTAATTGATGCAGACCAGGAAGCTGGAGAATAGAGAAAACTTCTGTGTTCTTTAATTTTGTTCTATAACTTAACTGTGGGAATCTATATCTTAAAAAGCCTTGAAAGAAATGATACCAAGTGCGTTTACTTTATTCTTACTATAAAACACAACTAAGTAGTCCTAAAACATATTTATTTAACACATTCTTATTTTTACTACCACTCTGACCGGGAGCCAAAATAGAGTAGGTTTGCTTTCTTTTACTCTTCACTAGATATTTATGCAGCCAGCCTTTTTCAGAATTTTTTTCACATTGATTTGTAAGGGAAAGCAGTTAGTTTGCCCTGATATTATTTATGGTACAGAAATGGGAGGAGAGATTGCAGCAAAATCTTTAAACTCTGTGGATGTGATTAATTTAATACTATTTTTTCCGTGATATATTTTCATATCCTCTCTGAAAATATTGGTTATTTATCGCTTAGTAATTTAGGCATTATGAAGGTGTGGAAAAAGAGTGTTAACACTGTCCAACTACTGGTGTGCAATTTAATTTACTTTAATAACCTGTTTAGTTATTTGGCTAGTCTTCAGAGGACATAAATTAGTCTCATGCTTTCAGTTGCTTCCTGAAAGTGCCCATCTATGTGCTGACTACAAAGGGAGCCCTGGGGGACCAGCTGCCAACTTAGTTGACTGAATCTACATGATGCAATCGAGCTCCTCTTGAAGACCAAGGAAAGACTGATTTAAATTTGCCTGACAATATGTTTGTTTACAAATGCTAACTTGTCCCACAGGTGATATAAAAATTATTGACATAGCTGCAATATCCACACAATGCTTCCCAAAGGCAATCAGGAATTCTGGAGACTGCAGGTATGCATGTAACAAAAAGACAGTAGATATGATTTTGTTTATTAGTTTTCTGAATAAGAATAAACAATAAAATTTATAGAAAAATAAGAACTGAAGGAGCCTCGAGAGCATCACCCGGACTTTCCTTCTGCCCCAGGTCAGAGCCACATTATGACAGATGCTATTCCTGTCATGGACTACTTTTGACTAATTGCCTGAACTGTCCTTAAAATGGCTCAAAGATTAAGACTCCACAATTTCCCCAGTCAAATTATTCCAGTCACTCATTATCCATGCTAGTTGAATGCTTTTTCTGCTTCTTAACTTGAATCCCTCGTGGTGCAGTTAGTATCCATTACTACCTATCATGCCTACTCTGATATGTAGGGAACAGTTCTTTCTTTACTTTTGCAATAGCCTTTTGCTTGCTTCTCTTTAACGTGATGATTTTTCAGTAAAGGCAGGAGCAAAAAATTTGGTACATCTCAGTATCATATGGCAACATCCTTCCAAACCAGGGAGTAACAGATGAGCATCTCTGCCCTTCTTTTTATGACTGAAAGACTGGAACAAGTTTTCAGGATATCTGATGTTTCTTACAATTCTTTGTCTAAAATTTTGATATGTCTAATTTGTATGACTATCTGTTCTATCCTTTTAGTAATCTTAGTTTTCATTTTCTTTACACATAAAATGCCAAGTATTGAGGATACAGATAAAAAACCCTATTGTCTGTTGATGTTGTGTGCTGGCCCAATATCAAAATGCTGTAAAAGGAGCACCTTATATCCCAGCCCTGTTAGTGAACTTGATACTGGAGGCTCTGGACCCCTCAATACTACTTGGCTGGCATCCCCAATCTGAGTAGCCCCAAAAATGAGGAAGAATGATTACCCTGCTTGTTTTAGCACAAATTATGACTGGAATCTGTCTTCCTATTTTTAAATCATGTGAGTAAAAAAAGTGAGATGGAGATTTTGAGCTCTGTTTTAAAGGTGAATTTTGAAGACTGTTTTTCTTCTTTATAGAGTTGCTATTGTTACCTTTTAAGATAAAGTTATTTTACGGAAGTCTTGAGGAAGAAACTGAAACTGCCAGGGTTTTGCTTCAAAAGACATTTCACATTCGGTAGAAGTTTGTACCAGGTTGTTTGCAAGTTGTACAAAGCCAGGATCTGATTTGGTTGTTGTTAATTAGTTTATTAAAAAGAGTTTCTGACTTGCAATGATGCTCAATCCTTGCAGGAAATTTGGGATGTCATGCTTTCAGTAGTGCATTGAACAATATTTTCAGTCACCGTGGCTGTTCACAGAATAATCACCATCTTGGATTATGATGTTCTTGTAGCTGTAGCAAACTCACCACAGACAGGAGCAGTGAAATAGTACAGGAAAGGAATCAATCTTAGGCAGCAAGATTTCTTGTATATTTTAAAAGAATAGGGAACATTGTGTTCATATAAAGTAAAAAAACCAAAAATAACAAAACCCCAAAACCCAAAAAAAACCAAAAAAGGCTGGTATAAATAGTTACCTTGTCTCAAGCCAAATGTCTGCTGCAATCATGGCTTGTCTCAGACCACCTCTAGTTTGTTTCCATGGAGGGTGGTGTTTTCAGACTCTTCGCTGTGACAGGCCAGACCACAGAAAGCACCAGCTTACTGCAGCCATCTCCTCAAATATCACTCCATCAAAGGTGCAATCCAGGTTTATACAGGCCCTCATAGAATATTTTCCACAGCCAGAATGCTCCTTAATCCTGGCAGCTGGCAAAACCATGTTTCTGAAGACAGATCTTGCATGCAGATTTTGCATTGTAAATATCACTGTTTTCAGTGTCAGCTTGAAGTCAGCCCTAGGCCTTAACAGGACTATCTAACAATGCATGTTTTACATTCAGAGATCTATGAATAGATACCTGAGTCACAGAAAATCTTGAATGCAGTATTTGAATACAAATGTTAAAGATGCAATCTTAATCGTAGCACTCCATTTAGACACCCAAATGGTAGCAAAGTTGGCATGAATCACAGGGACAAACACAAATGACGTCACAACAGAAGGGAAAGTGTAAGCTGAGAAACCTAGAATAGGTGGCTACCCAGAGGGGAAATAAAGCAGCAGAAAGATTTACAGGACACTGTCTTAGTAGCACTTGATACATTGAAATGAAGCATGGATAGTTATGTTCTACTTATAAGGTTTTCCTTGCAATTTCACTTGAATTAAACATCCTTTTATTCAGCCTTTCTAGGGTCGTTAAATAGTGCTATTATTTGGCATCCCATTGCCAGGATTTATCTGCACACTTCATTATTTGAGAACTGACTGTATTGAGTACTGAGTCTCGCCTTGGGCAGGAGCAGCTTTTGGGACCTACCAGGTTGAGATTTGTGGGAGTTCGTGTGCTCTTCTTTAGCAATTATGCAGAAAAGATGAATTTAACTGTGCACTTTGAAATACACAGAGCCATCTTGATGATCTGATCTGTGTGACAAGCCTTTCTAGTTATCTGCTAATTTATGTTGTGAACCAAGACCTTCAGATAAATAGGATTTTAGTGTAAATAAATAAGAGATAGCTGCCATTGAGCGGTCTTGACTACTTATCTTGCTAAAAGCCATCAGTCCCATGTTGAATTCATTTCAAGCAATAAGTTACTTCCGTCCTGGCTTTTATCCTCCCATTGGGCCACCTTTTATTATAAATTCTTTTTACAAGCTGGCAATGTGTCACATGTGAATGAAAAGTGATGAGATCAGGATGAGAATAAGCTGGGTACCTCAATTAAAGTTTGATTTTAATAGCACTCTTTAGGTAACTTTTCAAAAGCACTATCCTAGTCTTTATTAAAATTGGCAGAGTCTATCAAAAAAGCAGGTTATTCACCTCTTCATGTTCATCACCTGGGCACAATAAAGATATGTAGGATGGCAGAGATGAACAAATGTAACTGTGCATGTTCAGAGACACTGCAGAAATTCAGGCTTCCAAAAAGTCATCTCAACCAGTTAAAAAAGTTTCCTGATCACACTTCTGAGCTTTTTCTGAGTGAGCAGCCAAGGCTGCAGTTTGAGTACAAATAATGAACTAACCACTGACTAAAGGATACAGCTTTTTTTCACAAGATAAGGTACACACAGGTTCTTTATGAATCTCTTTTTTATGCTTTCTCCAAACTTTACTAAATTCCCAGATTTTTTTTTCAAAGACCTTGTTTTAAGAACATATGAAAACAAAAGGTAAAGAGAATTGACTTTTTAAAGTTAGGTTAACATCTATGTTAATTTCATTTTTTTTGGTACATACATTTTTTTGATCTGTGTAAGTTTAAGACTGAGCACTTATAGGCAGATTTCTAAAATTATGCAGGCATGTTTTTTATTTTTTTTAAATTAAAGCCTAATTTTTTAATTTTTTTTTGCTGTAGTCTCCTATATAGGAATATTTTAAATTTTATAATATTAATGCTTCCTATCGTTCCTTTTCTATTGTGATATTAAAGTCACAGTGACTGGAAAGTGAACAGATTTTACAGTACTGGAAGACATAAAAGTAGCTAAATAAGAGACAATAATTAGATTGTGTCTATTTCAGTGCAAATCATTTTTATTTATAAATACTTCATATATCACTGAAAATAAATATAGTGCCCACATTTTCCTAATTAACATGTTATCCATTCACCTGTAACCAAAACCACATGTTTAATCTCTAGGTATCTCTTATCTTTGACACTTCTAAACCTTTTGCCAACATTCACATAAAATTGCAATATTACTGCTCATCTAAATAAAAGAAATTTGAATTATGAAATAAAAAATAAAACCAGAACTGAGCCTTTAAACTAAAGCCTTCAGACTCTTCAAGTTCTGAAATGATCACATTGTCAAAAATGTAGCAATACAAGGCTTAAAATATTCAAAGTAAATTAATTAATCTCTTTAAAAAGCTTAGTTGAAGCCTCAAATAAAGTGAAGTTTCCTGATGTTTCATTTAGGAATGTCCTGTTATCTACCCCACAGCTACTCAGTCACAGAGCTGTGTTTCTGATGATAAATACAGCTGGAATTTTGTTGGTTTGGTTTTGGTTTGTTCTAAATACATTGAAATAAAATAGTTTTTGCTAATTTAGAAAATTATGTTCTCTGCTGGAAATATTCAAATAGGGCTCCCAGCAGTTTGATTTGAAATAGATTCTTCATGGGCAACATCTAACCTCATGGTTTTTTGTTTGTTTTTTTAAAATAAAGTAAGATTAAGATTAAATTATTACAATTCAGTTAGCAGCACACATTTTTCATGACAACTATTTCTTATTTGATTGACAGACCTACCATAAAACGTCAGATTTAATGATGACTTAGTTTAAAACCACAGATTTTCAGAGTAATGTATTGTCTATATTAGCAAATAATTTAAATGCAAATGCATCAACCAATAAGACTGTACACTTTCATTTTAAAAAGTGATGAGAAGTGTCTTATGGTGACTACTAAATCAGTAAAATTATTAAAAGAGAAGGAATTTTATGATAAATTTACCTCTCTTCTATACATCAAAGATATAGAAAATGTGTTACATATGCATGGGGATTTTTCCTTGTACTAAGGCTACCCTGAAACAATGTTCAAGGATTAATACAGTATCATAAGGAAGATAAATATCACCATCAACCAAAAACTCTATTAAAAGTAAAAAAGGATAGAAATTTAAGTAAAACTGATTGCTGAACTAGCAAAAAAAAAAAAAAAAAAAAAGAAAAAAAGCACACAGTAAAATTAATGTTATTTTCTCATTTAAAAAAAAATAAATTATTATGTCTCTTAATTCAGGCAGAAATTATTTAATGACATTTTCTCATGGATGTGAAAATACATATGCTTTCTGGAATCATGCTAATTTTTTTAAAGAAGTCCCTTAGAACAAACAAAGAGATAGACTCAAATTATTCACCCTTTCTTGACATTAGGGGTATGAAATATTTTAATTTTAGTGTGGAAATTATTCTTAAGCTCAGCACTGTATCATGCTTTGATTATGTTGAAAGAAAATACTCTGCTTTAAAACCAATCATAACATGTATTTTTTAAAGCAATACAGATTTATGGAGTTTAAAAAAGGAAATAAAAATCATTTGGAAGAAGTAATAGAATAGAGCTTTCTTTTATTTAGCGGTACACTGTGTGCCTTCCCAAATACTCAAGTATTATTTTACTGTATACACCCAAAGTTTTGAAGTTACATTTTGTTGAACATTTGAGGAATCAAGCAATGAGGATCTCTCAGCACTGTGCATGTCTGTATGTGTTTTGTTTTGTACTGTCCCATGTATAAAAACTCCCTGTAACAAGGTTTTGTTGCAGTTCAGCCACAGCAAAGCACAGCTTTGCTTTCAGCGTGTTGAGCAACTCATCCAGAGGAAGAATCTTTGCTGAGCTATTGGCATTGAAGAGAATTGTACCCAAACCTTCTCACAAGTGTTTTCCCAGCCCTGGGAAGCTCCTGCTTGGTCTTTACAGGCTTTTTTTCCACATTCCTTAAACATGTCCGAAGTGGCTCGGTTCATTCATGCTGGTTTGACAGCTGGAAGAAAATATATTGTTTTTCTTTATTACACCACGGATCAGCTTCAAATGAGCTCATAGACATTCTTAGCATTACTTGAGAGCTTAGTGAGATAATGGTTTTAAAATCTTCAACAAACCAGCATCCAGAAGATAATGCACTTCATAAAACCACTGACTTCATCTTACCACTGTTTAAATCCCTCTAGCATTTAGAGAAATTGGTGTCATTTTTTTCCAATAAAATAACATTTGTAAGGTGTTAAAAGTTCATTTTAAAGTACTGTTGATGTAGTTCACAGGAATTTGCCTTAATAGCTTTTGTAATCCCTGGGTGAAAAAGCAGACCATTTGCTTTAGCAGATTATCTGTTTGGTTGGGGTTTTTTTTCCAACCAGAAAGCTGTGGAAGGGATTTAGTTTACTGACAAAGCAAAAAAGTAATTTCATTAACTATGTTAATTTGGATTTCCCTAGAAAAAAAATCCCAAACTATAGTTTATTACATTTTCAATTACAATTAATCTATTTTTTAAATTCTAATTAAATGCCTGAGTGACAAAAATATTGTGTGGTTTTGTGGGGTTTTTTTTAAAAAAGAGAAGTGTAATGTACATTTTATGCTTTCTAAATTTGAAGTTACTGAGCAGATTCTATCTCAGAATTACATTCCTGATACTATGCTTGAAATACAGAATTTATTGCTTTATTTTGAGAACATAATGTTTTTAGCATAAAGTTTTCTTTCACGGTCCTTTCTGGGAGAGATGAAAATGGGTGGGAAAAATAATCTGCTTAGACCTCTTAGCTTAATGTACTCACAGTGCATCAAAACCATGTAAACTTCCTGCTGTTCAGATTAGAGTTTGGCCTTCTGAACTTTTACAGGCTTTCTGCAGATTGCCAGCTGAGTGGGATCCCAGATGAGGAAACCTCTCATTCAGGAAATCAGGCTCAGCCACGTAGGGTACGCAAAATACTTGCTTAGAAGCAAAAGGCATTAGGAATTTGCCTCACGACATATAAATTCCGTGCTGGCACTGTTAATAATGTTGCTCCTGATGAAATAAAATATGGTTCTTTCACCTCAATCTGTTGTTAAGGGAAATTTTTGGCAGAGACATTAGATGGACAGAGGATAATTACACACCATAATCAGAATTCATGTAGTTTCCATCCTAATACTTGGGGAAATGCAAGAAGAAAGGATTATTCCCACTTGCATGTCTTTTGTAGGTAGGTTTTGAAGAGAGATTTATATAAGAAAAGACCAAAACATAAAAAGTAGAATAAGAGTGAAAGAAAAATAGGCCTGAACCATACACGTCAGGCTAGAAGTTCAAGTGCTTGATCTCACAGGCATGTACCCTGAGGAGTTCTGTTACATACAGTAATGTCAGCCATTGCATGAGGCAAAATACTGATTCATAATTCTATAATAAAATATTTTCTAGTGTTGAGAATACAGAAAATGCAAAATAAAGACATTCATCAAAATACATCTTGCTATCATATCTAGCAAATAAAAAGAAATATAATATAATAATTGAATTTTTAGAGGAGAGTTAAAACAGTCAAGGAAGCTTTTCAGACAGATACATCAGTGAGCATGGCTTCCTCATACTGAGATTCATTGCAGAAATTTAAAACTTTCATTGACATGTTCAAATTGATACATTATGCATTACTCCTTCCCTCATCAGCCTGTTGCTGAGCCAAGACAGAGTCCCTTTGCATCTGAATTTCCATGTCACCTTTCTCTCTGATTTATTATAAGACAGTAAATTCCTGAGCTTGGAGGAGTCAGAAGATGCCTTGCTCATGGCTGGTACCATGGGCTTGGAGTATCTCCCAGGTTCTCTGGCATTATCATATTACAATTCATGACAACAAAGATTAATTTATTGAGGTATCTTAGCAATTTTTTATAACAAAAGGAGCAAAGGATGGCCATCTCTGACATAAATATCTATCCTTCTTTTTTTGGGACAATAATATACTTTATAGCTATCTAATGAAAATATGACCTGCATTTTAGGCTTTTGAAAATTCTCATGGCTAAACAGAGGAACATGAATCTTTTTCGTCTTGATGCAACTATGTTTGATAGCCTGCTTCTTTACACATCCCTTGTGGCTACATAACCATGTCTTTGTGGATACAAAAAGAGGAGGAAATCTTATTTGAATATAGTTTAAAGTATATTTTACCTATGTCATATTGTGTTCTCCTGTGGCAGAGCCAAAACTACCTCAAAATCTATCACTGTCTGACAATGTATGCCCTGTAGCATTGAAAAGCATGTGCAAGCTGGGCTTTTTAAAAAGCATAAGATGGGCAGCTCTTTGTCTTCCATTAAGGGAACATGAAAGATATTTTATAGATTTTAGTCAGTCGAACTAGGCTGTGGACACTTTTCTGCCCCTGTACAAAGCAGCCTCTAATGACTCCTGTACTCACCTGTGCCTTCCCCTCGCCTCTAGGAAAATCCCACCTGTGCTACCAGTACAACCATGGTCAGATTTAGGGACTGTGATTTTATCCATGGGTTACAAAGTGACTTGCCAATATCACTGCATTTCTGTCAGCAACATCTGAGAAACCTTGAAATGTGTTCTGTTCAGGGAGATGTATTCAGTAAGATCCGTAATACTAACGATACTGCTTAGGCAGAGCAATTTTGGGGTAGGAGTTTTGTTTGTGTGCAGCAAAAGTTCTAAATCTGAGACAGGGTGACAGGGTGCATGTGTATTCTTGGAGTATGGCTTCTGTTAATCATGTGGGAAATGACACATTTTTTGCATGTTAGACTTCCCAAGAGAACCATTGCAGCATTCGTGTATTCCCGCAGGCTTTCCCGCTCAGAATGCAAACCAGTTTGGAATACTTCTTCATATTTTAATTGATCTCATGAATTCCAATTTGCAAAAAGAATACATGTCAGGTCTGTATTTGGCAGAATAAAATTTTATTTCAGTCCTTTGAGGGTGGTCACAAAAATCAGTGTTACAATTGCAATCTGCAAGATGCGTATATGTAACTTTCCAAAAATTGTATTTGTCACCTTTTTGTAGTGAATAAGCAAGAAACCAGAAGAGAGTTTAAGGCTACTGAGGTGTAAAAGGAAGAGCCCCTATAAAAAAGGAAATGATGGGCATGACTGAGGATTGATTCCTTTAATGAGGATAAAGGCCAAGTATGTGATGGTGTCATTGATCCTGGGGATTTGTGATTTGTCTGTAAACATTTAAATATAAATATATTCATTTTTTGCCTTCCGAGTTTGTACATTGATTTTATATTGGTTATTTCCATTATCATCACAGTTTTTCCTTAAGAATCCATTTGTCCATTAAATGCCTTGCTCAGCAAGAAGGAAGGAAGTATTAAGAAAGCAACGTCAAATTGATAATAGCTATTCACTTCACCCTGGGAACACAGATCTGCCAAACTTTGCCTTTTTCAAATTTTCAGATCACTCTGGCAGTCCTTTTTTCTTTATGTTGTACACAGGCACCACTTTATTGCAGCTCACAAAAACAATCCACTGCCCCTTGATGCAAGCTGAGGTACATATCTTAAGTGCATTTTCTGTAGTGCTTCATCGGCATTTGTTCTTGTCACTCAGTGGAATAATATGACAGAAACAAACGGCAGTGTGTTTCCTGCTTGCTAAATACAAAATGGTCTGCTCACAGCTAAGAGAACTCTTGCTTGTTTTGTTTTTAAAAGTGCTTTGTGGAAAATCAAATGCTAGTGGGAGACAGCACTTCTTTAACTATTTTCTGATTTAATGTAGACCTGACAGACCTCCTGGGAAAAGGAAATCAATTTTTCTGTTTCTTTTTTTTTTAACATATTTATGAATTTTTACCCTTTTCATACAACAAAAAGTGACAGATACAAATAGAATTCATATAACGTGAAATAGATAACTCCGTATCATTGATATACAAAAGTAAGGAGCAGTGTCATAAAAAATAATCCTCAGAAATGTGAAACGAGGAAGTCTGCACTGTGAAAAAATGTGTAGCAGTGATTAACATTATAATTGTATTCACTGTGTAGGTTGCATTTTACCAGTAAAAAAAATTGAAATAGAGCAAGCTAATATTTCTAATTTACATTTAAATACTTTCTATAAAACAAACATTCATGCAATTAATACCTGAGGGAATACATCACCATAAATACTCTACTCAGATAATACCAGAGTTCAGATAATACCAGAGTACTTATAATTCAGAGGCTACATATTTTTATTAACTGCTTTCAAAAGAATAGCAAAACCCTTATATTTCATAATCATTTATCTCTTTGCTTCCTAAAATTCTCCGTTTCTTTTCAGTACATTTTTATGGAATTTAATTAGGAATTAAATCAATGAGATTTAAGAGCAACCCAATATGATTATTGTAGCCCAGGAAAGTGGCAAACATAGAAGCTCAAAATAAATTTAATTCAAAGGTCATTAAAAATGGAGTGGTGTCTACTTATCTTTTGAGTGGAAATATGAAATTTCCCTTGGAAATTTTGCTCCTGATATGCATTTCTGATATGCATTTATGATAGTTTACACTTTACATTGCAACAGTGTGAAAAACTAGTTTGAAGAAGAGATAAGACTGTGTGAATTTGCAACCCAGAAGCAATTTTTTCACTGCTGAAAAATCATTCATACATCCATAAAATACTACATAAGTCTAATGGAGACTTCCTAGATGCTAATTTGTTAGTATGAAAAATATTAAGCCTACTTATTATGTGCCATGTATCCTGACATAATCATAATGAACACTGTGAATTAGACTGTGATGGAAAATGCTAAGTACATGTAGCTAGAACATTTGGAAATTGTTTACTTTGGGAAAACAACTGTATTCTGGGCCAGGCTTTGTTTCATTTTTTGACAGAAAGCCTCAGGCAGCTGAGAGACTGGAAAAAAAAATAGTAACTGTGATCACTACCTTCAAACCAACCTTCTCCCCTGTGAGATGTTTCACAATAAGGAGAGGCTGTTTTTATAACTGCTTGCTAGCATTTGGGAGACAGTACAGAGGGACATAATGGCTTCTAGGTTTTCTTGCTGCCAGAAGATTTTGTGAAATGTTCCCATTCCCCTCACAGAGATGAGGAAGGAAAAGTGGCCATTCTCTTTTATTCATGGTGTGAGATGCCAGAATGACCTGTGTTACTCTTGTCAGGTCCCTGTGCATGTGTGTACAAAGAGCAGTGCACAGATGTCAGTTTGGTAATTCCACAGATTCATAAATTATAGAATGGTTTGTGTTGGACAGGACATTAAAATCCTCTGGGTTGCAACCCCCCTGCCATGGGCAGGGACACTTTCCACTAGACCGGGTTGTTCAGAGCCTCATCCAATCTGTACCTGAACACTTCAGAGGTGGGACATCCACCACTTCTCTGGGAAACCTGTTCCTGTGCCTTACCACCCTCACAGTAAAAAGCTTCTTCCTAATATCTAATCTAAACCTGCTCTTTTTCAGTTTGAAGATGTTTTGCTTTGTCCTGTCTCTACATGCCTTTGTAAAAAGTTTCTTTCCATCTCTCTGCTAGGCTCCCTTCAGGTACTAGAAGGTTGTTACAAAAGTCTCCCTGGAGAATTCTCTTCTCCTGGCTGAGCAACTCCAGCTCTCATATTGAAGGCATCTCCTATTGTGGTCATTCCAGCAAAGCATTAATACATAAATTCCAAGGCAAGACGGCACAAAACCATTTTACTATTTTTCATAGTAAAATGTTCATATGGTTTCTAATTCACTTTTTATATGATGGGCAAATAAATTGTATTAAATTTGCATCTCAGTCTGGATGTTCACATTCCCTCAGAATACTTCTATTCTTACTCTTGCTAGATCTGAATATAGGAGGGCTCTTTTGGATAATTAGGAGGAAAAATAGCCTTTCAATCACAGAAATGTAGACTCATTCTCAGAATATTGTAAATTCTGGTTGCATAACTATTTATTTAATAGTTGCATAGCAGTAATTTATACATAATTGTCTTACATGAAGTCTGACTTCCTACAGAAAACATACAATTGTTCTGGAGAAAATAAAAACTTGTCAATTTATTCCAGTCACATCATCTGCAAATTTATCTATAAATGTCTCAATCCAGGGTCCCCTATTCTCAAGATGTTTCATTCTTCCATTGAATTTTTTCTAACCTGAGTGGTAAAGTCTACCCAGATTTTACTTTAATGGACAATAAGCTGATGCAGAGAGAAACTAGGTATAATTAGCCCTGCATTTTTAACAGTTTCCCCTTTCATATCTTCACTCCCAAAACCATTCTTTTTCATCTGTTGATTTTCCATTCCATTGCTGTCTGGCTGCAATTTGAACATTATCTGAGATAAGAGTGAAAGGTTTTTCTTGAGATAGTTCCATGAAGCCAAACACTGACTCATTTCTTCTCTATATCAAAGTCTGAAATAGATCAAATAAAACCAGTCTGAGAAATATTTCACTCTCTCTTTTCTCCTCTCTTGGAGACATTGATGTATGCCTCTTGGGAAAAAAAATATCCTGCTCTCCCATCCATGGTGCTGACACATTGGTCTTGTCACTGCACAGTGACTGATAATAATAATGGTTGAAATCACTTTCAGATATACTCACGACCAAAAATGGTCTAAACTGAACTTGAAACATTGTTCATGCCATAATTGCTAGAGGAAAATGGTCTTCATGATTTCTGTTACTCTTTTTGGGGTTTTTTTCAATGTCCCTCTCAGAACTGGGCAATAAAACAGTAAGAAGACTATGCTAGGGACAACCATGTTAGGAAATTAGTATCTAATTCAGGTTTATCTGCCATTTATGAGATGCAGAGAATTCATTTATGTATCTATAGATAGTTGTATCTATGAGTATAGCTAAATAATTGCATCTCAGATTTTTTGTCTAATCTTTAAGAAAATGATCCATGATTTAATCTTTCATGAGGTCCCATGTTTGTATTCTGAGCAAGTCCTACCAAGCTCAGACTTTTTTATTTGTGCTTTTGGTGATTTTAGCCTTGCTGTCATGCTGATCACCATGTACACAGAGGCTTTAGTAAAGCATTAAGATAGATGTGACCAATAGAGCACTGGCCAAAGCAAAGCTTTCCCTTTAGGAAGGCTGCAGGTTAGCAGAGGTGTTTTGTCTTGAAGACTGCTAGGATGACAATCTCAAGACAGCTCTTAGCAAACAATATTTTCAAGATACTATATTACTTCATACTTATTATAGTTCATACTTATTCTTATTATGAAAATAAACTTTAAAACAGAAGTGGAAGTGCAAATGCCTGAACAGACATGGGACTGATTATGAGTGCCCCTTAACTCTAATGTCAGAGAATAAGGGTGCTTTTGTGCTAAAAAAAGTGGACAGAGACTTAAAAATCTTAGGCTCAATTCTTTCCAGGCATGCCTCTCACTTCCAAACATGGTTTAATGGTGATTTTCTAAGAGTAATAAAAGAGTAACTATACTCAGTCTCCATCTTAAAATTGGGACAGGCTATTAATAGTACTAGAAAGCCACTAGTTTAACAGCTGGATTGAAGTCTTTTGTTTATTTTGAAGAGTAAAAGAGAGACTAAGAAAGACTATGACCATTGCCTCTGAATATCTTTCTGTGCTAAACTGTAATGTGAGGAGAAATTGCCTAAATGAATATGTTATACTGGTAAAAGAGCTCCTGAGAACTGAAGTGAGATAGATGCATGCTGGAAATACTCTTGTATATGTAGCTCTGAGGTTGTGGAACAATGTTCAGAAGGAGGAGCAGTAAAAGATTTAATTAGATCTTAGATAATTTATGAAAGGTATAGAACATAATTCTTCACCATGACAAAGCATGGGATTTACAAACTTTTCAATTCTTGTGCCTGTGGTCCAGGCAGAGCAACATAGAGAAGAAAGCTGATCAAAGGAGGTGATTGTCCGGGTGTCCCTGGTGCAGTCTCACTTTGAATACGTTGTAAAGCTTGGGTGCCAAAATACAAGAAAGATATAAAAATATTAGAGATTGTCCAAAGCTGGCGAAGGGTCTGGAGATGAAGCTGTACGAAGAGTGGCTCAGGTAACTTGGTCTGTTCAGCCTGGAGGACAGGAGACTGAGGGGGGACCTCAAGGCAGCTTCCTTGTGAGGAGAAGAGAAGGGGTAGGCATTGATTTCATTCTGGTGGCCAGTGACCAATCCAGGAAATGAAGCTGAGTGAGGAGAAATTTATCTTAAATATCAGGAAAAGGTTCTTTGCCCAGAGGATGCTTGGGCACTGGGACAGCCTTCCTGGAGAAACCGTCACAGCACCAAACTTGACAGAGCCCAAGAAGCATTTGGACAACTCTCTTGGGCATGTGGAGTGACTCTTGGGGGTGCTCCTGTTCAGGGTCAGGAGCTGGACTTTGATGATCTTTGTGAGTCCCTTCCAACTCAGGATATTCTATGAGTTTTTTGATTCTGTGACCTTGTAAGACTTTGTCATCACCCTCTATGATGCTGCTGTTTCAGAGCAATCAAAATGCTTCTATTTCTAGTGCTGTTAACCTGACATATTTTATGGATACTAAACTGTGTTCAAAATAAAACAGCATATGCAGAGCTAAGATCAGCTGTTATTCGAATTGTTTATGAGATGAAGAGGTAACTGTATGTAGCCTTGGAGATACAGTTATCTAGGAGGCACAAGGAGACATGAAGTTTAAAATTAAAAATAGCATGCCATTGAAGTGTGATGAAGTTATAACAGCTTTATGGCCATTTCTCCAGTGGGCTGCCTTTGCTTTACAGGCCTTGGTGTGCCATTAAATTCACTATGAAAAGCAAGCTGGGAAAGAGCAGAGAAATTTCATGTCAATAAATAAATGGGGAATTAAAATTGTTTCTTGTGAGGGAGTCAAAGGATTTGGTTAATAACAATATTAATCTTTTTCTAATTCTGCCTTCTTCTTTTCCAGCTAGCGTATGGATGTGGTCTTATTTGGATGAAACATTTGCTGACAATAGAAAATTTAAAGAAAGCAGATTAGCATTATGTACTGCAAACACTATGTTTTTCAATGTTTTTATACCTTAAAAATATCAGTGAGGAAAAAACAAATCGATCTGAATTCCCAGGGAGTATGGTAGTGCCCAGATTCAGGAGAATCGTTAAGTCAAAGCTTTTCTATTAACTCCAACATACAAAATTTAATTTTGCCCATATAAAACTACTATATTTCTTGCTGTGGAGGCATATTGGTTTTTCTAATATAAAATATAAAATACATACAGAAAGACTCAGGAAGAAAAGAAGAAACAGTCTCAGTCCATAGCGAGATGAGTAGAAGATAGGTTGCTTCTGGGCATTAATAGAAGTTGAAACCCAAACCCTTAACAGCCCCAGATCTGTAGACCTCAGCTCTACGAATATGTTCTGTGGTCCCAGTTTGTAACTGCCTAAGCTTGAGGATTTGCCCTGGGACCTTAGAGTGGCTGACAATTTTTCAGCTTGAATTTAATATTATTTTAAATCACTGAAATAATTAATTTTAAGAAATTCTTCATGTTTTGTTTTTGCTGTAAGGGATTTTACTAGACGGGTTTAGTGAAGCTTACCAAGCTTTAGTTTTTAAGATGAATATGGCAGTCTGCAAGCATGGCTTTTCTGTGTATCGCAAACATATTTCTCTGGCACTTGACAAATGAAGGTGCAACTGAAGAAGGCTTGAGAAAAGGAGATTTTTGAAGACACACGATTAATTGATAATCCAATTTGCTCATGCTCAAGAGAGATTTCCATCAGCCAGTCATTTTTTGTACAAAGCTTGTCATGCGTTTAACCAAAAGATTCCCAAAAAGATAACTCATTTATCTTATTTTATATTACTTTATTGATTTTATGCTATACCATATCAAATGTTATGATTACAGTTTGAAAAACATCATACCCCTATGGCTTGAAGAAAGAATTCTTGAAAGTTCTCCAACAAACTTAAATACATTGTTGAAATTATATCTATTGTAAAAGATTTCTGAAGGCAAAAGATTATCCAAGTTAGCAAGCAATTTAGCAAATTAGTGTAGAATTTCAGCAAGCATCCAGATTAAATTAGTGTGGAATTCTGTATTAGAACTGTGGTAAGAAAACTTTTTTATATCCCCACAGTTTTGACCCTTCGAAGGATTACCTACTGTCATGAGAATACAGTTAAGACAATGGTGTGTCCTTGTGAAATATCTGCACGAGCAAAGGACAACAGTGGTTCCTGTTAGTGTTCTGTCATTGGTTTCTGTATTACTCTGAATGAAAAGCTATGATTAACAGGTCTGTGAGTTGATATTTCACTGCATAAAAACCAAGATGCATCTGGTATCACCTTTGCTGCGATAGGTCTTTGGCAACAGTCCTTTTTGTATTTTTCAGAGGTAAACACAGATGAAAATGGATCACATGAATGAAATTGTCTGTGACACCTGAGTGAGATAGCTGCAGGTTGTGAAATCATGTCTTGTACTGAAGAGCTAGAGCGGGGAAAGATTCATATTGAGATAAAGACAATGTCTCCCTCTGTCACAAAGGTCATTAAATATTATTGATGAAATGTACTTTTGGATCCCTCAAAATAATGCTAATTTCAAATTCCTAAAGCAACTAGAGTTCATAGAAGGCATGCAATAAGCCTGGGGTTCAAGGTGATAGTTACTTATTTTCAAACAAGATAGATACTCATATATAGACCAGAATTTACAATGTGTGATGTAATACTTGTGTCTGTATTGCATTTCATTACTGATGGCAATGAAGCAACTTTGGATACCTCTGCAGTACAAAGGAAAAAATTACTATTATGCCTTCTATAGGTGTATAATAGGAACAGATTTCAGATTTAAAAATCCCCAAACAAAATACTCCAACAAACACTCCTAAACTTTTTGGAGACAATAGATTGAAAACCTGGGATTTTTCTTACAAAAATAAAGGAGTTTTATTTTGTAGGGTGGAAGAGAGGTAAATTCAAGGCTTTATGGCGATTTTGAATCATATTTAATATAGTCACATCTTGTGTCCACTGTTAAACAGGACCCCAGATCAGGAGACGGCTGTGATACAACAGGCTGCCTTGAAAGGGGTAATTTAGTCATGTAGTTTAGGGGTTTGTGCTGCACCATTACTCCCAGATGGAAATAAAGCCACAGAGAGGTTTTAGCCTATGGCATGCTATTGGTTGTCATCACACTTCGGAAAACACTGCAGTCTCCTTTTAAATACAATATGTGTGATTTCTTCATTGCCTGTTCTCAGACATGGAAACTGACAATTTTTTTTCATGAGATATAAATGGTCATTTAATATGAAGTTAATATTTTAATTGATATAGTTATCTGTGTGTTTCCTCTGAGGGACAATTAGCCAGTACATTGCATATTTTGTGTCTTCCAGTGTTTGCTGTAAGTAATAATTAATAATAAAGAGGAATAATGTACTGAGTCTGTCTCCATGAAATATTCTGTTTTGCTACAACAGACATGGGGAGTGGAAGATTAATTTTAATTTACCTACCAGAACAGAAAAAATGATTAAATAAATTATTTCTCTATATTGGAAGGATCAATTAGATAATGAAGCAAAACCCTGCTGCAATACTAATTGATCATCTCAGGGCTTTTCTGTGCCAAAAATAAAAAAGTTTTTGTTACAAATTTCCTTCAATTACTTTTATTTTTCTTCAAACCCTTATACAGTTATTATCTAATCAACAAGTAACACAGTCTATAATTCAAACCAAACCAAACCAACAAATGCCAAAAAAATTATTATTTATTGTATCTATTTACTTTTCTTTAAAAAATGCAAACACCAACCTTTCTTAAGTACAAATTTTGCTTGATGTGAAAAAAAACTTACCATGTCTTTTTGAAAATGCAAGGGGTTTTTTTATGGAAATCTCTTCTAATTCTGGTACTTTAGTCAGTAAGAACAATGCCTTTAGAAAAATATTTTTAGTTCAGCACAGAGAGATATGACCTAAAAGGAAGTGATTAGAGCTCTTTGCAAGATTTCCACCAGTGGTACCTCAGTCTTATATGCTTCCAAGATTATTACAGTGGTGATAATGACTTAATCACAACTAAATTTAGCTTGAGTTTTTATGTTTCAAGTAACAGAATGCAAGATAGGTCTTATGCAAAGCTCTTTGCATATTGATATAGATTTCAAAGCAGCCCTGTTCTGTAAATATACCTTTTAGAAGTTATCAAAATACAAGCTTGGAAAGTACTTAGCACTCTGCCTCCTACTCTGTCTTTTAAATGTTCAAAGTATGGTAGTATATAAAATTTTATAGTTATTTATATTTTGAGAGGATAGTACCTGATGACTGGAAAATAGGAAAAAAGGTACCAAAAAGGTAAAAAAAGTTATATAAGCAAAAATGGGTCTATTAAGTTGACCTCAATACGGAAAACATATTTTTGAAACAAAGAACAATCAAGGATGGAGGTAATTGAGAAGTGGTAAAGTGAGATAAATTGAAATGTTGATCATCAAAGGTGAATGGTGTTTCATTAATGTTAAGTCTTTTCTGCTAAAATTATTAATTTCTTAGATGGAATTAATTCAGTGAGCTTCATCTCTATCAATTTAAGTAAATATCTTTTGCTGTGCTTTTCAATACGATATTACTGTCGGTCTTGGAAAGAGATTGATAAAAGAACTAGGAATTATATGAGAAATTGTCTAAGAAGTCTATCATGAGTTATGCCAAAGGCATATTAGCAGGAAAAACGTCCCTCAGAAGCTGGTTCTGAGATTGTTCCTGTTTCATGCATTCATTAATAACATCAGGACATGAACAAATATAAGTCTGCATGTTTTTTTAATTTGTGAGTCCTTGACACTGCCAAGATGACCAAAATGTTATAAAGTCCTTTCCAATTGATGACATAAAGTGCAAAAATCTCATAGTCCAAGCTCTTCTAGTCTGAAGTAACAAATAGCTAGAAATAAAGGAAGGGAAAGAGACCTATCTGTTTTGACTGATCATATGACAAGTATGAACCATCAATATGAAACAGCTTTGAAAAAAAAACTCATGAAATTTAATGATGGAGTAGTTGAAATACTTTTATGGTCAGAGGTGGGAATGACCATTCTACAAGACATTGGTAAAATTTTGCTGCATTCTGATGGACCAGTAAGTTGGAACACATTCTAAAAGAGGTTAGGAAAGTGATCAGAGCACTGAAAAAATTGTAATATGAAGAAATACTAAAAGAGGTTGGTTTATTTGGCCCAGTTTGACCAAGTAAAGCTATTGATATATTTGCTTCATATTTGAGGAAAATAGAGAGAAACAAAACAATTATTGAAATGGAACTTAATATTGTAGAAGATCAAATGTTTAAAAATTACTTGAGAATTAATTTGATTGAAAGTTTAAATATGACTCCTAAATTTCCAAATAACAACATTTTGAAAAGTTAGTAGTGGCAAGGGGAAATATTTGCTTTTCCTCTTACTTTTTGTTTAGTTCATAAGCTTATGGAAAAGAGCATGTAACTAAAAGAGTAAATTGAATTTCTGACACGAAACTACAGGTACCTAATGTGTTGATATCTCCAAGGATCTGAAAGAGGATAGTTCATTGTCTTTTTGTGTTTGTTAGAGTTTCATGTTTCAGAACTTCTGAATCTCTGTGAAGCAGCAAGGTCCTTCTGACCCTGGAAGTCACTTTGCCCTTCAGCACTCTTGGTTGTGCTTTTTGTCCTCGGGAAACACAGGAGACTATAGCTGAGGGCACAAAATAAATAGAGAAAACTTATTGTCCTGTGCACACTATACTTCCTCAGCTTTCTGGTATTTATGTTCATATGGTCACAACTACACCAAACACTAAGGAAAGATGTTAAAATGGAAGATGGAAGGAAGAACTGGGCTTACTCTTCATCTCTATTGCAGAACATGATTTATACTGGGAATCTTATTAAAATATTCCTTGCAATTGCAGACACTATAAGGACATCAGATCATAGTGGAACATGACTTTGAATCCAAGCGATATATTCCTCTGTTACACAATGGCTGCAGATTTTTGACCTATTTAAGGAGCTTAAATTTAGTGAACTTGTGTCTTGGTAAGCCTTTCTATGGCCAGTGATTCCTATCACATTCTGTGGCCTTTCTGAGGTATCCAGAATGACAACCTGCAATGGTTGACACTTGGGATATAGAAGTCGTCTCCCCTTTACCTTCTGTTACATTTTCAATTCTGTCTTAATTATTCCAACTTGTTTTTAAATTCATGAATTTTATAAAGAAGTGGAATCCAACTCTATAAGTTGGATTTTACTTCTCTTTCAAGGAGCTTTCAAGAGTCTAGAACAGTCCAGAACAATATCCAGTGAAGATTTCTAAGCAAATTTTACTTCATGTCTTGATTTGGTGTGGTGACAAAGGTACCATCAGCTTAGTCAGATATGAAAAACCTTATAATTTCTTTTTCTTCTGAGAGATCACCTCTATACAGTAACTACAAGGTCGATGCCAGATTCAAAGCTAAAGTTAGATAACTTAGACATTTGTGTTTCAGCTTTAGTTGCAGAAATTCAAATCCTAAATACTGTTCAAAGATGATTTCAGAACAGAGGCCACCAAGCCCTCTGTAACAAGCCAGGAAGTTTATTAAATCTACAAGTTAATGAGTATTAAAAATGAAAATATATATAAAAAGTTTTGCAAAATTTTAAGAGCTTCGGTAGCAATTAATTTGCACCTGTTTATGTGGTTACAACCTCAGACTATAAGGTATTAAAATATTTCTGTCTTCTATTGATTAGAAAGCCAGCAGGTGAGTCTTGGCTTGAATGAATTGACATGAACTTTAACTTTCTCTTTCCATTCAGTGACAATATATAGTTCTGGGTACAAAAAATAATTAGATTTCACAAATTAGTGTATAGTTCAATATCACTTCATCTTAGAGATAAGTTATTTCAAATGAATCATAACTTTTCTGTTTAAAATATGAAAATCAAGGAGAAAAATGACAATGCTAATGTGAAATCTTTTCTAGTTTTGATGATGAATTTCAGCACTCTTTTCTGCTATTTATTGTGGAATGGCAACATGGCATCCAGCAGGATGGATGAGCATCACAAAGGATTGTGTTATTTCTGACTATGTTTATGTGTGATTTTGGGTGCCCAGTGTAATTTTGACAAAATAGTGTTATAGAAGGCTTCAAGTATAAATGTTTGAGTCCCCTTAGCTGAAACAGACACACAAATGTCCCACAAAAAATCCTCATCCAACCAAACATCTCCTGAAAGATGAAATAATTGTGAAGGTTATTAGAACAGGAGTGAGAGAAATTTCATAGCAGCTAGGGCAGGATCAGGCCCTGTGACTGACTGGAAGCCACTGCTCTAAAACTCCATTTCTTTTGTTGTTATTGCCATTTGGCTGAAGAAGAATTCACAAAGGAATTATTTTAATTGAAAGGCATATTAATTTTTTTTATTGGTTTTGCCTTAAAAACAATTTAAAACAATTTTAATTGAAGCAACTTTACTTTCCCATATACATACAAATATTTATCCTCTTCTACTCTCAAGTACTTATTGATTCCTGTTGCCTGGCTTTCTTTCGCTTCTAACATGACCTCTCTTTGTGTTGTATTCTATCAGAAAAAAACCTTTGGAGAGCTAGACAAGCTGGTGTTCTACTACCCAGTCTGCCTACAGTGTTCTTTAGGGGTAAAGATATTTTGTGTTGTATTTAGATATTCTGTCTTCATACCACTGCTATATTTAAAATTTTCAGTGTCTTAAGTAGCTGATTGGTAGCACTTAGCTTTGTAATTTACACATATTATTATTATTATGTAATTTATCATATTATTGCATATGTAACTCTCTCAGTTGCATATGTTTGCTTTGGAGGGTGCAGCAAGCACAGATATGAGAGGCTGTGGTTAGAAACAAGTGTACCTGAGTATGGTGCTCCTGTCCTTTTCCAAATGGTGTTTCCCTTCCTGTCACTCCTGTTTTTGCAAAAAACAGGAGGCTGAGAAGGTTTCATTCTACATGGTAGTCAGCAGTCACAGCCCCTGGTCTGTCAGGAGCTCTGAGACACAGCCATAAACAGTGGTAGTTGTTGGAAAAAATCACCATTACATGTGAATTAACAGCCAGCCAGGAGAGCACAAGCCCAAGCCTCATCTTGGACACTTAGACCAGTATCATTGCAGTCAAGGGTATAAATTACATGGTATTTGTGCTGAGAATATTATAAGGCACATTTTTTTTCATTTTTGTGGATGATAGCCTTTTTTCTATTCCTTAGCTTGATATTGTTTAGACCAGAAATCTTTTATGATTTTAATCATCCTAGAATAACTAATAAATTTTTCTTCTCTACGTGAACAGTTTCATCTAGAAAAAAAAACAAAAACCTGTTATAATCTAAATAATAAGCAGGTTTGGTAGAAAATGATATATCTTCAGTGTCTTGTTCTCATTTTTATTTCTTGCAAAAGCAGAGAAAAGGACAGAATTGATAAGAAGATTTCTGTTTTAGTGGGTTCCTGTTTTCTTTTTAACTTCAAAAAAGTTATAGTTGTTTTTGATACAATAGTGCTTTTCACTAAAGAGAAAGATTATTGCCTAGCAGACATTAACTTGTGTCACAAGGATAATTATCTTTTCTTAAATGTGAGAAATGTTTGGATTTGTGGCTAGCTAAATCTGTCAAAGCTTGCAAAAGAGTTCAGTGTGATTTACAGGAGGAGAACACCAAGGCTTCAGAGTTCAGTATCTCTTTTTTGTGCTTACTATTCTTGTGAAAAAAATGCCTTTTGAAAGCCAGCATAATCCCTATGAGTAATCTTAAGAAAACTTTGGCAATGTATTCCTGGCCTGAATTCTTCTCTGGCGTGAATGACACAGCCCACGTAGATGATTCTTTGTTACCAAATACCTACAGACTGTAAATCACAAAAAACAGAAGCAAGCATAATGCTTGACAAAAATAACCCATATTTTCAAATTAAATTATTGTTATTTTGGTTCAGCAAGATGAAGCCAAATTAATCACTGCTTCTTGGAATACTAGGATGTCTAAAGTTTAGAAAGAACTTTAAATCTTTAAATTTATCTGTAATTATGCATCTATATATGTATGCAGTATACATTCTAGGCTGAACACAATTAATTTGAAAACACCCTGGATTACTGCAGTTGTTAAGAGAGAAGTTTGGAGAAGGACAGATGTTCTCCATGACACCCATGAACCATTTTCTCTTCAGAATTGTTGCCATTGGTGGCAAGAAGTGATTATTATATTTAGCTTAGATGCCTTACTAATCTTCCCTAAAAATACCACTACCCTCTGGTCACTGTTCATCATGACACAGTCCCTGCCCAAGTGAGATTGATATTTTACAAAGTAAGAGTAAATATCTGTTTCACTTTTGTGAAAGCTTTGTGCCTTTACTGTGCAGGAAGTTTTACTTCTGTACTGTGCAGTTCTTCCTGAGCACGTATATAAATGACACTGCATGGCATAACAAAAGAACTCTTACACATTTTCTGTAGTATAACAGCTACGTGGAGACAAGCTGAGGATTGTAAATTCAGCTAGATGTGAATTCACATCATTCTAAGACAAAAATGTAGACCATATTTATTGCATTGGTGAATTCATTCTGGAGGTATAACAATTACTAAATCCATAGTGTTGGCATAGATAGCCGATTTCTCTTTCAACCTTACAGCAGAAAAATATCTACCCAAAAGCCCATTTTAAAGTCAATTTAGAAATATTGCAGAGAGGTTATTAGCAAAAGAAGGGTGTGATTTTTTGCTGATCTATATATCATCAGAAAAGTCACTTCAGTAATGAAGTGTTTGGGTCTAGAATCTGTACTTTAAATGTCTAAATGGATTTATATTTGTATCTGGCTTTGAAAACGGCAGCTGTTCCTAGTTTCACTGCCTGCTAAAACTGGTATTGTACTTATGAAGCAGTTGACCTGTTTGATATTTTATCTTGAAAATTTTGATGTAGTACAGGCTAAGAGAATAAGCAAGTGCACATATTTTCTAGCATCTGAATATTTTAATCTTCCTATAGCAGTGCTGCTTTGAGGTGTGATGGCTTTGTGTTGTTTGGGATTTTTATAAGGAAAAAAATAATTATCCAAATCAAGGATGTAAATACTCAACAACCACAGATAAACCACATACCTTTAGGAAGTGATCACACAAGATCATCTGAATCCTGACGCTCAATTACTGAAATAATCGCTGAAACACAACAGATTAGGAATGTACAAGTTACTGTGTTTTCCTTACCTTTAACCTTTTTGGCATATAAGAAAATAAAATGTTTTGATTTGAAGACAAAAATGGAGACCAACAACGACAAAAAATGTTTAACTCTAAGAATTATTTTCTTTACAGGAAGTTGAACAAGAAAATTGTTTATTATCCAAATATATGAACAGAAGAAAATATTTTAAAGGCACAACTCAAATGCATGCTTGAACTTTTAATATTTCTGCTAGAAACAGACAATTACATTGTTCATTTAAAAAAAAAATCTAAAATAAATTAAAAAAAATAAGTTCACTGGAATTAAAATTGTACTATTGTGTGTTAAGGCTATAGGCACACCAGGTCTTGTCCCTTCTCTGATACTGAGTTGTAGGCTGATTTAATAGAAGCACTTTGAAGATACCTTTTATCAAATTAAGCAGTTAAATTTTCCCATATATGTCAAGGCCTTATTATTATGATATCTGCTTCTCTTATGTTTTTATGATATACGTATTCAGTTTAAATGAGAAAATGACAAACTGATGTCAGGTGGTCATATTCTTTATTTTCTTACCCAAGTCTCCTAACTGCCCCTTCTGCCCTCTGAGTGATAAAGTCAGATGCAGGAATATTGGCAATATGTTCAGAAACACAAGCATCTCTTTTATCAGAGAGCCCATCTAGAAAATATAAGCTATATTATTTTTAACAATTACAGCATTTTTTGCCCCCAGCTAGATGCACTCACGTATGTCATTACAGATGATAGAGATAAATGAGCATTGTGCCAGAACCTGCCCCCAGTGCCCAATCTTTTTCTACTTTCCTTTGTATTTCTCTTTCTATTGTCTTGCATACTCTGTGTTCAATTCATCTTTGCTGCTTTGCAAGGAGAGTACAAATAAGGTGAATAAGGTGTAGCACATTAGCATATCTGATCAGGAATGCTAAATATGTAACAGCCCAGCTATAAATGACTACAGAAATAGAAATGTAGCAGAAAATCAGTGCTTTTGTTTTTGTGGAAGTTTGATTTAGAATTCAAATTTATTGCAGTGAGCCATGAAGGTATGAAGTCAATAAGAACAGGATGTTAACTCCAGTAAGAAGATTAGGGTGCAACAAAAGCACAAGATTTTTCGGGTTTCCCATGAAAGATCTGCCAGTCCCATAATTGCATTATCCTCCCTGAATTCTGCACAGTAAAATAAAGAGAATATATACAGTACTCATAAAACAGAAGAACTTTAAAACACCGCAAAAATTAGAATAACAGTGTCATATGAGAAAGCTCTCCACTTTCACCATCTGCCCTAAAACAATGAGATTATCATGAATTATAATTTCCTGGAACAGGATCTCTAATCTGCATGAAGAATTCTTGTATTCCAAACAATGCAGTGCAGTTGACAAGCTGAATTAGAAGTATTGTTTTCTGTCTTGTGGCTCTTCCTATCTTGATGGCATTACTTTCTGTGAGAAGGAAGAAGAGTATTGGAGGTAGCATAAAATAAAACACTAAATACCCTAATTTTACAGACTAAAATAAAGAGAAAATACTTTCAAAATCTGCTAGTTTTTGGCATATAGTAAATATAATGTATTCCTGAAGTGCTGCTTTGACCTCATATTTGGCTGCTTTCAGCACAGTTCACCATTCAGGAAAAAAATACGAATGACAAAACACTCTTTCACCTCACATCAGGCCACTGCGTTGACAGAAGGGATTTGGAGAAAAACCCAATATCTAGATTCCTGGCTAGGCAGGTTTGTACATGCACCCTAAAATCAAGGAAGGTTAGAGTTATATACAGGGAATAACCCATACAGTTTCCTTATACTTGAGGATTCTGCATCCCAGTGAGGGTGATGCCAAGGAACAGTGCTCGTCAGAGGTGGAACAAATGAACATGAGAATGACCAGAAGTTTCCTTCAAAATAAATAATCCATGTTTCCTTCAAAGCTTTGCACAACTTTTTCAATCCAATATCACATCCCTTACTTTTAAATTGTTTGGGGAAATTTCTTAAGTGACCTGGATATTACATAGCTTCTCAAATGACTCATGGAAGAGGTGCAGAGGTGCATGGATCAGAGGTGGGGCCGAACCTTCAGATGGTGAATCACTTAGCAGTATTGTGAGGTTGGACAGATCCTGTTTCCCTGTTTAGAGTTAAAATAATCACACTGACATAGTAGCAGGGAAAAGGTGTGCCATTGTCTAAAACTAAAACTGTATCTTTGGAATATCACCTTTAAAAGACTCAAAAAAATTAAAAAAAAAAATGTTTTGGAAAAAAGACATCTTCTGTCTTTTACCTCAGCTGTATTTGGAATAACATCATATCACATTTTTGTTGCAGGATAGGACTTGGTTTGAAAATTTACCTATTTGGAAAGAAAGGTCAGAAACTGCTGGAGTAAATTAAAGGCAATCAGTTTTTCATTTAATTGGTGTGCATTCAAATATAACCTTGACCTAAAGGACAGGACTTTCTGTTTCATTGTCAGTTCCTTTTTATCTTTTAGTGAATCTCACCACTGCTTCTCTGGCTTTCTCATTCCTGCACAAAATGTGCAGCTGCTTTTGAGAGAATCAAATTACATATGCAACTATAGTGAAGGATGATAATGGGGGTGAGATGAGTGAGTTGCTTTGACGTTTTCATGCAATTGTTTATATAAGCAAATTTTACATTTAATTTGGCTCCCCATAGTTTTAACAGTGGTGTTTGCCAAAGAGCACTTTGAAAAGGGGATAAAGCATTAAAAAATTATAAGATTCTTTGAAAAATATTTAGCTGGATGTCTATAGAGAGGAAAGTAATTAAAAAAAAAAACAACAAACAACAAAAAACAGGAAAGATTAAATTTCCAATTTTGAAAAATTTCCCATACAGACTAAAAAACCCCCCAAACCCCACAGTTATGAAAGTATCACATTTTCAAATTGAAAAGTTCAGTTTTCTTTTGGAATAGCTTCATGTGTTTTCTAATAAAGTATACAAAGTTCTTAATGAAAATAGGATGTGTCCAATTTATAAAAACATGAATCTTCCTATTATATTAATAGATCATGGGCACATATTTGGTTCACATTAAATTCTTAGATAAAACTTGAAATCTATATTTGAAGCAATAAATTATTTAAAATACTGATTCTTTTTTTTCTGAGAAACTGATTTTCTACCAGTACCAATCTTCTGCAACATGTGGCAATAAATTGCACTGCCTCCCAAGCCTGGACACTAAGTGGTATTTGTAGAAAGACAGATAGTTCATTGCTGATAGGACAAGACAGCAGGAACTTTACTAACACAAAACTTTACAGCAAGAAGGTCTTCTGTTCGGCAGCCTCTTCCATAATCCTTTTTCTACCTTTGCCCTTCTCTGTAGTAGGTGAGTGCTAACAGAACTGTGTAAACTTGCCTTTGAGTTCATCTGAATTATCTTCTAAAATTCTGCTGCACTTCAGGTTTTACCAATATTTAAAGTCTTTTAAGGAATGAGACTACTGTACATTTTCATTGAATAAGGAGCAGTGTAGAGCCACATTAGAGCATTCCTAGAGCATTCCAGGGAATTACCTGCAATTCAGAAAGTCTAAATCTAGTTTTCCTATTTCTAATTGAGTGGGAATAATTTTCCTTTGCTTATTTATAAGGAAAATATTTTATTTTCTTCCCTTTATTGAAGTTTAACTGTGGCAGCTGTCAAAACAGGACAATGAATTTCTGTTCTTTTAGTCTTTGCTGGCTGGACTTCACAGCTTGTTTTTTTTTTTGGTTTTTTTTGTCTTTTTTTTTTTTTTTTAATTAAATTATACTTCTTGCTGATTAACTACAGAATTACCAATGTAATGAGTAGGAATCTCAGTGAATTAATGTATGTTCTCGTTGTGTATGCAGGGATACCAAGCAGCAGAAGCAACAATTCTGTCTCATATCTTATATGACTTCTTAATTACTCTACCTTCCATTTTATGACTCCTCATAAAGTCCATGTGATGGAAAGCAGAAATACAACATATAAATCAGTGTGCTCCTGCCCTGGGTACCTGTGCTCAGCATGAGAGAAGTTCTGTTTTTATTGCTGCTTCCTCCACATGGGCGTTGCAGATAGAGGAGAGCATGGGAAATTACTCCTTTTTAAACTCCAGCAGAACTAACCAGCTCCATTCTCTCCAGTAAATGATGCAGCCCAACAACACTGAATTGCTGCTACACATCTTAGCCTCTTTTTCCAGAAGCGCTTTTGTTTTTAATTCCAGCAGAGATCAGATGGAAAATACCCACACACATTTTTCCATGCCAAACTCTGGAACCCAAATCTGAATCCTGGCAGCTCCCTCTGGGTCCCCACGGTACCCATATTCCTGGATGCATTGAGGGGCAATGTTTTGGCACAAGAGCAGGGTGTGGGAGGCAGATGGATGCAGACGCCCGGGGCTGTCCAGAGGCCAGTTTGTCCATTTCGTGGGTGAGCGGGCAGTGCCACATGCGCCAGACACTTCAAATGGAAGGAAAGGCAGCGTGGTTTTGACCCAAACAGCATCTCCTTAACAAGTTAGACCTGAACCTGTGGATGGACAAGTTTAGAATTCCCTGATGTTCTCTAGGAACCCAGTGGACTGAGGTACAAAGTGTTAGCTTTACATGGGCTGTTCTGTGAAGAGAGTAAATGATGTAACTCTTATGTTGATATGTCAGTCCTATAAGCAATCACAATCTTTAGGGGATTGTCCCTTGTGTTGTCCCTTGCAGGGTGAGGAATGCAAAGCCAGGCATATTTGCACGAACCTTTGGTATCTAAATTCAGTAACTGGGAAAAATATACGTAGTTATGAAACATTTGGCTGCAATATGAACATGAAATTGCACAAAAAGAATCTCAATTCCCTTTCTCTGTAGGTCCATTAAGTCTCACTGGAGGGTCAGGATTTTCTTTGCAGAACACAGGCTCAGGACAGCAGCCAAAACAACAGTCTCAAGTCCCTGTTAAGGGGTTTGTATCTTGTAACAACTAATAGCAATCTCAGAGTGAATTTCTCTTTCATTAGGTTCTTTTAATCCTTTAATTTTGTGATATGATAAAAGACTTGGGGACAGTTTTGTTCAAACACTGAAATGTTCTCATATCTGAGGTTATCTGGTATAGAGTTCTTGGGAATATGCACATATGCTGCATACACTGTTTTAATGGAACCAATGATTTTAATCATTATTAATCTATACTATTTACCTATTTAAGAGTTTTAAATACTTGTGAGTTTTATGAAGACTTTCAGATAATGTGCAGAGCAGTTAAATCACAGACCACCAACACAAGGAAAAACTAATTTGGTTAAACCAGCTTATACCAGTGTGTTTGGGAGGTAAGGCTAGTAACCTTCTTGTAATGTCAGAGAGGTAATTATTGCTTGTCAGTTGTGTCAGCACATACTGCTTTTTATTGTTCTTTTTTTTCCTCCTAAACCTTTTTTTAATCTTATTTATCAGATATATTTGCAAAGTAACATGGCAGCTAAAGGATCATTTCAACCTTGAGCTGCATATAGCAGAGATATTTATGCCTCTCATGGAGCAGGAAGATAATAGACCCTATCTGTACAGTGACAATGAAGGCGGAATATTGCACTGAGAGTTTTAGACACCTTATTTCTTGAAAAATGTAGACAAACTGGATGGAGTTCAGAGAAAAACAATGGATAATAATCATGAAGATACAGAGATTGCTACATAAGAAAAGATTAAAAGAGACTCAGCACTCAGCTCTAACAAGAAAAAACCCTTATTTTTTGAAGATGTATTCTCCAAACCTTATATATAAATTTAAACCTGCATATGTATAACTTCCATAACATTCACGGTATTTTACATTTCATGTACTAATAGCAAGCAAAATGTGGTTTTCTGCAGATTGGAAGTTAGAGAGCAGGCAATTATGGAGCTACTGTGGGCATCAGAGTAAACTTCGGCAGGAAGACAAGATGTCTTTCCTCCATCACACCATGTTAGTTAAACGGCAAAAAACTATTACATTGATTCAACTAATTTCTCAAATAATCTAGAACTTTGTGTAAGCTTCATTCATGCAAGCTATGATACACATGTAAGCGTAGCATCAATATTTCACTTAGTAATTCTGTATCCCAGTACCCAGTAATTGTTTAGAGCTCAGAAATTGATAAAAGACATCATACTGGCTTCTTGAATAAACACAACAGCTGAGGTGAATGCTTAAATTTGCTTTCTTACCTCTTTTGAGGAGTTAGTCCAGTCTTACTACCTTTGCAGCCATTGACAAATTGGCAGTGGCTCTGAATGGACTCAGGCAGCTCCAGCAGGACAGTTATGTGGGAATTATAGCAAGGTCTGAACTTCAAGCAAAATACATCTAAAATGAACAAGTGTATGCAGTTTTATACTTCATTAGGTGTGCTTTTCCCTAATCTGTTTAAACATATTTCAAATTTCTTCTGATATATGAGACAAGTTGGAAAATGCAGTGCTATCTTGCTTACATGAGAGTCCACAGCTAAGGTCACAACCTTATGTAAGTGACTCCTGGTTTTAGGGAAAAGGATAGTCTGTTTAAAGGGCTTGAGTTTGAAATTATTATTATTTCTGGGTCTTAACATCCGAGAGGCCTGGAGTCCATAACAGATACAAGTCTCTCATCTGCAGATTTATGCTCTGTGACATAAATCAGAATAGCTCATTGAATTTCATGAAAGGATACTGATTTTACATTTGGTTTCTACTGAACTTGAGTATTTAAAATGACAAATGTGTTGTGGAAGTGACTCACGAGAATTATCTAGTGGAAATGAAGCTGTTTACTGCACCTTTAAAACAGAAATGATGGTGACACATGCCACGGATTCAATGTTGCAGATAAGCAAGTAAGAAAGACTTATATGAGACAGCAAATCATTTACATCCTAAACTGGGCACTGAATGCAGGGTTGCAGTGGTGAAAGTGGAATTGTGTCAGTCACTGTCCTTTGCTCTGTGCTGTAGCTAAATTGTCACTTCAAATACAGAAGTCTGATTAAATCTGTACTGTCAAAACAGTAGCTGAGGGTGTGTATTTGAAATGAAAAAAACACTGTTGGTTGCAGGTTTCTTTGTTTCTTAAGGACTGGGAAAAAATGCTGTGAAGGAAATAGGATGCTGAAATTTTAGATTTCCGCTGGGAACTCTATTACTTGGCAGTTGATATGTTTCTCATCTCCTAGAAATAATTATGTATTCAGGCCCCTCAGTTAAATTGGCACATTAGGATTTCTGACTTAGTGTCATAATTGTAAAGCAGAAGTCCTTCAAGCCAGTCTGCTCTTTGGTCCCCATCCTGTGGGGGTGTTCAAAGACATGGGGGAGACAGTCATGGCTGTGCTGGTGTCAGAAGGTGTGTCATCCTCTGGTTGTGGTCTCAGATGCAGTGTTTCTTGCAGGGGCTCCTGGAGAAGAGCTGGCACTTGTGCACTGAGTAGGACAGCTTGAGCAGTGGCCTCTGGGCAGGCTGAGAAGCTGTCTCACTGATGTCAGCATGTGTACCTGGCACTCGGCTGGAGACAGAGTTAATCACATCAAACACGGAGCAGGAAGATAATGCAGAGACGAGTGCTCCCCATTGGACTGAGGGAGTGGGAAAAATGAAGCTTTGCCATTTTATATTCATCCCCCAGCAGATGCAATGAAAGCAGGGGAACAGGTTCACACTGAATGGCTGCTGGCAGAGGAGCTTTCATGTCCTGAAACAACAAGAGGGTACAAAAGAACCACCCTGCAGAGCAGTAGCTTTGAGGGCCCTGTGGCAGGTGCAGCCAAATCCCAGGATCAACAGCCTGCTGCCTGCTCCTCCTCCTCTTTCCCCACACAGCTGCAGAGGCAGATTCTCCTTCTGGCAGCTGCCACCACCGTGAGAAACATAAGTCTGCGATGGCAAGCTGAGAGATGCAAGGCGTGTAAGTGTGCCCAATGCACTTTGTATCAGCCAGCCATGTTTTTTGTGCTGTCAGTCAAGGACAAGGAGGTCAGCTTGAGGAAGGGGTAGGAGTATTGAAGAGCAAGGCAGATAGGGGCAGGAGGCAGGAAAAAGTTTGTTTCACTGCAGAAAACATGGCTGAAATGCTGCATGCATTCCTAATCACTCATATCACATAAATATGTTCTTGAGAAGAAAAAGAGTCAAGAAGGTCTGTGATAAGATGAAAAAGGAATAATGAATCTGTCTCATACAGGGCAACTGAAAGGCTTAGTCTTCTTTAGCCTGAAGGCTAAGAAGAGATATAGTATCTTTTTATAAGTGCATCACTGGAGAAAACATCAAGGTAGGAGATGGGCTGAGAATCTCTAAATTGGCTGGAAGCTTAAACCTAACCAACAAAGCAGTAAGGTTCCTGTTGTGGGAATAATTGGGTAAAGAACCCTTTTGCCTTGTCAGAAATGAGGGCCAGTAAATATACAATGTCATGCCTGCTTTATTATTTATTTCTGTTCTTGAAAACAAAGGAGGCTGTGTAGTTTTCAGTTCATTGTAAAAGATCATTGAGAAAAGATGAGAAAAAACAGGTGCATGTTGTAGAACACCACTGTATTTTCTGTGAGACTCCAAATAACCTGAAACTTCTGCAAAACCTCTGGACCTGGCACAGCTAATGACATTACATCCTTTCATAGGTAACAGGTACTTCTGATAACAACCACATAACTTTTGTCTATGTGAAGAACATAGAATTAGATCTGTTATATTCTGTAATAAGGGGGAAAGGGGTGTTGTCGTGTGTATTTCAGTTGTTTAGTCTTTCTTTGATGTTGCCTTTTAAGCAAGTCAGACACCCTGGTTCAAGAACAGCACGGTGGCCATGCCCAGGCCACTCGGTCCATTTGCAAACACAGGCATCAATGTGACGGATGGCAAAATGGCGTTTATTGCTGGAGAATTTGACATTTTATAACCTAGGTCCACTGTGTTACTCCCATCTGCTTTCATCACAGCTAGGTGCTATTGACTAACTGCAGGGGTCATTACCATACTAAAGAGGATGGGGGGTTACTAACTTTCCGTTACATCCTGGTATCTTCCGAGCCGCCAGGCCCTGCTTCTACACTTTGGTTATTCAAGTGATTGCCAGTGCAGAGATTAACATATGGAACCAGCTGTGTGCCAACAGTGTAGGTTTCTGAGTTGAATAATAAACTGAGTGCACTGCATCTTAGAGATCAGAGAATATTATTTCCCTCATCTCTGTATTTGCAGCAATAGTTTGGACTGAGGAATTGTGCTCTGATAAGACACTATGTTCATTCCAATATTTGGCAACTTATGAGATATATATCATCACAATACACGGGAGACATTTGTCTTATTTTTAATTAATATAGGCATTTTTTTCTTTTTAATTAATCTAAGGGGTGTAATTGATGGAAGCTGAGTCAGGAGAGAGAGTTGGGCTCAGCTGTTTAGAAGTGGACTCAGGGCCTTACATTTAAATGAGCTGTCTTGTGGCCAACATCACTTAGAGCACTGAGGGTCAGGTGTAATTTCAGTGTAGTTGCAAGCAAATTGATGCTTATGATACCTTACACCAGATGAACCTAGGCCCATGCTATTTTGGGATTCAAGGCAGGCAGTTCATACAAGTTAAGACTTTTCTGTATAAAACTTCCATTAGCACTTGCTCATCATACAAATCCCACTAATGCCTCTCTATCCACCTGTGTGTTTTTGAAGAAGGCAGGGCTATGCTGCCAGATTAGGATGTAGCTGTTTTGTGTCCCCAAAGCACTTCAAATCCTCTAGTCTTACTCCTTTCAGCTCAATAAGGACTGCATATAAGTAAACTGAAGAATCTGAATATATTTATTTTCTTTCTAATTTCCTCCCATTCAGGCACTCTGATCATTATACTGGGATCTGAGACTAGGGTTCACCAAAAACCATACACACATGTATGTATACACTTTTTGCTATGCTTTTAGCTTTAACGTTCAATATTTTCCTTATCTTAATAAAGGAGATTGTGTGCTTTATTTCTTCATTCTGTATACTTCCTCAATATCAATCTTAATGTTTTCTTCATCTTCTTCAGGGTCCTTTCCTTTCACTGACAAATTTTCCTTCACATACACCTTCACATTCAGGACATTATTTTCCATTTATTCTCAGGAGATGCAGGATTTCTTTTCATTCTGGCAGTGACCCAGAGACTACCTTTCCACTGTCCTCTTCAGTCTGTCTCTGTAAGTGTCCTGACATATCCCAGTATGTTTGACAGCAATTTTCTGGCATATGCTTAGGTAGTCAGTCTCACTAAAAAGCTTTTCTTGTCAGCCACTGAATTTCTAGTGGAATACCACCATATAGGCTAAGTTTTAAAACAGCAGAAAGAGAGAAAAGGGTGTGGCTTTCTTTCTCATGAATTGTACAGGTTCCATGGAGAGACAACTTGACATCTTTGGGACAAACACTTGAGATCTTCTTTCACCTGATAAAATGGTAACTCATGGCTCTGCTAAAGCCACTGGTGCCCCTCATCCTGGGTGCTGAAGTTGTAAGATATAATTATTTTCCTTCCTTTGATTGCCACAGTAACACAGGTGCACTTTGGCAGAGATGGATCTCAATCATCACTGGAGGAGGAAGGAGGATATCTTCTCAAAGGCTTTCTCTGGCAGAAGTATGGCACAATGGTGGGAAATAAAACTGATCTGTCTCACCAACACTTTATTAGTATAGCTCCTACAGCATCTTGATGCAGAGGAAGTAATATTCTTTATACGTTAATAGAGTTGAAAATAAGAGCTCAGCATTCATCATTTAAAGTGTCATTTGAATTTCTAAATACAGGAGGATGTTGTGGTTATTGCAAGTAGTGGGGTGTTGGCTAAACAATTTTAACAGTGCCTATTATAAGAGAGAAAAAGCAGTGAGACATTTTTATCATGCATGAAAGCAAGTGAAGTGCCTGATAATTTACAGGGTAGAACCAAGCGCTGGGGATAAAAAAAGGTCTAGTGAAAAATGTTCATGCTGAAATATACAAAGTCCAAAATTTTCTATCTTATATTCAGTTGCTATAACTTCTTTTAATGAGAATCTCTGAGACATGAGAATATGTCAGGAAACTTCAGTCTTGAACTTAATAAGACAGCTGAAGAAAGCGTCCCCCAAAAAATTCTAGAATTAATCTTAACTCTCAAACAAGTAACTCTACATTTTTCAGTACACTGTTTGCAATACATCAGACATTTTCATTTTAAAACTGTAATCAACTAAATTGTGAAGAGAATTCATTTATAAAAAAGGCAAAAATATAAAAAAATTATCTGCCTCCTAACTCACCAGCTTAATGTGTTCAATAACTCAGAAGTCCTTGTGTTAATCCAGAAAGCAGAAAAGAATGTATTTCTGTTAACATTTTGCCCAGTACACATTTTTCCATGGAAGTACCTGCAAGGTGATTACCTCCTGTAGTTTCATGTTTCATTTACCAAGGCCTTGGAAATAAATTAGGAGAAAGATATTTTCTGCCACTCCATTAATATGTATAACTAATTTTGTTGTCTAGCACAGTCCTTATATTTGCCCATATATAAAATGCTTAAGGTGCTGTCAATTTTTTTGTTTTTGCTGAAGTATGGTCTAAGCCAGGAGTAAAGAACTGCAGGCCAGAAGATGTACAGAATAATGTGAAGGACAAAGATGGCAAGTTCAGTTTTATATCTACTGTGAATCCCAGACATATTTTCAGCCCTTCAGATGACACATTTTGCATCTCTATATGTAACCTTGTTATAGATTAACAGCAAGCTACATCTTCTTAGAATCTGTATAATATGCACATCTAACATCCCTTAGGAAAAAAAAAAAGAAGTGATTTTCAGTGGGTATCAGAGACTTTTATATAATTATACGTTTATATCTTTATACAATTTTTCATTGAGACTGACTGTGCCCTGTTCCTTGACTGTTTACAGAGAGTAGCAGCTATTATAAATTACATGGGTTGGGTCCAAATTATGTTGCACACCTGTATGTTTTTTAGTTGATTAATCTACAAGATAATCAGACAGATCTATTTTAAAGAAATCAAGAAATTTTATTAGGGAAGGCTGTCTCAAAGCTGGGGAGTTGCAAACATTTTGAGTTTGGAAGAGAAACTAGAAATAAGTTTGAAAACAGACCTCTGAAACTGATTCTCCAAAGGGTTGAGGAAATTTTTGATGGGTTGATAAATATTTTTATCTATTTTAAATACAACTACTCCAGGTGCAGAAGAGATTCTGCTTTTACAACTCTGTAAAATATAGCAGTTGCAGACATTATGAAGCCTGCAGCCAATTAGGATTGTAGTAGCATCTCTGACATGTATATTGACAGCTGCACAGTACTTACAGATATTGCAACATACAAGAACTCCTGAATGAGTTGATATGCAGAATATTCAAAATAACTGACCCAACATGAGATCCAAAATCAAGATGTATCAGCTTTTCTTAACTGCTTCTATCCCTCTTAAATGGATGTGTTTTAATATCAGATACTTCAGTAAAAAGCCTTATTTTAAAACTAAGCTGCATTTAAATGACTAAGGAGGCTGTTAAATAAATATGCATTTTTTAGAAAATTGTGATTGTGTTGAACTCAGAAGTAAAGACAAAGTTCCACCTCAAAAAAAAACCAAAAACCACCAAACAAACAAACAAAAAAAACAGTAAGAAGAGAAAGAAAGGGTGGTATTTAACAAAAGGTATAGACAAAATTCTTCTACAAAAGCATTATTTCTTCCTTCCTTTGTTTTAAAATCTGCTGAGTTGAACCATGTAAATATATTGTTAAGAATATCATCCTTCTGCCAGTACTCAAACATATTAGACTTAGGTGATCTTGTGATTAGTTTGTTTAAGCCAAGTGGAAGCAAGAAAATTTACAAGCAAAATGCAAGACTTTCACAACAGAATAGGAGATCTGCTCAACTCAGTCCTTGTTTCCTAGAGGGCAAAAAGTGTGACTAAAATAGAGAGGAATGACTAAAGATGAAGTCTTTCTAAGATATGATAACATCTCTCTAGGATTACTGGTGCTATTTATTGAACAATTAACAAACTGAATGAAAATACAATAATGTTAATTTCATGAAGTAAAGCAATTTCATATAGCTATTGGAGCGAGGTGTGAAAGAATTACTCCATGTAATAAGAATACCTGTAGGTATAAAATATAGCTTGTGAATTACAAAATTAAATCTTTACTCTAAATCAGACAAAATAGAAACTTTTGTTTCTGTTATTCACTATAGTATACAGATACACCTGGGGAGCAGGAAGCAAAATCTGTCTCATATTTTTTCACAAAAAAAGATAAACCAGTACATTCAATACCGGTTTTAGAGTACGTTATAATTCTCATCATCTCTCCCTAATTAGTACTGTTTTTCAGCCAATTCCACTGTATATTGTAATTGGCAAACAGCCAGTAATTGAACAACCCTAAATTTTATTAATAACATAATTATCACTTTATTCACATGTCCCCAGGTTTCTCCATGCCCATATGCTCCCTTTCCCCTACTCATGACTAGCTTATCTCTTCAGACAAAATGAGCAAAACATCAATAGTAAATTAATTAAGTTATTTACTTTTACTATTATTTACATGAGATGTGAAAAGACTCCAAGTTTCATTAAGGAGAATAAGCAATTACAGGATATTCTGCTTGGATACCTTCAACAGGCTTAAAGAAATCCACAAAGAACTATTATTTTGATAACTCTAATGATTTTAAGTCTACCGAAACAAATGCATATTCGTGATTTTCTAACCAATATATTTATTCCATGATGAATAATCCACTATAAAAATCTAATTATAAGACTCTTTCTTTTCACTGTCAATCATGCAGCCCTTGAAACAGCACAGTGATGAAATGAACTCCTTCCACTGGTGCTAAAAGCTGCCTTTGTACATCTTTTATCCTAATCTAAAACATGATGTTTGTATTTATATTACTACTGTAGAAGGGCTGGAGCCAGCATAGGTGAATATTGTAGAAGAATATTCGCAAAGAATGTGTTCTACAAAAATAAAAAAAAACCCAAACCACAATCAAAATCTCTTTGATGTTGTTAGAAGCCCTTTTACTGTATTCTCTAGAATCAGGTGTTTCTACTGAAAATGTCTTGGGAAGCAAAGCTGTATATATTGACTGCAGTAGGCTCCCCCATAAAAATTGGTTAATAACTAGCTCACATCACAACTTTGGAACACTTTTAAATCCATTTCTAATAAATGCTTATGTGTGACTGCAAGCTTTTCTTTGTGAAATGCAACAAGGCTAAGCGCATAAGAAAAGTTACAGAAAATTTTAGGAGTTTGCTGCGTCAGGTACGAGACATTGGTGCCACACAGGGTTAAGACAGAGCTGTGGAAGGTTCCTCCTACCTAGCTAGGAGGATCCTGTAGTACAAGCTGTTAAATAACACTTCAAACCACAACATTTCTATTTTTTTACAGCACATCTATAAATTTTACTGCTGTTTCTTTGCAAATATTGCAGAATAAGAGAGTCCCTGCTCTTATAGAATTATTAAGTCATTACAGATGGTTTAGAGATTATGAGAAAAGTCACACAAATCTGAGGGTATAAATCACCCCATTCTGATAGTGGGAGGACTGTCCTTTGCCACAGAGTCTACAAGAAAAAGGGCACAGAACATGACATGGTGTTTGTAAAAGGCACATTTTTCCATGGTATTCTGAAAGAACAATAATTAGCAATAATCACACATCATATATTTGGTAAAAATATTTCAAATAAACAAAATGGTGCTTGAAATGTTCTTGTAAATGCAACAAAAATGTAAGCTTTAAATGACAACAAAGACAGCTCAGCCTCGTATTAACAAATTTATTTGTGTGCTTGTCTTTCCAGTAGTGACCTCATGTACAGAGCAATAACAGGAGCCATAAATTTGTTGGCAGCATTGAGAACAGGTTCAGTTCCACAGTGCATGTGCAGTGCAAATTGAACAATGCAGATTAATATAAACCAATTTAAGTATTTACAAACAATGAGTATGTGCCAAATGATGCAAGAATCTGTTTTACTTACTGGAAAGAAAAGAAGTAATGAAAAAATGCTGCTTTCATTGTGTCTTTTGACAATGACTAATGCATTATTTTCGTTTATGTAATTTCAATAATATTTTTTCCTTTAATTAAGGAAGCTAAAGAATGCCCGCAGACTGTGTATGAGTGAAAAGCCATATATCTGGTGTGCGAATAGTTACAAAATAGTGTCTTACTAAGTATATCTGACTTGCTTGTTCGAATATGACTTTTCCATACTGGAGGATTCAGTTATTGGTGAAAACTGGAGTCATTTTGGCATAGGAAGTGGGAAATGAAGGCTGACTTTACGCAATAACTTCTTGTCTCTCTCTTTCCTCAGTTTTATCCTCAGAGAATCTACCCTCAATGGAGAATATCTCACACCTGTCACTCAGTCCAGAATTTAATGTAAGCTTAAAAAAGGCTTTGGGGAAACCCATTTGCAGTAAAAGAACCTCCAGGGTAAGGTGCACTTTCTATCTCTGTTCACTTTTTATACATCTGGAGATCTTCCCACTGACACAGCTGTGAGGAGTATGGATCCCTTCTAAAGAGACTGTGAAGTGTCTGATATCACCAGGCACAGGCTTTGTGTCTGTCCTGCACTGAACAAAGACATATCTTGTGTGGTTTACTCACAATGAGAAGCGCTGTCAAGCTGCACCGCCACTGGACTAGTTAGAAATGCAGCGCACAACAGCAGCCCAGCCCCAGGATACCGCCAGGACAACTGCATCCAGCAGCAGGGGGTGAGCAGGGGGCAGTGCTGGGTTACTCCCCGCTAAACTCTGCCAGAGGCCAGGTTAAAAATGCAGCAGTGTTAGCTGTCTCATGCTGGCACTCAAAACTGAGCTCCATCTCTGATTAGTTTGTTACTGCGGAAAAAGGCGTAGTGTTCAGTAGCCTACAAGTAGATTTGTCTTCCTGGTATTTGTCTGAATGCACTTTGAACAAATACAAATTTGTAACTTCTGGGACTGATGGGAGTTTTAGAGGCAATTTCAGTGAGGAAAAAACCAAACTAATGCAAATTGACTTCAAATCCCACCATTCATCTTCTTGAAGACTTAAGAAACTCAAGGTCTGTATTTAAGATGTTTAGAAGGCCTTTTAATATACATGTGAAAGAAACAAACAATACCTGATAATGCAGTATCAGGCAATAACTTAATTCTCATACATATAGTAAGCTGAATAAAAAAAAAAATAAGCTTAACCATTGCTATGAAAAGGCTATGTAAACATGCATAGATTTTTGTATATCTATGATAGATTTTTACTAATTATAGAAGGCATCACTATGTTAATTTGTCACATGCCATCAGCAGATTGATATCTTATGGGTAAATGTTGCAATTCTTACAGCACTTGATATTTTACAGAAAATTATATAAACATTTAGCAGATTGGCATAGATTTTAAAGCATTTTGCTATATCATTTACCATATTTTACACTAAAATAATAGTTATATAAAATTTAAATGATACCTGCTACCATCTGAAATCTGTTAAATAATTACACAAATATTATCTATTAGTTATTTAAGCAAAGCGTGCAAAATGCCATTTCATGAATTAGTACCATGGATTTAATTTTTTTATTTAGGTTTGACCCCTTCAACAACATGACTTAGTAAAAGCGTTAGTTTTTAGAAATGCGAGGCTACCTTTGTTGTGACAGCTGCCACATTAGTGTAATGGTAAAAGAATGAACTTGAGTATGTGTTCAAATATATGAACAGTCCCAGCAAAATAAATACTATAAATAGTATATCTTTGTGCTGAAGTTAATTTGATGACAAAGTGTTTTGCTTGATCTCAGCCTACAGATTAACAATTAAAATGGTTTTCATCACAAAACTCAAAGGTCCAGTGTCTTGACACAAGTTGAAGAAGATGTGCTTGAAGAAAACTCTTCCAGGTAGTTACATGCATCCAAAATAGTCTCCTAACTTGTAACAGTCCATGGACAGGAGAATTTCTCAACAAGAGATGCTGTCCTTGCAACAAATTATCACTGATTTGATTTTACTTCCTTGATTTAGCTGCTAATTTATGGAACTTGCACAAACTTTTACCTTTAACTCATAGAAGAAAAGAAGGAGAATGATATCCACTTTACAGTTTTAAAAGCACTGTAATCTTGAAGGTATTAATTAAGTTACAAAATGTTGAGGGTTATGCTTTATTAAAAACAAGACATCAAAAGATAGTAAGAACTAAATTATACAGCATGAAATACCATGCTATGAACTTATGCTGTCATTATTTAGCAGTGCTCTTTTTATCTGTCCCTCTAGTTTTCCTACTTTCCTTAGCTCAATAACACACGTGTTGAATAACAAGTCTTGTCAAATCAACTCCATATGAGGTTCAAAAATTTTCTTGGTACCTTTCCTTATCTTTCTTCTGAGCAATCAAATAATTCCTGGTTAAGTCGATGACAAATTTTAAACTTCACCTAGTAAAAAATGCAGATTTAAGCCATATATTAGACTAACCAGTAGTTTCCTAGCTAAGATCTTACTAATACTGCAAAGTGCTGCATATTTGCAACACAGTTTTAAGAAACTTAGAAAATAATGAGGTTTCATATAAATGTTTTTATAAGTGGCAGCTTTGGGAAAAAATAGGCAATACATTTTGTGTATGAGTCAAAACTCTGCACTAAAGTATTGGAAAATAATCCTGGATTTAGTGGTTCAGTAACATGGGGTGAGACTCAGCTTATATTTTTATTGGTTGTGATTCTATTCACAAAACCGTGGTGTGAGTCAGTTAGTAAACAAAATTGGGGGATGTATATATATATATATATATATATATATATATATATATATATATATGAGATCAGTGCATCTCCTCTAATTATTGCAGTGGAAACTCGCTTGCCAAGTTCTTATGAAGCTAATCAGAGCTGAACTTGAAGCATTCCCCCATGCTTCATGTAATGGCAGGAGACACACTGGGGTTACTCTGTGGAAGTGAGCCTAAAACAATCGAGAGACAGAACTGTCCCCCAAAGAATTATTACTTTTCTTATTTACGCACCCAAAGTTAAAAGTGTCCTTGGTTTTCCTTTATTTTGAAAGAATGTCCAGGAAAACTTTAGGTCCTTTGGTACTTAGCACCAACACATTTCATACTCACACATTCCTATTACTTTACAAAGGATTTGTTCTAGGGCTTCATTTAGGGTGTCTTTCCTTGTCTATGCCCCTATCACTTTTTGTCCCAGTTCACTGACATGCCAAGATTTATCATTAGTTAGATGCAGGAACATGGTTGGGACCATTTCTTCCAGCAGTACTATGCATTTTCTATTCTCTGTCCTTGTTCATTAATTTCTTCCATTGTGGAATATATAAAATTCTTTCCATTCCTTGTTATAATAGACACTATATGCATTTTCATAAATGCCAGTATCTCAGTGAAATACAAAGTAATGGGAAGACATGGATGACATATGCATATATTAATACAACCCAAAGATATATTGACAACGTGATGCTTTTTTCACATTAGCCATTTTCTCAGAACATTGGCTGTGCAATGGTTATAGCAGAAGCAGAATGTGTTCAGAGAGGGGTAACAAAGAGGGGAGAAACACAAAGAAATTCCTTCACATTGGAGACATGAACAGATAAGGTTTGTTCTGTACAGATAGAGGCACCATCCTCTCTTCATTCCTAGGAAGTAATGCCATAAGGCTGAATGAAAAAAACATACCATTTACTGAGGTGGTTACAGGAGAGAGGCATTGGTTTTATTTAGAGTACACTTAAGTCCCATTTACAAAGATTTTTCCACAACCAGGATATGCAAACCTGAAGGTTTTGCCATGATCCTGTAACCCATAATAGTTAAAAATAAGGAAGGAAATATCATAAGTGTAATTTTAAAATCATAAAGGATAAGAGCACTAGAATAGCAAATGTACCTTTGCAAGAAGAGAAAAGGAAACATAGCCAAATGAGATTCCACTTAACCTTTCTTGTAATGCATGGAACAGGCATAAAACCCAAAGGCTATTCAAAATGCACAAAAATGCTCCTTTCACAAGAAATATCTTTAACTCACAGGACTCACGGCCATTTTAACTCATCGTATGCAAAGGGGTTGATTAGGTTCACAAAATAATTAGCCGTAGAGAAAAAGAACACCTACGGTTACAAAGTATTTTAAAATAAATAGAGGTGTATTCAGTTACTTAAAAGGCAGGTGCTTATCCTTGTTTCAGGACAGCATCTCAAGATTAAGACTTAGAATGTAATTTGGCCTAGAGGCAAGCACATACATAGTAAATGCTGAAAAAAAAAATTCTTATTATTTAGATGTATGGCTTCAGCACACTGACATACTGTATCTGCATTTATTCTCTCTGTATGGTATGAGAGGTCCTGAGTAGAATGATCACTAATAGCAAGTAGGGAAAGATTTGGGTCATGAACTGTTGATAAGATGAAGTCCTGAGTAAGCAATTCCAGATCTATACAATATGGAGGTATCATTGGCCTCAAACAGTGGATATCCATGGTGTTCAATCAGGCTAATTAGCTGTGTAGAAAAATGTCCAGGTTAATTAACTTTGGCAGAGTGCTGTTTGAGTAAGACTATGCTCTGGGAGCCTAGTTGCTGTGTCTGTGCTAAGCAGATGCATGGTCTGCTTAATATTTATGATTCATTAGCTTTTATACTATCTGGTTGCCAGGATCTTGTATTTTCAGGGAATTTGTTTCACTGCTCTAAATGTGTGTACTATGGTGTGCAGTATCCAGAGGTTCCTGCTAAAAATGACAGGCTGATCTACTCAACACCAGGACCTTCAAAGTGTGGTCTGACCAAGCAAACCAATTCTGAAAGATCCATGAAGGACAATGCCTAAAATGAGTTTGATATCTACTTGGAGCTACACAAACCTAAGAGATTTGTAAAGGGATCCAAATTTTCATCTTCAATCTTTTGGGGAGCCAATTAAATGTAAAAAAGGTACAAAAGTCCTGTCTGGATTTCAGACCTTCCCACTTGGAAGTTGAACTTCTTTCCAACTTTAAGCATTCCTTCATTCTTGGAATATATTGCTGTAGTTATGGGCCACAAGTAATCCTTCAGAACAACTATTACACTGTGTAACATGGCACAATTTGATGTGAATATTCTTTTTCTTTCTGTAGCTATTATGTGGTGTAGATAAAGAGTAGTTTTGTCACTGTCAGACAAGCGGCTTCCCCTCTAGAAGATCTCTTTCTCTTCTCAGAAATTCATTCCTTGAATTACTTTCTTCTTGTGGGGTGAGTCCTAGCAAAACTGAAATGTCAAATGCTAGCAAGGAGAGATGATATTTTATCAGGCAATTACATCACAGAGACTGAATAAAACTGAATCAAGTACATTTTTCTATTTTCTTGCAGATTGTTGGCAACTTGCTATTAAGAAAGGCTAAAGATGAATCATAAATGCTGAACAGACCTTACAGCTACCACAAACAATGAAGACAGCAGCAGACTGGTAGGCAAGAGCTGGAAAAGACCTATATGGGCATGCAGGCCTGCCTCCTGTCAGTTCACAACTGCTGTCTACATTTCATGGGCTAGAGAGGTAAAATTTCAAGGGGAAATAGTGATTTGCCTTGCATTTGTGAAAACAAAGTATTCATTTATTTGTTAGGTTTCTCACTGGGCTAACTGTAAGATTCAGGGCACTGGCCTGGTTTTATTTAAGACAATTTTTTTATTTAAGAAAGATGTGTGCAGCACTGTGTCCATGTTTCCATCGTCCATGTTCCTACTATGTTCCTAAGAAGCTGCACAGTGCAGGCATATGAAGACCGCTATTATGAGGTCTCACAGCCACACTTATTGTTCAGAATTGCCAAGGATTCCAGATATCCTGGTTCTCTTGATTTATAACCAGGAACTGCTCAGCCTTGGAGATTCTTGGTTATTGGAATCCACAATACAAACCCAGGAAACAGACTTTACCCCAAGGGTGCTCAAAGTATTTCTTAGTGATCTCTGTGACAAACATGCAATAATTTCTGCTACATTTACATATAGACACAGAAATTAGTGGTCTGGTAACTAGCAAAAAAATCTGCTTTTTTATAAAATTTTCTGAATTACAAATTAAATCCTGACATTTTAATGACATTTTAAATCAATAACCTCCAAGAAAATGTACTGGGACACTGAGAACATGGATTGGAGCAAGAGAATGAGTCTTGGAGAGCAGGAATTCATAGGAGAGCTTAGACACCTCAACAGGATCACTTTGTATATTTTCATGGCAGGAAAGACTAATAAGATCTTTTCAGTTAAATAAAGGGGGAAGATGAAGAAGACCTTAGGTAAAAGACATCTGATCAAACTGAGCTCACCCAGAAGTCAGGGATGAAGCCTAAACTGGTCTGCTTGGTTCATAATAAGTGAAAACAGAGGGACAAAATAATTGAGTATAATGACTTCTTGGAAGCTTTTAGGGACTGAAAAGAGAAGCAGAACAATTGCTGTATATAGGGATTCATACATTAGGATCACCTGTTCTCCACTGCCTTTTCTACCTTATGATGATGCTAAATACACAGACTTCCTGCAGACATCCAAGTTCTCATCAAAGTGCTATATGAGATGTACCCGAATCACAGTGTTTGGAGTTGCCACAGGAAACAGTCTGTCACTGAACTTTAAATTTCTAATTCAGCACAAATGTAGAGACAGAAAATATGACTAAGGCCACGTCCAGAAAGGATTTTGTAGTATATCAAAAGTACATGGGATTGCAGCTTCACTATTCATATCACATATGAAATATGATGCTCTTGGTAGAGCTCAAATTGGATCACCTGACCATCCTTTCTATCCTTAAATTTGGACTAAAATTTATAAGGCAGTACACCTCTGTTCTTAGAGCTACTAGAAAAATTTTTTTGAATGGAATTTTGCTGATATAGTAGTCTGAGAGGTCAATTTGATGTATTTTTGGAAAGTAGATAGATCAAATTTTAGGCTTTGATCTTTTAAAATTTTTAGCGATTGCCATTAATTTTAAGTGTAAACATGTCAACAGGTTGGGCAGGGTATATGCACTTCTGGGTTTGTCTCTTTGGCAAATACAGAGCAAGAAATTAAAAATTAAACCAGATCCATTTAGAACAAAATTCATTCTTCTATGATCAATATGCAGCTCACTTGAAATGCCTTGCCCTTAATAGAATGCATTTTGCAATGTATTTTCTCAGTAAATACTCCTGGGGGTCTGAGTATGTAGCTTTCGGGGATTTGTTCTCCTAAGAACAACAACTTGATTTTTGATTCATGCATTGAACATTGCTATTGATTCTATGAATTACACTGCACATTTTATACTAAACTAAGAAATGAAAATGCTGCCTTCTTTCTAGGCCATGGGAAAATGATTAAGTATTGTCTCTTATTTGGTGAAAAAAACTGATAACATGTATGAAAAACACTGTAATGAAATATTTCAAAGGTGAAAGATGATTAGGAAGAAGAGATATTAAATATCTTGTCAGAATGATGACATAATATCATTTATTACCATCAACCTAAATGGTGGTGTCAACCACTGCAAGCCACTAAATCATTTAAAAAGAAAAAAAAAAATAGAGAAGAGACAGAAAAAAAAAAGAAAAAGATGTGATTCAGTTTTTGGCATAAACATTTATATTGAAAAGCTCTATTTTTGGAGATTCAACCAAAAAAATTTCAATAAAATTTTGCAAAGTAGACTTTTCCTTTGAGTTTGCTATTTTTGGTCATACTATAAAGTAGGTGAGAACACATAGAGCACTAAAGTGAGACTGACTACATTTACTAATGTAGAAAAAGATGAGAATTAATGAAATTAGTAATAATGTGAAAGTTTTAAATTCAGGAGAAAGTGTGTAATTATTATTAATATTATTATTACTACTTTACAAAAGTGACCAGGGAAGGACTACTCTGCAAGGCCTGTTCATGAAACTCCTTCAGACCTGTTCAATGAGAATTCCACACCCAGACTGGAATACTTTCCATAGGAGAGCAACAAAAATGATCAGATGGCTGGATTGAAGATGGCTCTTCAGCTTCTCTCCTGTGAAGAGAAGCTGTAAGAATTTAGGTTTCTCAGCCTGGAGAAGAGAATGCTGCAGGGAGACCTTAAAGCAGCTTCCAGTATCCAGAGGGGAAGGGAGAGCTGGAGAGGGGCTTTTTATGAGGACATGTAGTGATAGGACAAGGGAGGAATGACTTTAAACTAAAATAGGAAAAGTTTAGATTGGATATTAAGATGATGGTTGTGACTGCTGTTGTTATTATTATTATTATTATTATTGTTATTATTACTACGACTATTATTATTATTCCTATTATTTTTATTATTGTTATTATTATTTATTGCGAGGACTGGAACAGGTTGCCCAAAGAAGCTGTGGATGTCCCAGCCATGGCAGTGTCCAAGTCCTGGTTGGATAGGTCTGTGAGCAGCCTGGTCTTGTGGAAAATAGTCCTGCTCATGGCAGGGGGTTGGAACTATATGATCTTTAATATCCCTTCCCTTTCAACCCAAATCATCCTATGATTCCTTGATAATTCTTCTGTGAACCTGCTGGAATAAGACACAAAGACATGCACAGCAACAGACTTTGTCAGGATTGTGCAGGTACTTATGATAGTCAGACTTTGTAGATCCCAGTCAAAAATGATTCTATTGTAAGTAGCCCCAGTGAAGGTACAAAAACATCAAATATATTATGTGTTGTTGTATTACAATGGGAAACCTTCTAACCTCACAAAATATAAAAAGTTAGAGATTATATAGATCATATTCCAGCTGGATTGTCTCAATTTTCACTGATATATGAACACTTTTTTCATTCAGTTTGGTATTTATTTACAATTGGAAATGTGTAATATCCTCCGTAAGTGGAAAGAAGAAATGTAAACAGGGGATATGCTGGAGCAAGACATAAGGTGGAAAGGGCTGCATGTTGGGTATCTTTGAAATAAAGCTGGGTGATTGAAGAATTGCCAAGAACAAGTAAGACTGAGTGGCTGAAAGCACAGTGAGAAATCCAGGGGAAAAACAATTACTGTATTCCTGGTTGCTCAGGTTATTTGCTAATTTAGTTAAATAGGAATACTTCCCAACAAGAGAAACCGTATTTATATGGTATAAATTACAGACAGTAAAATGTAAGATGAAGGGTTTTTTTTATTGTCAAGCCAAACATTTGAAATCACCTAGCCATATTCAGGTACTTGTTGAAATACAATTTTATAGAAAATGGCATATCCATAATAGGATAGATGCTTTTTGCCTAAACCACAGAATATTTTACTCTAAGGCTCATGAGAACTGGAAGTGCTTGACTTGGTAAATGACATAGTGTAACATTTTCAGAAAGGAATTTTTTATTTTGGGCATCATCTTGTGCTCAAGTTGCTGTCGATTTTAAAGGAAATTAAAACTGCTTAAATAAAACGTTTATTATCTCTAACCATCTTACAAAACCATTCAGGCAAATCAAGAAACCAATTTAAAAAATATTAAATGCTATAATTCTGTGATTTTCAAGTTCCCATTTTGCTTTGGCCCAAATATTAGAAAAATTTGCTCTACCAGGTCCTTAGTTTCTCCCAACAGAAATGAATATTCAGACTTTCTGAAATATTTCAAGGATACAGTCCAACTGCAAAGCAAAATAAGCATCTTGACCCTACTCCTAGGCATTCTTATGTTGCAGCCACTGATAATAACAGCTTTACTACATGAAAATATAGAGTGGTGTCCATAGAGCCTATAAATCATGTTTCATCCCTATTCAGTATTGTTTGTTGGCAGAAAGGTGACATTGTGCAACAAACACTTTCCTTTTAGAAGTTTAGAGTTTTTTTAGTACCCAAAGGTCTGTGCTGAAGAGTTATTGACTCTGGCTGGATTTCGTTGGCGTTTATTTTTCTATTAATACCTGTTTTCTTAAAAGTAAAGTGGTCCCTTTTGTTCTGGTCAGCAATTCCTTAGAGATTCTAATTAAGTCTTGTCCATTACAGCCCATTAGATGCATTAGATGGTGTTAAAAAACAATTTGGTTTCCTTCCCCAGTCCATGCCAGCTTGCTTACCCAATTACTTCCACAGAGCTTTAAAGATGAAATTTTCAAAAGCATCAGCATTGGCAAAATGCTGTTTTCAGTAAGTCAGTGGTCATCCCATTGACTTCAAATTTACAAGAAACAAAATAGCAAATGTCCTTGTATCTTTAAAGACCCAAAGCTGTCTAAATTATGGGAGAGCACTGTAATGCATTACAGCAATACCACTAAGCTAATTAGTTGCAGCTTTCAGTGGCTTCTTATGTCAATATAATTCAATTGCTTGAGAGCCTCTTCCCCGTTCTGGTTTCAGGGAGTAATGGAGACATTTTTATTATAACTGACACTGGCAATGAGATTTCAGAGCTAACTTTATGAACCTTATTTCTTTTTTTTTTTTTTTTTTTTTTTCTTCTTGAAACACTGTTTTAGAGACAGAAAAACAGATATTGGAACTTATAAGCCTGTCTATTACGGTGAAAAAGAAAGTAAAAGCCGTCACAGAACATCTGAAACCATTCTACATTTAATAATTTACAAAATATGCAAGAAAAAGTAAACAGCCATGACTGGAGTGATCTCACTGCAAAATATAGACAGCTGCATCCCAAATGCTTGTTTGAGTGTCAGGGGTATTGTTATTCTGAACTTCTTTAAATGTCTTCCTCATTTTTATTTTTGCTTTTAGGTTAAATACCATTGTGAATTTTTTTCTCTCACAGTTTTAAGTTTCAATATGTGAAAGTTGAAGTTCCTCTAATGATGGAATTAAGAGACACAAAAGCTTGTTTTTATATTATGAATGTTTTTATTGTTGGTATTTTGAAGCAAAACTGACACATTCCTGATAACCATTTTTAGAGACTGGGGCTAGGTCTTGTTCAGGTAGGATCCAATATTTAAGATAAGCTGACACTCATGGTTCTATAAGGTTCCTAGGAAAGGCTTTAGAAGAGAGAGCAAATTATTATTATGGCTCCTGGGAAGAAACTTGGAGCCTTCACTCAGCCCCTTATTGCTGTTAAGCTTTCTAGACAGCCACTTCTTTGTGGATTTAATAAATACTGACAAATCAACTAATTTTTGCGTCCAAGTGGCAAAGAATAAGCTCTCTAATGGGCTGAAAAGTATTACTCACATATATTTAAGTAAGAGAAGAGAGACATATTTCCCCATTTTGGCTCCACTGGTGATAATCTCATTCATTACAACAGCTTGTATCCAAACCTCGGAGTCCTCATTTACCACTCCTTGTAGGCTGGTGAATCAGTGCATTGCTGAAAATTGTGTCTAGCTATGCTGATATGCTAAGCAGTGAAATGCAGCATCAGACAAACCAACACGGGCTGTGGCAGCACCTCAACCCTTGTGGGATGTCCTGTGGCAGCACAGGGGACTCCTGGCACAGCCCTCAGGTGGGCACTGCTCCCTCCCTGAGCCCCAGGGAAGTGGCTCAGCACTAAAGCCTCGTGAGGGAGCTTAATGCCACGTAACCTGTGGTTGTACGTGAATTACAAAGCTAGAAGAACAATCTTGTTAAGAGGAAAACAAGGAAATAAAGACAAAATAGCTACTCAATAATAGGTACGAGGTGTTAGGCAGTGTGCCAATTCCTTTCCATCTGTATTCGGCATCTGTTGACTTTTGCACTTTTTTTTTGTGCTTTCAGCACTTTTCATTGATTACAGATTTAGATGCTGTGATTTCTCCCAGGCACGATACCAGAAAATTGTCAAAATATTTGCAGCCAAATGCACACCTCTTCAAAATTCCACAGCCTGTAAACTCCAAAGCTTACAGGCAGAAAAGAAAATGAAATATTTCTTAGATTTACAATTTTAATTAGAAAAATAAGAGGTGCATTTTGAGTGCAATATGATGGCATTTGGATTAAAACTTTTGGATTGGTCGATACTGGGATTAGAATTTTCCAAACCAAATTTGCCTTTATACATGTTATGGAAAAATGGCTGAGGGTAAAATTAGAGGAAACTGAGAAGTTATATTCATGTCCTAACAGAAGTTATAACAACATGGAAATTATAGGGTAAAATACATATGCTACTCCTCAGATGGAATGTCATTGTCATGCTTGGAACCTATTATATGACGATTCCCCAGACACACAATGTGCAACCACAAGCCACTGCTAAAGAGGATGGAATTGAGGCTGGTGCAGAGTAGAAGCACCATGGCCAGGCTCAGGGAATGAAACTGGATGGCACTTTGCAGCTGATAAACTCCATGGCATCTGTCAAACAAGAGAGAGAGGAGAAGATGTCTTGCTGCTGAACCAACAAATATGACAAAATAACTCTCCTCAGATAAACTTAACTTCATTACTGTTAACCACCTCCAAGGTATCACCACCCTTCAAAAAGCAAGTGCTTTATATTTTATTGACTATCTTTAAGAGCAAACTGAGAGAATTTTACATCAATCAGCAACAAAGGTATGTATGACTAGAGTCACTCAAGCTCCAACTAAAGAGAAAGAATTAATATAAAAGTAAGTTGAAAATGGGAGAAAGTTAGGGAAGACTCCATTGTAACTACTGGGATCAGTCAGCAGGCTAAATCTATTTTCTTCCCCATAGGGATAGACACCTGTTGAGTAAGAATCACTCTGCACATGCTAAATATGTTTGGGGAATAGAACTTGTCTGTGTATTGTTTGAATGTGTTTTTGCAGTCAGATACCATCACTAACAATTCTCAAACCTTAACCTTTGACAATTTTATATTAATGAAGAGTGTTATTCTGTAGAGCGTTAGCACAAGACTTTCACAGGTGCTGGCTGTAGCCGGCAGCGGGTAACTCAAATAAAGCCCACTGAAGGGTCATAAAGTGGAAAGACCTGCTGATGTCTCTCACGCTGTGTTTCCCTAATTAAATCAGTTGAACCATCCTCCAATCCAGCAGGACTGTTCAGTGAAAGGTCTCCATAGCAGGACAGTGACAGACTTGGTCAGGCACAAGGGTCTTGGCTTACTTGGGACACTGACAGACAAATCAAATATTGTGACCTGAAGAAATCTCCTTTTCATGTGACATGTTTAAGATTTTCCAAGGTTGATCAATGAAATTATTTCTTTTATTCTAGCCTGGAGGGAAGATAAATTGGTTTTTGGCAATAGGAAAACTAAATGAGATAGGAATCATCCCTACATTGGTAAGGACAGACAGGACAAAAATAAATTGACATGATACCTAGATTGCAGTGAACATTATAGCACTTAGATGATAAAGCAAAGGAAAAGCTTAAGGGAAGACAGTAAGAGACTATTCTGATGAATATACTGTTGAGGGAGATGAAGTCAGTTTTCTTAGGTTTTTTTCTTTAAGTAATTATATAAATTAAGTAAAAGACAATGCAGAAGAAGCAGGCTGTTAGGTCATTAGAGTATGGACACAGAAGTGAAGGATCTGGTCCACTTAATATGCAAGCTCAACAGGGAAAATCCAGCAAGTTTTTTTCCTCAGCTTTTATTTCTTCCTTCTTAATCTTTTAATGTTTTGTTGCTATTGTTTCCTGTCTACAAGGCTAAGCAAGGACCTCAGTGAGATTTGAAGTCCCTGTAGATTTTCCTGCTGGCTCCTAAACTGAGTATGAGTACAATATTCCCAGGCTTATCCAGCTCTGCTTCAGAAACCATTTGTAATCCACACAAGAGCAGTAAAGAAGAAACATATACCATATTATTACTGGGATAATTGCTGCCTGGCTAATCTCAAATTTCATTGCTTCTGGGCTTCTTTTCTTATTAGCTCTGAATGTTTATAATTTCAAGTGATTGTATAAGTCCTTCTTGCCTCATCTAGCCCCTCTGCAGAAAGAACTGTTGTCCTTGACTTTAAAGCATGATATATCCTGCTTCATTTACAATACATCCAAATCCACTCTAGCAGTCTTTCTGTTTCTTGGTGAGGTGCCAGTGATTCTGAACATTCAGATCCTGCCAGCTATTACTATTGTCAATAGCCAACTTTCAGGAGGAAAGACATGCTCTAATGCTTTGAAGTAGTTGATCAGCTATGCTCAAGTGACCGCTGCTCCCTATATGGATGGAGCTTGGATTCACTGTACACACTCCTCATTTCAGTACAAAGTCAAAGAAAGAGATCTGAGGAATGTCTCTGTTAATCTCCAAAAGATGAAAGCAAGGTCTACTTTCTGTTGCTTACATGCGTGGCTAACATCCTCTACTACACCATCAGTTCCTATTCCCTTTTTCCAGAGGAGAGCAGACACTGTGCTGCTTATTTCCCCCAATTTAATGCACCCATTTTTGGTAAACCTGCATTCAGTAGTGTCCAAAATCCAGGAATACTTTCTCTCAGATGAGTCCCCCAATCGCCAGTCTAAAAACTTCTCTGTTTCTTACTTTCTAGTCAATTTATACTAAATTGTTAAAATTGCCAAAGTTCCGTAGAAAGGGGTGCCTATTGCAAACCACAATACACCTGCCAGTTGATTACAAGCTCCCCAAAGACAAGTCACCACAGGACTTATTCCAGGACAAGATTTCCCTTCCCTTCCCTTCCCTTCCCTTCCCTTCCCTTCCCTTCCCTTCCCTTCCCTTCCCTTCCCTTCCCTTCCCTTCCCTTCCCTTCCCTTCCCTTCCCTTCCCTTCCCTTCCCTTCCCTTCCCTTCCCTTCCCTTCCCTTCCCTTCCCTTCCCTTCCCTTCCCTTCCCTTCCCTTCCCTTCCCTTCCCTTCCCTTCCCGCACCTTCCCGCACCTTCCCGCACCTTCCCGCACCTTCCCGCACCTTCCCGCACCTTCCCGCACCTTCCCTTCCCGCACCTTCCCTTCCCGCACCTTCCCTTCCCGCACCTTCCCGCACCTTCCCGCACCTTCCCTTCCCGCACCTTCCCTTCCCGCACCTTCCCGCACCTTCCCTTCCCGCACCTTCCCGCACCTTCCCGCACCTTCCCGCACCTTCCCTTCCCGCACCTTCCCTTCCCTTCCCGCACCTCCCCTCCCCTCCCCTCCCCTCCCCTCCCCTCCCCTCCCCTCCCCTCCCCTCCCCTCCCCTCCCCTCCCCTCCCCTCCCCTCCCCTCCCCTCCCCTCCCCTCCCCTCCCCTCCTCTCCCTGTATTGCAAAGTGCTGGATTAATTATCATGACAAAGCTCTCATCTTCTTAATGCACCTAAATGTTAACTACTGCTGTAATTACTCAATAGTGGGTATTTTAGATATATTTCAGGAAGTGTGGTAAATATTTACAAATCTTCATGTGTTAGACTATTCTTCCAGAGAAGAAAAGAAAACTGTATTTTCTATTAGAAACTGTTTGGAGAAGGATTGACTTTAAATGCACGAATTTTAAGTATTCAGGTGCTTTGCTGGTTTGAAAACAAAGAGTAACTTGTACTCCAACATTGAAAATTCAGACTTCTAATCTTTCTTCTTTCTCTTTTTTCTCTCTTGTATACAAAAATTCTAAAATTTAATGGCACTAAGATGGTTCTCCCAGATTTCTTTTACGTATTTTTACCTATTTTAGCTCAGAGGAGCAAAAGGCTCATCTATTTTTGCATCTCTTTTACTCCCCTTTTGTCAGTGCTATCCTCCTCTAGTGGAAGTATTTATTCAGAATCCTTTGACAGGAGGTTCTAAAGATGTGGATGTCAGGGAAAGCTGAAGCATCACCATAGCATTATGCAAAAATGTCTATTGTAATATAAATCCCTATGCCACAGCAATTTTAGCCTCTCATTTAGTCACTTATACAAGATGTGCTATAATCATGGTGAAGGCATAACTTACTGTCGCACTGATAGATTCCATACAATCAGTGCATTGTAAAATATGATGAAAATCAAGTTTTATTCTGGCAATTCAGCATTACATGACAATAGAGAAACTGCTCCCTTAAATCCTCAGTCCTTTCTTTTTCTGCTGGCTGCATCTGCTTTTCCCAGAGGTTTTGAGAAGCAGCCAAGTAACATCCACTGTCCTTCTCAGGAGCTATTCTCCATCTGACTAACAGAGCATCAGCTGGCTCCCTGACACTTGCTGAAGAATTCCCCTGATGCATCCAAAAGAATGAGTCCCAAAAACTCCAAACCATCATAAAACAGTACTCATTTTTCTCTTCTGAAAAGGGAAGGCCACAGATGCCAAGCTGGGGAAGGTCTTCTTTGAGGAGCTGCGCCTCCTTCTTTGGCAAGCTCCCTTAGCTTCTGTCCTGGCATGGCAGCAGCCACTGCAGGCTCACACCCAGCTGCCTTTGCCTGCTGGTCTCACTCAGCCTCCCACCTGAGGCTTCCCGTCTATCTCCCTAAGGCTGAATCTTTAAGGTACAAGACCAAGACATCTTCTGTAACCTCTCACCCTGAAACAAGCTTTTTGTGCCAATAAAAATTATGCATTTTCATAACATTCCTGGCCTCATTTCAGGGGAAGAATTTGCTATTTTAGGATCTGTCCTTTGGCTTCAGGAACACATACAGAAGCCTCTGCTCTGTTCTTATGAAACACCTTGACTCCAATAAAAGATGCCAGGTAGAATGATTAAAGCACTCTGTGGACTCTCCAGGTCTCCTCCTTAGCCTTCTGAAAGGATTGAGGGACACTAGAGCATTTCTTCACAGACCTACCCCGATTTTCCATCAGTACTTTGCTGCATTCAGTTTAATGACATAAAAAAAAATTCTGCTGTCCAAAATGCGAACTTCTTGGGCCAAAATTAATTTCATATCATAAAATCATACTTTGAATAATAAACGTGTAGAGAAAAATATATGAAGCTTTTCCTACATCAGAGAAGTGATTTATAGGATGATTTTTATGACATTCTTACTATAAAGTTAGGATAAAAAGTGGGTTCAACATTTAACATAAATGGTGAAGTTTGAGGTCATTCTGATCTATCATGGAAGTGAGTTCTAAAATCATGGACCCATTGCTGGTTTTCTGCACATAAATTTCACTTTTAAGATTAACAATAGTATTGTTATAGCCATGGGATATCACATCCACACAGCAAGCAAGTGACTTTGTAATTTAGGTCAACCCCACTGAAGGATTTAAAGATTAATTGAGGACAGGCAGAGCATTGTCTTTGGATGGTTTTTTTTTAACACTACAAGCAGAAATGTTGTGACATCGATCATCCAGAAGAATCCCATATGGGGGTGTAATTTTTAACTGACCAACAAATCCTTCAGAAGCCATGAACTCTTCTGTCACACTAGTGCTACCTAATGATTCAAATGAGTCCTGCACCAAAAAAATTAAAGACATTTAATTTTATATTTAATAAATAAATTTTATTTAATTTTATATTTTATAGATAAGTGAGAACTAGTATGCAAAGTCAAAACAGGTGAACACACAGTATTTGTCTTTATAGTATCACCAAGACATGCCAGCAGTATATGTTTTTGTTTTAAAAGTCCTGTGACTCATTGAGGTGGGTTGACCTTGGCTGGGCACCAGCTGCCCAACAAGCTGCACCATCACTTCTCAGCTGGAAAGGGGAGATGAAATAAGACAGAAAACAATGCATAGGTCATGATAAGGCAGATTACTAAAACAAAAGTGAAAGGTTGTGGGCACAAAAAAAGGAGGAAAAAATATATTTTATTCTCTACTTTCCCATCAGCAAGTGATGTCTGGGTACTTCCTAGGAAGCTGCATTTCCACATGTGCAGCAGTTGCTCAAGAAGGCAAATGTTGTAAAGAATGAATGTTCCCCGCTTACAACTCCCTTTACTTAACATTTTTATTTGAGCATAGAGCATATGTTATGGAAAATCCCCTTGGTCAGTTGAGGCCAGTGGTCCCAGCTGTGTCCCCTCCCCAGGTTTTGCCCACCCCCCAGCCTACTGTTCAGGGAGTGGGGGCAGAATGTTGGACATACATTGCTGATGCTGTGCCAGCACTTCCCAGCAGTAGCTAAAACCCTGGTGTGTCATCAACATCTTTCTAGCTACCAATACCAAACACAGCACTGTGAGGGCTGCTGTGGGGAAAATTAACTCCATCTCAGCCAGACAAGATACACTCGTTTTGAAATCATCTACACAAGGCATTTTACAGAGAAATTGTGAAGAATATTTGTAGTTGGAAATGAAATCTGATGTGTCTGTGTGATTCGGATCACATCATCAGGAAAACATAGCAACTGGACACTTTGTTTTCAAGGTGAAAGCAACACTATGTTCTAGACCCATTTATGAGGAAAAAAAAATCCATTCAGTCCTAAAACAAACATCTTTAGAGCCAATGAATTTCAGCGTACTCTAGGAAAAGGAAAAAACCACTAGCACTTTTTAAAATCAGAAGAGTAAGCTGAAAATCTTCAGCTCCACCTAACACGATATTTTCTCAAATATTTAAGTCATTGATAACCTGATGGTACTTGTGTATCATTCAAACAAATACTATATTTCTTTGGGGCTATTTTTTCCCTGAAAAATAAAATCTTTAATGCTTTGGATTTTGTCAAGATCAAATGCAATTACAGAAGGAGACACCATATGTCCAAGAATCTTGAGTTATTGTTGTGAAAAAATGGCATTTCTTCAAGTTGAATGACAGGTTGTAGGAGGTTGAATAACATGGTCAACGGTTTAGAATTTGGTTGGCTGAAAGAGAGAATGACAGTGTTGGAGGAAAAAAATAAAAAAGATATGTCTTTCCCATCACTTTTAATTAACTCAGAACACTTAATCAAATACTGTGACTTAACAGCATGACTTGAAATTGATAGGAACATAGACATTTAATAGATGGCTGGGCTTTTGTCTTTAAGGTCCACAGTTACTTGTTTACAACAGAAATTGACAATATTTAGCTTTTATTTATAGTAATTTTAAAATCAGCAAGCCTAATTCTGGTGTTCAGTTGCCATGCCTCTGATATGAATAAGACAGGCCAAGAACAACTTGCTGAGAATTTTTTTTTTTTTATACATGTCCCTGAGATACTCCTTTTGCATGGCACAGGATCAATACAACCAACCATAATCTGCTGTTGCATAGTCCCAGTAGAGGTGATCACTGAAAAAGACTTTCAATGCTGTCTGGGACACTGTGGATTGCCAAGGATCTAGGCATCCACGACTCCTCACCCACTTTACCTGATTTTTGACACAAACCATACCATAGTCCCTGCAAGGATAGCACAGTCACGTGCTGCTACTGTCCCAGAATACTCTTCCAGAAAGTTGAGGAAATTTCAATACTCAGCATAGTTACTTTTTTAGACTAATCATAAAATGACAGAATAGTTTGGGTTGGAAGGGACCCTAGAGATCCAGTCCCCACCTAATGGGTAGGGATACCTGCCACTAGATCAGGTTGCTAAGAGCCGTGTCCTGTCCTTGAACACTTTCAATGGTGCAGCATGCACAGCTTCTCTCTTCCGGTGTTCACTAGAACATCACCACCATAATTTCAACAGAATTTCAACAGAAACACTAGGTTGGAAGAGACCTTCAAGATCATTGAGTCCAACCCATGCCCTAACACCACTAGACTATGGCACCAAGTGCGACATACAGTCTTTTTTTTAAACACATCCAGGGATGGTGACTCCAGCCAGGCAGACCATTCCAGTACTTTATTATTCTTTACATGAAAACTTTTTCCTAATATCCAACCTATATTTCCCTTGATGCAGCTTAAGTCTGTGTCCTCTCACTCTGTCAGTTGCTGTCTGGAGAAAGAGACCAACCCTCACCCACCTACAGCCACCTTTCAGAGAGTTGTAGATGGTGATAAGGTCACCTCTGAGTCTCCTTTTCTCCAGGCTGAACAGCCATACAACACAACAACCGGGCTTGTGTTCCAGGCCCCTCACCAGCCTCGTTGCCTCCTCTGGACACGCTCAAGTGTCTCAATGTCCTTCCCAAACTGAGGGGCCCAGAACTGGACACAGCACTCCAGGTGTGGCTTCACCAGTGCCCAGTACAGGGGGAGAATGCCCTCCCTGCTCCTGCTGGCCACACTACTCCTGATCACAGGCCAGGAGCCTTCTTGGCCACCAGGGCACAGGGCTGGCTCGTGTTCAGCTGCTGTCACCAGCACCCCCAGGTCCCTTTCTGCCTGAGCACTGTCCAGCCACACCATCCCCAGACTATAACGTTGCTGGGGGTTATTGTGGTCAAAATGCAGGATTCATCACTTGGACCTTCATCCCATCGGACTCTGCCCCTCCATCCAACTGTTCCAGGTCTCTCTGCAGAGCCCTCCTTCCTTCCTTCCAACAGATGGACACTTGCTTCCAGCTTAGTGTTATCTGATAATCTACTAATGAAAAACTCAATACCCTCATCCATTGTGGGAAATGGAGGCACAGAAAGCTCCCAGAGTCTTGTGTGTACAGGCTCAAAGATAGAGATGGATACAAAGTTTGACCTAAGACCTTGGAAAAAGGTTGAAGATTGGGAACAATAAAGTGACACGAACATAAAGCAAGAATGTGTTTTTATGGTTAAAGCAGAAATATGTTTTAAGCAAGTAGAAATATGCTTTATGTGAGAAAAAAATATGTTGAGCAAGACGGCGAAAAACTTTAACAATACAATCTGTTATAAAGTTAGTAGGAAGCTTAAGACGTAGCAATGCAGGTTTGTGTTGCATTATATGATTGGATAAGAAATGACACATTGTGGTAGAGTCATGTAATGCAAAACAGCCAATGATTGGTGTAAAAAGTTATAGTGAGCTTTGTGGAAGTAGGTGATTGGCTAAGAAATTTATAAAAGACATTGTAACTAGAATTAGGATGTTGAATGTAACACCTTAAATGTCTCACCCTTCCATGAAACTAATTATACAATAAACCATCGTTTATAACTTCTCTCAGTCGTCCCCATCTCGATAACCCAACAGTCCATCATTAGAAATATTGAGCAGAACTACCCCAGCACAGACCCCTGAGGAATACCACTGGTGCCCAGCCCCCAGCTGGATGCAGCACTGTTCACCACCACCATCTGGACCCGGCCATCCAGCCAGTTCCTATCCCAGCAAAGAGTGCTCAATTATCACAATAATTTCTTCCTAATATCTATTATAAACCAACTCAGTATAAAGAAGAAGATTACCCCTTATAGGACCATTACATCACTTTAGTCCCTCTCCAGTCTTCCAGTGGTCATCTTTAGGTCCTGGAAGGTGCTTTAAGGTCTTCCCAGAGCCTTCTCTTCTCCAGGCTGAAAATGACCTTAGGTGATTCCTATTTCAATGATTAATCTGTCATTTTTGAACCCGTGTAAGGATTACAATTGGATTTTGGAAATAAAACAGATGTCAATTCTGTTCTGGAGATACAGCCTTGAGAACAGTTTGCAAACGACTCTGGGCTACTCTCTGGCTTGCACCAAGAGCCACTAAATTCTTCCAATTGTGAAACCATGGCCAGAACAGCAGCACATTATTTTCTGACCTCAACTGCCAATCCCAGAGCAGGCTGGATAGGTTTTTGAACAACATCATCCAGAACACAGAATATGCAGAAATTTTATCTGACATAATCCTTATGTTTAATATTGTCAGTAATGGAATCAATAATGAAAAAAAAAAAAAATCAGAAGACTGTAATGTTTTGTTATTTTCAGCAGAGAAAGACTCAGGAGGCTGAATAATACTGAAAATGACCTGGGATTCTATGCCAATAAAGAAAAATTATGTTCTTCGCACCTGTACCAGATGGCTATGTGGATGAAAAATTTTCTTGCACAACTCTTTGTAGAAGAAAAACATGGCCAGAGAAGACCACTTTCAAAAAAGTCTTCACAGATAACATATTTTCTCAAATTCAGCCAAAGCAAGGTCCTTGCTCTAGTGTGGCATGTTTTTAGTGTCACTTTTCAGTGTATTAGTGCAACTGCAGTAAGCCATCCTCTTTACTTAAGCTTCATTTACATGGAAAGCTAATGTCAGGTTTTGATTTTACTAGAGGACTAATTCCGTAATGATACAGTGCCTCATGCATGCTCATCAGTGAAACAAGAGGAGGATTTTGCTACTGTTTTCTCTCTCTTTATAAATAACAGGAAGAGTGGAATTCATCCTACCATGTCTAAAATGAAGGTGTATACCTCTGAACTCATTCCCTTTTGCAACCACTGGAGAAAAATAAGCACTTTCTATGTATCAATAATCTCAAAGTTTAAAACAGATGAGGTGTCCCGTAAACATATTTGGGTTTTTTTTCTCTCAGCTGAGCCTTGCCTGATAAAATGTCTATGGTGTAGAAATCTAAAGTCAGACAAATTGATTTCCATCTAAAATGTCTAAAAGAAATGAATAATAGTGGAAAGTACATCCAGACACTTGTTTTCAGTCTCATTTTGTGTATAAAATTCCAATGTAAGGAAGCCAGACAAAAGTATGAGTTTAAGTTCTACTTTACAAGAAACTTGAGCTTTCTTTTCACCAGTCAGTTTCCAAGTTCTGCACTGGATTTTTCAGACTAATTGGTGATATCATGGTACCCTAGTTCTTATTTACCATCAATCATTTTGAGTGTCTGACAGCTAAAACACACTGAGATATCAGTTGTCTCATCCCTCTGTTACATTATTGACGAGACTGGGAAGTAAATATTTTTCTCTCACTCTGCCAATATTACAACGATGTCACCATCCTGCACCGTAGTCCAGTAGCACAAACCCAAACAGGTATCCGTGTGTCTGCATGGGACAGCGATAGGATAGTCCCTTCTCTGGAATTCTGCATTATATAATTTGTGCTAATGCTGGACACAATGACAAGCCTGAACAAAGCAAGTGATGCCACATGACTGAGACAGATTTCTCTTATAAAATGCCTTAATTCAGTCAAGATTAAAATAATTGTATAGAAAATTTTGCAGGAATTTTCTTAGTATTTTGGAAGAGCCTTCATCACTACATCAGCTATTAGTATACAGTTTCTTTAATCATTAGATCTAATAGATTTTCTGGACTAACTTGGGAAATGTTAATTTGTTTATCAATCATCAACAGCTGCACCATCTCTCTACCAACAGATTTGTAAGCCAAATAATATTCCAAGTTGTCTTACATTTGCATCTGTGAAGAAGTAATGCATAGCCTGGTTAATCTTTTCAAGATCAAGGACTTGATTGGAATACAAAGATTGAAATTCATAAAAAATAATTGCTTATATTTTATAAACAGGTTTGAACTCATTGATGCTGATATAATCAGTTTAGTAAGAAAGCATACTAGCAAATTCCAATGTAGTAGTCAAAACTGTAAGGACTAGTCTGATAAGCGGAGTTATAATTAAATAAATATTTAGTTTTCAGTCAGATGGCTTTCTCTTTTACTAGTATAATCTTTAAATAAATATTTTTCTTTTAGCTTACCTTCCCAACTGAGACAAAGAGTGCTTTAGGACTTTACAAATTGATCTTAAATGTTTTCATGCACCATGATGAAGTTTCTTTCAATATATTTACTAACATTTTTAAAACTTCCTCTATTGACAACTAAATTTTTGAAGTGTGAATATTTCAAGGACTCCAAATCTAGTTACTACATTCAAAAGTTGCAAAAATACTATGCTCTCTCTTCATATGCAAATTTTCCCTAGCAAATATACTGACTTTTTTGACCACATATGAAATCTAAGACCTAAATGGATAAGATTTGGTGCTAAAGATCTACATTAAAATTCTTCTTCATCTCTGCACGTGTATTTGCATTTAGATTTTTATATTTGTTTCAATTGACGCTAATTTTAATGTGTTTGAAGGCTGATATTTCAAATGTTGGGAAAAGAGTAAAGTAAGTTCAACTTCCCTTACAACTTTTGCTTTAAACACAAATTTTTAAATATATTGATGCAAAATAATTTTTAGATTGCTTTCATTAAATACTATTTCTGTACAAGTTTTTGTGAGTCTGATGTGCTTTCTTCCTTTTTCCTTTTCCTTTGCTTCCTTTTACTCTTCATTTCCCTCTTTTTGTTGTTGAATGTTCCCACAATTTATCTGCATCTATGTGAGAACACAGCTGTTTTGAAAATTTGGCCTCAGTTTGGCTACTGGTGTCTTTTGAAATTCTGCCTTAAGGCATAACTGAGACATTGCTAATTTGTTCTGCAAATAATTACACATACAATTAAATTAAAAAAAAACCCACAACAAACAAACAACTCTCTATTTATTAAATATATCAACTATGAAATTTTCTACTTGTCACTTTTTCCCTTACCTGGCTCAAATCCCAACCTCTTGCTAAACAAAGGTTGATTTGTGGTGGTCATCCTCTGGTGCTCACACCCACTGCACCTGGGCTGTTACCTTGCACATTGTCAGCAAAACACCCCCTGCTTTTGCAAATGGCCAATTGTTTGAGCTTTTAACCATTACTGTTTCAATGTCTCACAAAGGTGAAAGAGAAAGGAGATTATATTTAAATAAGGAATGTCTGACTAAATCAGTATCTTTGCTTAGTAGAAAGCAAGGGGACATTTTAATTCCCTGGAAAGTTTCCTTTAAAAAAATCGCATGCTATCAAAATTTGATTTAGTGCTCAATACTATGAGACTTTGTGGCATCCTTGGAATAATAAATTAGTTACACGTTCTGACTCCTGCCCTCACCTCCCCTCTGCCCCATAGATACTTACCATTGACTGTCATCTTGCACACTGACAAGAGGTATTAACTGAGGACTCTGGTCATCACAGATTGTTTGCAGAGTAAAATATACCCCTATTTCATGCAGCAGTGAAGAGTGAAAAGTTTGTGCATAGTAGGTTTATAGATTCTAAAGAAGATTCTGCTCCACATTCTCAATTCTACAGAAACATACCTCCAGAGGTATCACTGTGCTTCTGTTTTTTCTGTAACTTTTAGTGATTCTGCTTTTTAGTCCCTTTATGAGCCGTGGCTCTCAGACACTTTTTTATTTCACTAGAATCATTACAGCTCTACTATGCATCAATAGTGCTTTTATCCTCTATGAGTGTACTATTTCTATAATACCCATAAAGTTCCAAGTAGAAATCTAAACCACCTATTGGCAATTTAACAATACTGAAGGTGTGTATTTATGAATAGACATTTTATTAACAACGTAGAATTCAATTGTAGCTTGGTCACAAGCTCTCAGGATGAAAAAGCACAGAATTGCAGCTGCTGCCAGAGCAGAATACAAACAAAATTGTCAGTAGTTTGAATTCTTGTTTTTGCTGTTAGCTTCCCTTTTGTTTTAGAAAGGGAAAAGCATGGAATTAAACATTTCTTTAGATTACCTTCTTGGTTCAGTCTTGTGTGGTGGCACACTGAAATCACAGTTTCACAGAACCACAGAAGGGAGAAGTTTGGAAGGAACCACAGCGGATCGTCTGGTCCAGCCACCTTGCTCAAGCAGGGTCATTGTAGAGCACATTACAGAGGATTTCATGCAGACAGTTCTTGAGTATCTCCAGTGAGGGAGACTCCACAACCTCTTTGGGAAACCTATTCCAGTTCATGGTCACCTGCAGATTAAAGTTCTTCCTGATGTTCAGGTGGAAATTCCTGTGCACCGGTTTCTGCAGATTTTCTCTTGTTCTGTTGCTGGGTATCACTAAGAAGAGCCTGTCTCCAACCTCTTGACACCACCCCATTCAGATATTCATAGACATTGATGAAGTCCCCCTCAGTCATCTCTTCTTGAGGTTGAACAGGTCTCAGCCTTTCCTCATCGGACAAACGCTCCAGTCCCTTAATCATCTTTGTTGACTTACAGAATTTAAAGCAGAGGATGGGTCAGAATGAATCCTTGCAAGAAGAAGGAGTGATTTCCAAGAACAGTTTCATACATCTTGTGACCCAAGAGGTGGCAGTTCCTCCTTCACTTAGTAATCTGGGAGTTCGGAGGGAAAAATTAGTACAGCAAAATGCCGATGCAACCTGTCCTAAGAGAAAGAAATGTTTTCTACACCAATGAGTCTGTATAGATTTTAAATGTCTTCATGGACAAATAACTCAACATAACTGCTCAGTGTGCTTCTATAACAAAATCAGGCTAGTGAAAAAAAAAATGAGCAAGTGAAGTGACTTGACTAAGATACAAATTTAATAGAATATTGTGTACCATTCTGGCATGCTTGCTTTCAAGGGGATTTTTCACAAGCTGCAGCATGACAGATTTTGTGCTGTTCAGAGTTGAGCAATTCAGAAATTAATAATAAGAAGATATTATTTGCTGGTTTTCAAAGTGAGAAAATTGAAAGAAAACAAATTTTATAGAATCAAACCCTCTGTTGTTGTTGTGTCTCTTTTACAGAAATCTGGGCAGTAAATTTTGCTCATTTATATTCTGGAAGCCTGACACCAGCTAGGAAATAGCTGACACAGAGATGAATGACAAGATCTATAGGTCTCAACTGGTTCTGGTCTTGAGGTAATACAAAGATTATCAAAATGCATGGAAAGGACGCTTGTGGCTATTGCAGTACATAGTTCTAATACATAGAATAAATTTAATAAGCCAGTGAGTTTCAGATGCAGCTCAGCAACACAGGCCATGAGAACATGAATGGCTTTCCTAAATTTTTATTATCTTAAGAGCATCCTTGTTTCATGAACAGGCAAAAATCCCTAGAGTGGCTGTCTAAAAGATCTGGATTTTCTTTGGTTCACCATAAAGGTAAAATAATATGTTTAAGTGCCTAAATATTCTTATAATACTACACTGATAGTATAACAAACATGAAGTATAATAAACATGAATGGCTAGAATCCAAAGCCAGAAAATTTAAAATTCAAAATTTAGCTTTAAATTTAAACCCTTAACAATCAATCACTGGAACAGACAATCAAAGGAGTCTAACAGATACTTTGCTCCTTCTTATAGTCAAGTCACCAAGTCATTCAGGAAGACATATTTTGACTAAGATACAGCTTTAACTTCAAGTGAATTTATTATGGCAATAACAGAATTAAAGACAATAGACAGAATATTCTATTCCAACTTTTTCCAGTGACAATCCTGATATTGAACTCAGTATAGAGCTGATTGTGCCATCAAAATCTAATGAAGGGGGGTAATGGAAAGGAGAAATTATTGCTATTAGAAAAGTCAGAAAGGCTAGACTACACTGTGGTTTGTGCTTAGGTGGAGTGGATAGATTTTGCTTCTGTTTGCTAAAGCAGATGAGTATATAAAATGTCTGACTTTTGCATAACACGAGAGATTTAAAATCATTTAGTATTTTAAAGATTTGTGACTTCTGGTCATTCTTTGCCTGCAAATACATTAATGCCTCTGACCTTCTGCTTCAGCACATTAATGTACTGTTAATTAAGACAGTATTGCATTTTATGCAGAGATCCTTTTCAATTCCATTCATTTGAATCAAATTACATTTTTAATAGCATTAACTTGAAGGTCAATACTTTTTCTTTGGCATAGACTTTTAAATCCTTCATAATGGGATGTCAGTTTGCAGAGCAGGGAGGGGCAGCAAGAAAAGGTATTTGCAAATAACACCATTTTCATTCCAAATGTGTTGAATTTATCAGCTGAATAATATAGCTCCTTTTTCAACCATTTTCAATGCTGTTTTGTAGAGCCTGCTGAAATTTATTGGTGCCATGCGCCTGCAGGTGACTCAGGGCCAGGTTTGTGTGAAAAGAGGTGTCAAATATCACACCTGCTATGAGAAGTTAATTATCACAGTTTAAAGAGCACATCCCAGAAGATAATCCTACTTGCTCTCATAACCTGTTGGCATTCCTTTCTCTGGTCTTCTTTTGCCACTTCATAAAGTCTCTAAGCTTTACACAGAGGTGAAGGGTTTATTTTTCTTTAATTTTAAGATGTCTCATGAAGAACTAGTCTTCCAGTTGTTAATCTGTAATCCACAGTAATTTGAGTTTATTTATTTCAATATAAAGGCTGACCAGTCTTTTGAAAGGCAGTGCATTTAAGCAATGCTTTTATTTTTAGACTGATATTTTGAGGACAGTGAACTGTCATCCCTGCTTCAAAGACACCCATTTCACTTTGAGCCATCCAAGCCATTACTGTAGCATCTGAAAGGTTCACTTTCCCTAAGCAGAAAAATACAGTGCTCTCAGCACAAACAATACCTCTTTTGATTATTGCTATAGAAACGAAACCATGCAAACCTTTATGTGTGCACATGTGCAGACACAGGTATGTGCGTATGCTTTTAAAGGGAAAGGACCCCCTGGCATCTCATAGGTGGAACTGACAATTCTGAGATTTTTGTGAAATTACCCCAGAAAATGATGAAAAAGTTCCTGCTGAGGAGAGAAATCATGAAGAAACCATGTGCATATTTCAGAAATAAAGTGGTATTTCACAGAGTAGTACAATCCTTTTATGGTGAGCACTCTTTTTGATAGCAGTCTGATAACCAGGCCAGTAAACAACATGGGTCTGACTCTGCAATTAATTTTTTTGTTGTTTGGTTTGGGCGGTGTTTTTGTTTGAGCTTGTTGCTGTTGGGTCAGAGAGCGTAAGAAGAGGAAACGTTTCACTGGAAAAAAAATGTTAAAAAGATGTTGATGCTAATCTCTCAAGTGTATATATGGGATTCTTAAAACCACCAACATTCACATTTTAGAAAGAGAGCTCACTATTTTGCCTGAATATAACCCTGCCCCTGTTTTAACCAGCTTGAGAGAATCTGCAGGGTCAAACATATAAAGTGATATTTTCCCAGCACACATTTTTATGTCTAGAGAGCTTTTTTATATTTCCATGGCAAGACAGGTCTTGTTTACAGGGGGAGTTTGTCTAAGCATTGGCAAAGCTGTCAGAATAAAATAGCATCTGTGAAATGAAGCCTGACAAAAGATTTTATGATCACCTGGAGTGCATCAGTGATTCTAAAGACATTATCTGAAAAAGGAATGTCTGAAGATGGAGAGAAAGGAACTGAAGAGGAAGAATCTAGTATAATCTAAGACACATTCCTGACCCTTTCTGGAAACACTACATCCAAGTGCAGAAATGAATGATGTAGAATCATGATGAAGGCAAAGGAAAACCAAAAAACACCAAAAATTTGAGGAAACGGAGATGACTAAGTGTTAAACAAAAAAAATCTGTTATACAGTCAGAGCCTAAAGGTGAGGCAGCACTCAGGGAAAATCCTCGTAGGTCAGGAACCTGCCAGTAAAGTAAAGGTCCTTTCCAGACAAAGAAATTGCAATGGCAACTTTCAGCATCAACAGAAATAGAGACTGAGCTCTTAATTGACTAAGTGTTTAGAAATGTTTGAGATGGTAGAGGGTTGGTAGATGACAGGGTGCCTGGAAAATAAGAGGAATTAGAGAGAATAGAAATATTAGCATATTAGAGGGTGAGGTGGAAACAAAGATATGAGTTCATCAGAGCAGCTCATGAGAGAACTATTAAATGTACCAGAAGAACACATCAAAGATTGGTGGGTTTGTCATAGGGGTATTGGCCACAGTGCCTCATTATTGCTATTATCACCTAACTTCAGCCAAGATTAAGAGGTTTGGTCTCACCTTTTACAATCATAAATCAGTAGTAAAATCCAGAAAACTCTTGAACTGATTGCAGTAAGGTAAGGATCCATCCTAATAAACAAATATTGTAATTATTTCTAACACTAAGCAGAGCATCTTTAAGAGCACCCACCACTTATGTATGGCCAAAGATAGAGAAAGGGGACCTGAGCTAGGTGGAATTATGGATCAAAGGTAACATAGCTCCTCATAAGCTCTTATATCAATGCATTAGGCAGAAAAGAACCCATGGCATATACAGGATAGAATCTGTCATTAGTATATTCAAAATTGAATTGAGTAATTGTATTAATCTAGATCTAGTTGTTAAAGAAAAAAATAAAATACATATTAAGAATAGTTTTCATTAAGAAAAAAATCAATAATATTAATGATGTAGTTAAAATTGAAATACGTATGTTGAGTTTTTATCCCTTCTTGATGTTATGCTCATCCTTCCACTTCTCCAGTGGGTTGTAAAGTCGGTATCTTCATAGTGCTGGAGATGATGTTACAATGAGATGTCAACCTCTGATGTCTCATCAGGAGGCATAAGGTGTTGTTAGTTTCTTCTTTTGCCTCACTCTAGGATCCACTTAGGGAAATTCTAACACATTTGACAGTATGCTCTTACACCTTTGTTCTTCACTGATCTGTAGCTACATGTTGCATCTGCATTTACTAAATGTGGTAACTTTTATGTATTAGATGTTTTCTTCTTTTTTATTTTGTTACCTGAAAAAATCAATTTTTCCCATCTTCAGGTATACATTTCTTTCAGCTGACCATTGTTGAGATGTTTATAAGCATAGGGTCTTCTGCATCAAGTTTGTACTCCATCTTTTACCATTCCATGTCTTCCCCACCTCATGCCGCACATATCCTATGGCCTCACTTCTCAAAGCTTCTGCTATCATAGGAAAGCTTCTGCCATGACCATATTACTTGTTACTTCTTTGTGTTAGAGGTGACAACATACAAAGATAAACAGAATGAAAACAAACTCCCCTTAGACACCTGGTCAAATATAAAGAATGGTTTTGGAGTTAAATCCAGTAAAACAAAGTTGCAGATGGGTCAAGAAAAGCTCGGTAAGACTGGACCTGACAGATTTGTCCCAAAGCCTTTCAAACTCAGTACAGTGTTTATTGCCTTTTACTAGCAAAGGCAAGGCCTTATTACAGACTGATGTAGTTACGAAGTTAAATGGAAAGTTGGATTTATTCCTGTTAGAATTTCTGCAAGCTTTCTACTTCAAGAATCTTTCTTGCAGCTTTCCCAGATGCAACACTGAGAAAGTAGAAATATACAGCAACTGAACTTGATCTAGTTTATAGTATTATGTTGGAATGTAGACTCAGATCTTTTGTCCAAGATCCATAAAGGGCACTAGCTCTTCTCATCACCCTTATCTATGGCTCTCCTTCCCAGAAATATTTTGTTGCCTCTTCAATCCCTCTCTTGCCTTTTATCCATACAGTCATATCTTGTTTCCACAAAATGCCCCAGGTAACAGAAAAATGGAATATTTAATATGAATTGGATATCAACATCCTGTATTGCAATATTGCTTCTTTCTGCTTTGTTAGGAGCCAGAAAAATCTGTCTTTCCCTGCTTCTCTTACCAAAGATCAGGTATTTTTCAGCTCTGATTAATTTCAGTTTAAACTGCAACCATGAGGGAAGGGCACCAAACACTCCTCTATTTGATGTCTTCAGTTTCATTAGATTTTATGCAGAAATTATGACTTTACCATATGGAACTGGAAAATGTAATCTAACAATTTGTTCTCCATTTATTCCTAACGCACAATGTTCCTGAAAACAGATGTTGCTCACTATTCTTTCTCTGGAGTCAATGACCTTTCTTCTAATCCTTTCTGCAACTCGTTCTGGATTTAAAAATCTTTGAAGTTGCTGCCTCACCAGCTCAGAGCTTCAAGTACTAAGAAATGTTACTGCTGTAACACAGCATTAATGTTGATAGTGGAGTTGATGATAAAAAAGATTGTTTTTCTCCTGACAAGAAGTTTCAGACAGAAACCTTTTGTTTGGTTGGATGGTTGTGTTTTTCAGATAAGTGACTCTTTACATCAATATTTTCCCTTAATATAATTAGAAATGATATTTTCATAAGGTGAATGTTGATTTGAATAAGACTAACTTCTTGACTGGAAAATCTTCACAGTAAAATTTCTATGACGTTTTGTTTATACGTTTTTGCTGCTTTTATTTATGCCAGAGCAGCTCTGTGTCTTGGGTTGGTTGTCAAGGTTTTGATAGGGGAGGGACAACAGGGGTGGCTTCTGTGATAAAAACCAGAACTAGTGCCAGCCAGCATTGTGCAGCCATGGGGGAGCCTGCCTTGGGGCAGTCTGTTCCTGAAGGAGTGCACTTTGTGGGAGCAGTTTGTGAAGAACTGCAGTCTGTGGGAAGGACTCGGAATCATGTCTGTGGAGGACTGTCTCCCATGGGAGGGCCCCATGCTGGGGCAGGGGGAATGTGTGAAGAATCCTGCCCCTGAAGAGGAAGGAACAACAGAGAAAATATGTGGTGGACTGACCACAGAGCCTCTTAGTCATTCCCCTGCACTGTTGAGGATGGAGAAGGTAGAGAGAAAATCATGAGTGAAGCTGAGTCTGGAAAGATGGGAAGGTTAGGAGGAAGGTGATTTCTAAGGTTAAGTTTTATTCTTCATTACTCAGATCTGATCTGATTGGTAATAAATTAAGCTTTTTTCCCTAAGTCGAGTCTGTTTTGCCTGTGATAATTGCTCAGCGTTCTCTTCATGCCTTTATCTTGACCCAGAAACTTGTGGTTGTATTCTCTCTCTCCTGGCCAGCTGACATGGAAAGGGATAAGAAAGGGCGTTGGTGGGCACCTGATGTTTAGCAGGAGTCAACCCACCACAGTATGACACATACCATCAAATTTGTGAGAATCTGAACCATCAGCCACAAGGCAGCTTCTGAGGACATTGTTTTATTATTTTCTTAGTTGTCTGAGTCTCTTCCCACCAGCAGATGCTATCAGTAATCCATAAGAGACACCTAATTTTTAATATAAGTGGGAATATTTTATTTTTTTTTAATCTCTGGCTATACTGCCAGAATTTTAACTATGGATGCTTTAGTTTTCCTTGGAAAAATGTATGATGGCAAGACAATAACTACTGACAAAACTGTTTTCTTCTTCTAACTAAATGAATTGAATATCAGGAAATAAACACAAAACCCACCCACCAATCAAAAAGCCAGCATTTTAATTCAGAATAGTAATTCAAAACTTTCTTGAATTTAAAAATTCATAACTGAATAACCATTAGGTGACTCCAAATTTGTACTCTTAACCCTTCTTCATTTTGATTTGCAATATTTTACTTATCAAAACCATAGATGAGTACACCTCAGAAGCCTGCACCGTTTAATAACATTTAATATAAAGTTTCAACATGTGCCATAGAAGGGTGCAACTTTAGAGCTCTCTTCTACTTAATATATCTACAGATAGTGTAATTTCAAGCAGTATATTATTTGCAGTTTTGGTGAGATGGAAAAATATCATAGTACAATATATTTTTACAAATAGCTTAAAATAATCTATTATGTAGCAAAGACTATATGATAAGAAACTTGATTTGCAAATGTGTAAGTGTAAAAAAGAAAAAAATAGGCCTTTACTTGTTTGGTTTTATGAAAAAAAAATATTGTTTGAAACTAGTGCTTTTTGGCTGAGATTTGTTTTGGAATAAAAAAGCAATGATGTACACCATTTTAAAGTGGATTTCCTAATGCATAGGCTAGCCTAAAGGTTTCAAAATCCCTGAATAATTAACAAGTACTTACAGGAAGTAGCTCTACAAGGAGTTGATTCACTAAAAGAGGTTTGGTCAGCCTTAATAAAGGCAGGGACCTTGGAGGGTGATTGCAAGTCAAGTAGAACATTGGAACAAGGACAGAAAGGGAAATAGCAGACTCAAGATGATTTCCACCCCATACTGAACCTTGCAGGAGAGAGACCCCATCTGGTTCTGTCCATCCCAGCATCATTCCTGCTGTAAGTATTTCACTGAAATACTTTTAGCTGTATTTCTCTGTGAAAAGTGCTTCATCAAAGTTGGTGGTAAAGCTCAAAATACTATATGAATGTTAATTGATCTTAGGTTTCAACATTTCTTCTCATCTAAATTGTTAAGTGGTCTGACTTTATTTAATTTCCAATCTCAGGTCTTAAATCTCAGTACTCAGGGTTTTTGATTCAATTTTTTAATGTGGCACTGCTCAAGATGATACTTAGCAAGACCTACATGTATTGTAAGCAAATCTGCAATGTATGTCTGTGTCTCCTCATTTCCCTCATATAAAGAAAATACCCTATTCTTTGTGCTCGAGGCATTCTGGCTGTTTCAAAATCCTTACAGCATAACTTACTTTGCCTGACCTTTGTAATTCTGGTTTGGTTGACATGTCTTGGCAAAATGTCTACACACTGTGGAAATTTGCACCCATATCAGCAACTTGTGGCTGACCAAATTTTGAAAAATGATTGTCTCGGTTCTAGAAGACAGGTGTCTGCTAGGGAGAGCAGGAGCCTCCCTTGCGATGAAAGAATGTAGACCCCCTCCCTCCGAATTATTATAATTTTGAAATCAAGGGGCTTTCAGGCAGAGATCTGGGGATAGGAATAACAGTTCTTTACTAGTATAACCAGGTAAACAAACAAACAATAACTACAGCAATAACAAGAACACAGAACCAGGGACCCCGGGACAGCTTTCTCAGCTGAGACGGGATGGGGGAGAGGCTTTGTTTTCACAAACCCCTCGGGCAGTCAGTCCCGGTGCTCCTGCAGGGCTCCGAGGAAACAGTCAGCTGGAACAGCAGGGATGAGCTGAGATCCTGGGCTGGTGGATGAGGTGTATCAGCAGCTCCACGGCGATGCCTGGCAGGACAGCGGGTGCGAGGCCACCAACCAAGAGGGGAGAAGGAGAAGAAGCAGCTCCGCGACCCAGCGCACAAACGTCCTTCTTCCCCGAAGCTGAGGAAAAAGCCAGCTAAAAACTGTCCCCACCCTCCTTTTTCTGCCCCTTTCCCCGCCACCCTGGGCCCGGCTACTCTTTGTCTTTTGTGAGCACCCTTAAGTAGTTAGGTTTCCCAGCACATAATGGGTAAAAATTCCCACCTAACCCTCAACAATGATATAGCCCTGCGATTGACTTCTTATTTCCATTCCCTTATAAAATGGGCAAAAAAACTAGAAGCTAAATGAAATCAAACATCTTCTCAGTTTTTCTATGCATTCTCTTCTATAAGTTTCAGTAAAGCACAGCAATGAGGGATTTACTTGATTAACTTGTGAAATAGCTAGCAGAAATGGCTAGTTAGCTGTACTTAATGTATGGATAAAGGTAGGGTTCTGAGACATCTCCTGTGAAAGTACAGTTATTTCTAAAATGATTAATTCTGAGATATTTCTAATGTCATGTATATACAGAAGTAATAGAGCTATTAAAGAAAATGGTGTGAAGAAAAGACCTTGACCCAAATTCATCCCTGGGGTAGTTTCAACAATTAGAGAAGAGTCATGCTAGGAATAAAGCTGACCCCCCGTTTTAAATTTCAGGGACGTTTAGAGGCAGTAGAAAAGATTAGTGAAATTGCAGATGTCATTTAAATAACAGTGTGATTCAAGAGGATGTGAACATATGCTCAAGTGTTCAGTTAATGTTATGGAGCTCCAGACCCTACACAGAACAAGAACTTTCATGACTGTGAGTATTTGGCAGTTTATTGAGGTGGTACCCAATACTGTGGTGAATCTGAAAAGGAAATTGTCATCTGGGCATGTTTAAGAGGAAACCAAAGATAATATAACTTTGAAATGTCTTGTAACAGAAAAGGTTAACTACTACAGATTCAATCCCAAAAAAGATACCATTTAAGATGCTTCAGAAACACTTGGTGTGTTTTCTCTTTGGCTGATCTTGCTGGTAGTCAGGATAAAAGGTTTTAAGGATGCATCAGAGTTTGAAAGATTCTCGTAGGGACTGAAAATGTGGAAAATGAAAAATAGTAAGGGACTTTTGTGGGAGACAAATTGGAGACTGCAAGCTACAACAATTCACAGGTAAGTTTTCTGTCATTGTTTGCATGAGAAAAAACACAGGACAAGGAAGAAGCAGATAGCTCTCAAGCTCTCTGATGAAGTCCAGCTCTCCTGTAAATATTTTAACCAGACATATCTTCTGCAAGATATTTTCTTAGTCCTGATGGGCATGTCTAGGAGTTTTGGTTTGCTTTGTGTCTCCCTTACAGTGTGGCAGCAGCAGTCACCCAGCAGCAGAGGCTTGTCCTCCACAGAACAGTGCCCAGCACTTCCCAGGGCTGGCCACTCTGATGCTGAGTGCCCCAAAGGAGCCTGTTTAATCTGCCCTTTGTTTGGGTTGGCAAACATGGCTGCTTCCCTCCAGTTACTGCAGAAGGTGGGTCTCATCCAAAAAGCACAGCAGTTGGCACACTGCTCATGTATTATCCTCTTGCTGGAAAAGCACTGCATTTTTCTGGTCTGATTTTTTTTTTCCCTTTTTTTCCTCTGTTTTTTTTATCTGTTCATCCGAAGGGGACAATGGAAGAGGCAGTGCAAACCATGTATTCCAGAGTAAAAGTGTAGGATGGGCGGATAAAACAATTTTCAGCTGATGAGATCTACTGGTATAATTAATTTCTGGGTCAAACTGAACATATCATGAATCTAAACAAGTTCTGGTGAACATTTTTCAGTATATAGAGATTTTTAGAGATTATTCTTTTCAGAAATTCCCATGCAAAATTCTTCTACTTGCTCCCATATGTCCCATTCTGACATATCAGAAATAGGATTTTCTATTTATTCTGCAAGAAAGAAATTCCAAAGAATGAAGAAATTCCAGCAAAAATTTCTGCTTTTGATGATTATTTTTTTTTTAATGAAAAATTGTTCAATTGGAACCTGAAAAAACATACATTAATATAGACAGAGGAATTGCATGGTTGTGTTCAAAAATAAATTTCTAACTCTTACAAAAAGATAGAATAATATGCTGTTTAGAAATACAAAAAAAAAATCCAAAACCCAATCCAAAATGAAACATACTGTCATTGCTGTAAAGAAAAAAAGAATGACAGACCTCTCTCTCTAAATGTCTGTTAGCTTGAAGTTGAAGATGTGTGAAAAATGCTGCCCAGGCACAGCAGGCTTGTCAGAAGTGACCATTAAAAAGATCTCAGATAATGAAGTATTCTCTTCCCCTTGACAGAGATGATGAACATGAATGAATGACCTGCCTGATATTACTTGGTCTGAAAGAGTTCAGAACTGCCTGCTGAGCTATTAGTTATTTGTGGATGTCATGCACAAAACCAGGATCAAAATGCATCAGCCCTGTTCATCATAGAGTTCTACTGAGAGCATTTAAAATGTATTTGCCTCCAAATACATCAGATATTTCCATTCTAGCATATTATATGCAGCTTTTTTATAAGTAGTGAATAATCTATTGATCAAAATTATTTGATGACACATTAAAGGTTGTGATATAAATCTGGAGTTACTTCTAACAAAAAAGTGGGGTATTCTGGCTACTCCTCGTACTGGAAAAAAGTATAAATATTTTAATAAAATTCCTATTCCCACTTCTCCTACAAGCCTTTAGCATTTTGTTGTGCTGAAGAGAAAATAAAAACACAGAATTTCATTGAATGATATAAAAGAAATATGAGAAAGATTTGATGTCAAATGGAAAAGCTTGTGGATTTATGCGTCGAATTTCCCATTTGAAATTCTACTTAGTCATCTTTTCTTCATTCTGGAAAGAACTACATAAAATGTGATACTTTTATTTGTCTTTCACTGAAACAATTAAACACTTGCATTATAGAATGAAAAGGCAAAAAGTAAAATTCATTTTCACTTCACAGAGAAAGTTGAAGATTTAAATCCATGGACTGTCTCTTAAATAGGCTGCATGTTTAAAATATGGCTCTTGCATATTTTGGACAAAATTTATGTGTCAATGTACTATTCCCCAAAACAGATAGAAGACCGTTCTGCAGAAAGAAATTGCTGGTGGTAGCAATGTCCAATAAATATCTAGAAACTGAAAATAGCAGGAACATTTTTTATGTGTAATGCAGGACATTTTACGAGGCAAAATTTTGTAACATATACAGAATTACACACTAAGAATTACACACACTGTTTGACCCTTACTTTTAATGAAAGCTGTTCATATCAATCCCTGCATGTTACACTGAAAGTACTTTGCTCCCCCAGGTCTAGCAGTTAAAAAAAATTGGTATTATAGACTTTCAACTGATTTAGAACTGAGAGATAAATGGATGTTTAACACACAGGCATTGCAAGTCACATTAAATGCCTGATCCTAAAACCCACTGAAGTCTGTGGGAAGCCTTCCATTGCTTTAAATGGGCTTCAGATCAGGCTCCCAGGGGGTCACTTGGCAAAGCCACAGTTAAAACATCTGACAGTGTTTGTATTACAAGCGTCCACTTTCACAGGGCTATAATCTCAGTCATAAATATTCACTCTGGATTCAGCTCTTGCCATATTCTGTAGACCAGTTTTCAAAAGTGGGTTTGATAGTTCATAAATTATTACCTGCACAGGTTGCATTCTTTTAATGGGAATACACATATGGCTCCATAGAGACTATTTATTCATGTATATATATGTGTGTGTGTTTGAGTGCTTGCATGCTGAACGCAGAAACATGTGCTGAACAACTTAGCACAGTGAGATTTTTGCTTCCACAGTAGCCTTGGAGCCTCTTCCCATTTTTTTTGTTAGGTGAACACTCTGACCACCCCTGTGTGACAGTGCCCCTCCACTCCAGCTGTCCTCTGATACTGAGACCTGGGAAGAAATTTCGCCTCCTAAAGACATCTGTGTTCAAGTTTGCATCAGAGTGAGCTCCTCAGGCCCCCACAGTGGGCAAAGGACATCAAATCAACACACCTAGAGTGAATCATCCAAGCCTGAGATACCAGACAGCAAACTGCTCCCTAGTCTCCACAGATGTATTGACTGGATCTTCACTGATTATAATGGTGAAGAGGATTGACCCTGGCTGGATTTCAGATGACCTCCAAAGCTGTGCTATCCCTTCTCTTCTCAGCTGGGAAGGGGAGAGAAGATATAATAAAGGGCTCACGGGTCAAAATAAGGACAGGGAGAGATTGCTCACAGTTACCATTACAGGCAAAATAAGCTTGGCCCAGGAAATTTATCTTAATTTGTTACCAGTAAAATCAAAGTCAGATAATAAGAAATAAATATAAAAAAAACCAAGCTAAACCCCCCCACCCTTCTCTTTTTCCCAGGATCAGCTTCATTCCCAGTTTTCTCTACCTTCTCCCTCAGTAGTGCAGGTGGATGGGGAATAGGGGCTGTCATCAGTTCATGTTATCTCTGCTTCTCCCCCATCAAGGGCAGGACTTTTCACACTCCTCTCCTGCTCCACTCTGTGGTCTTCCATGGGCTGCAGGTGGATCTCTGATCCTTTATGGATCTCCAGGGACTGGAGGGTCACATCCTGCCTCACCACAGGCTACATCATGGGCTGCAGGAAATCTCTGCCCTGGCTTCTGGAGCACCTCCTCCCACCCTTTCTGCCCTGACCTTGGCAGCTGCAGTGTATTTTTGCTCTCCCATAGTCTCTCTCCCAGCTGCAGCTGACCATTGTGTTTTAAAATGTGTTGTCCAAGAGGCGCTACCACCATTAGTGATGGACACAGCCTTGGCCTGGCCGGTCCATCTTGGGAACAGCTGGACTTATCTCCGTGGGACATGGGGGCAGCTTCTGGCAGAAGCCACCCCTGCAATCCCCCACTCCTCTCCACCCCTTCCCTCTGCTTCCAAAACCTGGCTATGCAAAACCAGTATGCTATAATGGGATCTTAGAAAATTTGTTCACAGCTTTAGTTTGTGTGTTTTAATCTTGAATGGACTTCCAGCAGTGAAGTTGGCCTCTGTTGCCAGAAAACTGGCTGGAGATATTCACACTCACTATAAAGAGGAGCAAATAACTGAAAAACAGTGCAGTGAATAATGCTTTATCATGTTCTCCAGGATATTTATTTTTGTAAATTCCTATTGTCCCATCCTCTTCACTTCACAAGGATCATTTCTAGGAACCACTGAGTTGTTGTTGCTTCGGTTCTAGAAGTACAGACATACATTTAATAAAGCAACTGATATGGATGATGGAGTCCAAAATTTATAATCCTCCAGACTCAGAGCAAGAGTAATGATCTGCTGAATCTGAGGATGTGTGATATTAATCTCTGATACCCCATGTCAAGAATGGATACCCACTATTCAACAGTACCTTAACCTTGAGAGGGCACTTTGAGTCTCAGAGGGAGTAGAAGAATTGTTCAATTTTTGCAGAGCAAGCTGTGCCATCTGCTAACGTCACCCCTCTGAGCTGCATGTAGCTTCCTACCCTTTGAAGAGTCTCCTCTGAACTGGAGTGGGCATCCAGGAGCAGTGAATGGTGAAGAGCTTCCCAAGGGTGCGCTGTCCCTCGGGGGTAGACTGGGACAAGTATACCCTTGGGAAGCATTGGGTCACCTCAGCTGCCTGCAGTAGCCCAGAATCACTTGGCAGATTGACTGTGGTGAGTGAGGTGTCCACACCTGGGTAGAGCCTGGGTAGCTCAGCACCTGGGAGCATAGTGAAGGTGTGGCAGATCCATGGCAGATACCAGCCTGCAGCTCTGGCACACTGCACATCCTGTGCCTCTAGACAGAGCTTGCCCTGTGCTCTCCTGTATTGGATTGCCAGGATGAGTTGAAGGGGAAAGGCAGTAAATTAAGCCTGGCAGTGACAGACCTACATAGCTCAGGAGACAATGGTCATTGTTAAAACAGAAGTATCATTGGACCCAGTTGCAGCCTTAACTTATTCCCTCAGTCAAGAATGGATGAATCTGGTTTCTTTGTCACATTTTGTTATCAGAACTAACCTTCTTCCAAAATGCTTTGGCATCAGCTGTTTTACTGTTTCAGTGGCATATTGACTCGTTCTACTCTTTATTGAGTATCAGTACCCATTCAAACACTTTCCAGATGCATGCTTCAAGATCCTTTTCTCTTTCATGTCTCACTAACTCTGTCCCTGGGATTAAACTACCGTCTTGTCTCCTCAGTCAATTCTGGGAACACACATTAGCACAAAATTGCATGACCTGTGCTTTTGTCACCTAGCTGGTTAAATGAGGTACGTGTTAGTTTAATTGCAAATCTTTGACTGAACAGCCTTCAAGTACACACCTTGGGGTGTGTAAATTCTCAAGGTTTTATGCTCTTTATAGCCTTTCAGTGATGGCTGTAACAATGACTTTCAATTGACTGACAGTAGTATGAGCTGTACAGCAAAAATAAAAGTGTTGCAAAAGTGTTTTATTGTTTTACTTTAAACTGTTTGCTGGGTAAAATGTAAATATTTAATGTAAACACACTTTCATTTTTGATAAATATGGCAATTGTTCTAAAAAGGGTAAAAGTAAAATGAAAAGAAGGAAAAAGTATGAAAAGTAGGCTCAAAGTTGTGGAGGGCAGGGTTTGGTTTATTGTTTTGCTTTACTTTGGTTTTGACCTTTCCATGAAGAAAAAAAAAAAAAAAAAAAAGTCTTCAGTGATAATTCTCTACACAAAATTAGAGGCAGAAAGCACACTTACATGATTTCAGAGACCTCATGCAACAGATGATATTGCACTCTGCGTGATTAAGCAAAAGCAACCCTAAGCATCTCTAGTGCTTATATACTGCTATCTATTCTGCATCAGCCAATGATTTAATCAGCTGTGACTACAGCCAGACAGTAAACATATGTTACTCCTCCCTCAAGAAGCAGTAGATCTACCCTTGTTTGTTGATTCAAGCGTAGTGTACACTCCAACATTATTAGCCAGTTACCCATGCTTTTAAATACAGAGAAGATCTATTTGCTTGCAGAGAGAACTGTGAATACTTACAGGGTAGAGAAGAGACCTGAAGAAGAAAGGTAGCAATTACCCACCTGAGAATGAGAATTATTTTCTAGCCTGTAACTATACTGTTAGATTTTTACAAGGACACTTTTGGCGAGAAAGCAGTGCCTTGTTTTGCTCCCAGAAGCGCAGCCTGCTGAAAACTACACTGTGGAGCAATAAAGCCATTGATACACTGATGCTGTAACATCGTTTTCTGGGAAGTCACTCGCTTAAGGGCTTGTTTCTCAGCATGGCACTACAAAGCTGTGGTTACTTTTGGTGATATGAGTATTACATATAAATGCACTCAGCATGCAACAAACTAACCACAAAGAAGATAGACAGGTTTGTTCTCCTTCAGTATTTTTCTGCTTTTCCTTCTTAGTGTTTCTCCAGTGAGCAGAGGTGTTTGATGCTCTCTTTATTGCACAATTTGTATTCCTTTCCCACCTGCTTCTAAATACAGTGTCAATTAATTAGTGGCTATGCCATAAACAGACTACGAGTAGGATTTTCCAGGGCTTGTACAGCTAACTCACCATGATTACAGGTTATATTCCTGCAGTGGATGACGTGTCCTGCATTAAAATCCAGCACTTCTGGCACTTAAGGCCATGCTAAAAGTGGTGGGGTTCTCACTACAGGGGCTTCAAAAGAGCAGTGCTGAAGAAGTTTCATCCAGAAGAAATGTTGGTGACAACTTTCTTGACAGAATCTTGTGGTTGTTCAACCAAATCTTGCTCCTGAGCTCACAAATTCCTTTCCTTTAGTGTCTTTCCTGCAAACATAATAACAAATGGGTCTGTTCTGTAAAGTTGAATATGTGGTCAGCTAAAATTTGTCCTCACAATGCCTAGTGAAAATGATGATAGATAAATCTCCAGCTGCTCGGAATAATTGAGCATTTAGACCGAAGATAAATATTCCAAAAATTTAGCCCAGGCTAATCAATATCAAGTTAGAATAAAAAGTATGATCTGAATGATATTCAGAATGCTCTATCTCTATCAGGGAAGAAAGGGGGAAATGTGTACCAAACAATTTCCTCCCTTAGTTGAAAGATTAATTGTACTGTTGAGCAAAACATGACACAAAAATATGTCAAAACAACTAATTCCTTTATATTGATAAGGGCACATAAATCATTGTAGATACTGGATTTTTAGTGAGTCTGATTAGCAATTAGATAATGTTTCTAATGTATGTTCTTCAAAATCCATTGCTTTCTTTCCTTAATTTTCAATTGTATACACACATTTTTCAATCCAATATGGTATGTAGTATTAAACCAGAAAAAGTGTAGATGACAGTCACAGATGGTTATTAATATTGATGTTCACCTAATTAAACATCATAACATCTTCAGTAAAAGTCTGACAGATTTGAATGTATTATTAACATGATAGAAATAAATAGTCTTCACAACAATTCTGCATCACTTAGGCATTTGAGGAAACTCAGTTTCTTAAAAATACAGTTTTACACCAATCAATTAAATTTATGCCTTTGAATTGAGAAAGCAGCTTCCTTCTGTGCTGCTGTGGCATTTCACTTTTGAAATCAGATACTTTTGTCTTTGATGGTTAGTACGAAATGTTGGGACTTACAAGTTACAAATAATATCAGGTCCCAGAAATGATTTGGCACTTTGTCATTAGCAAGTTTCATATCTGATATTAGATAACCCATGTTTGTAGGAGTACTTTCCCCCTATCTTTTATTTTCTTTTCTGTAATATCAGACATCAGCTCCTCTGTAACTAGTAGTTTATCATGCCTATTTACATAACCTAAAACTAGACATTTGAAATGCAATGCAGCTACATAAAATGCTTTTTCATTGGGAATCGTAGATTGAAAATGCTGCATATCACGATGCAACAGTTTTTATTTTTAATCAAAGGGTTGCAAGTGGCAGTTTGGATTCAAGCTAAACATATTTCATTCAGCCTCCATTCCCTGGTGTAACACAACAAAGTAAATTGCAATGATCCTACCCATCTCCCTTCTCCTCTTCCTACGAATCAATTGTGTTTGTTCACTTATCACCTTCTGTATCATATTTCATTTCTATTTTGGGACATCAAATGTGGTACAGAGTAGCTGCTACCTATTTGTGCTAAATTGTTTCTTGCTGCAGATTCTTATTCCTGTGCTGTGTAATTCATATCAGTTCTAATCTAAGGGTCTAATAACACATCAGAGTTTTTCAAACGTACAAGATCAAATATGTAGTTTTCTTCAGGAGTCTGGTTGAGGTCTGATCCTCTTAAATACCATCTAAATGTAGATTGCAGTTGAATTCACCTTCTGCCCAGGATCTGATAGAGATTTATATTTATTATGCATTTTCCTAAATGGCCTGAAAGTTTAGAAGTGCCTCCATTGGCAGATTGCCCTCATGATCTGCTGTGATCACTTTTAGGTAAGCAGGTACTTGAACTCTCCCTTTATTCCCTGAGAAAGCAGAAATATTTGACCTGAGCAGAAATATAACTGGCTTTACCTGGCAGTAATGGAAGATTGCAGTTATGCAGATTTGACAGCGAGGACTTCTGTCCTTGCTCCCAAATGATACTGCTTAGATGACTTTCTTTCCAACCAATACTAATGTAATCCATTTTAATGCAGCAGGCTCTTGAATTCTGGACCTGACTTATACTAGTAAAAGTAACGACTAATACATAGTCAGACTTCATTGCTTCTTTTATCTGACTTGCTGAAGTTATGAACACATGGAAGATACCAAGACAGGAGATTAACCAGGACTTTAGTCAACATACCAATCAGTTGAATATTTGGTCTAGAGAAAATATATTTAAAGAATTTTAGAAACAAAATTGTATGTGTGTGAGAAATAATTGGCAAGATAATAGCTATATTACTACCTTAATTTTTTTTTTCTTTGTGATTATAATAATATAATTTACTTTATTTTTTTAGGAAAGAATAGATAAAGCAAAACCATAAAAATACTTAATATTTCTCTGTTATGATGAAATATGTAAATTTGTCTTTTTTTAATGATTTTTCTTTGCTTCAAAAATGACTGAAAGAATAAGTTTTTATTATAAAAAATAGCCTTCTAAACTAGTATTTTCCCCACACATATGCTATTCTGAGACTGAATCTCTTGTCTCAGTAATGTCACTGTCAATCTGAAAATTCAGTACAGAACCAGTTCAACTCATGGACCTATGAGTCAGACCCACGTTCTAACTAAAATAAAATGAAATTGAATAATATGTTTAGACACTGTGATGCTAAGCATTGCAATGGCCAGATTGAAAATACCTGGCTTTGAATTGGAACTATTTGAGATTCTTTGCATTATTACACTTGGATACATACAGACAACTTGAAGGAAGTTCCAAAAAAACCTCACACATGTTTAGGAAAGAGAAACTTAGATGTGAGATAATGGTTCGGTTTTTTTTTAATAAAAAGCACCAGCATATGTCCTAAATATAGACTTTCGTAATAGTTTAGTTGCCACACCCTCACTGGTGTTTCTAATTTCGAACCCTCCTCCAAAACAAGGCCTTCAGCTCCCTTTAAAACTCCTCTTAGCAGTGGAGGAGGAACATGCCTTACCCTCTGACACCCAGCAGCAGAAGGATACATTATTTTCCACATGAAGATTAAGTATCGGAGTAATTGAATACTTTTTAAAATTACATGACCAAAAAGAGGAATGTATTCCTGGGTAAGGGGGCTGGAAACCAGCCCACCCATCCTCCAAATGTATCAACAAGAGAAAAGCTACACTAGTATCCCTTTCAAGTGGGACTATCAGTGTTTATCCTGCTCCTTCACTCCCAAGCACAGCCAGAGCTGCCCAGCTGTGCCCCAACACCGCCACATGTCAGAGATTAAACCTCGTTCCTGTAGGCAGGGCAGCCTTGAGAGGGACTGACAAGGTGCCCAGTCTGAATCTCCTCAGCAGGAGACAGAATTAAAGAGAGTGTTACAGCCACTCTGCTGTTGTATGAAGAGCTTCCTCAGACTTCTTTTTCTCTTTTGAAGAGGAAGCTCCCACTTTATTTAGTAAAGATCATAGATTTGCACTGCTCTGGTGATAATCTCTATAAAAAATCTAGGTCCTGGGCTGATTGGTAAATGAGATTTAGTGCTGCTTTTTTGACCTGGTAAGATAAAGGTGTACCAGGGAAATTAGATATTGGGAAAAGGTGCATAGGAAAGTGAATTCCCCCAGGGCATTTTGGACATTGAACATTCATATTTAGGATTAGTGTTTAGGACTTAAAGAGTTAGTTCACAGTTTAGGTCAATAATATTTTGGACATAGTGAATTGAGCCTTCTCTACACTCACTATCTTGAATTGAATGGAAGCCCAAAACTGCTTAAAGTTTCTGAGAGGATTGCTGTCAAGTCATAGAGAACAGATAGAAGAAACATTTTTTACTCCTCTAAGAACTTCTTTGCGTTATGAACAACAAAACATTTTCAGTAGATGTGTGCTGAAAATGAAAGGGACAAGAAATTGATAGTTCAGTAAATGAATCTAGAGCAATGACCAGCTAAACAATAAAAAAATGTGTTTGAGAGACTGGAGTTCATTCTCACTGTCAAAGTGGCAAACAGCTCCCTGTACAAAGAATGGGGATTACAGCATATTCTCTTATCTGTCACCAGATGGAGGAGGATGCTTTCACAAAGACATTTTTAGTAAACCCACCAGGACAGAATTACAATTACCCATTGTGGGCAGATAAAATGAGAAAAGCATCACCAATGCAGTTTTTTGCTGTGACAGCACTTGGGATCTAGACGGCAATTGCAAATGCAGAGCCTTAAGTAAGTGAGCTCAATTACAACTTTATGCATTTTCTTGATTACATCAGCCATTAAAATATGCAGAATAGTATTTTCTAAAAGCTGATTTTCAGGTGAAGACAAAGAAGGGGAAGCAGAAAAGATTCTCATTTTCAGGAGGAAGCTAGAAATCATTGTCTCAGAGTAGAAAGCCAGAATATCACATATAAATTTTTAAGTTTGTTTTATACATTTTTATAAATAGACTTCAAATAAAGCAAGGCATTTACATCAAAGCAGATAACCATTCTATTCATTGATAGAAGATTTTTTTCTTTTCTTTGAAAGTGTCAAATCTGTGATTTAAAAATAGTATGACAGGCTGGGTTGCTGCTGTTAATGGGGAGAGAAGGAGCTGTGTGACGAAGAGACATTGCATCAGATACTAACAAAGAAGTCAAAGACTTTTAACAAAGCACTGTGTCAGTACTGTGCTCTTCATTAGGGATGAAAGGTGCTGCTGCTAGCTTAAATAGCTTATTATCTTCAGGCAAATATATAGAGCAAATTTTAGTGTGCAGGTCACTACTAGGTGTGCCATAGCTGAAACTCACTCGTGAAAGCTTTCCTAATTTACCAGCCAGCAATTGTTGTCAGTCTATAGACACTTCGAGGCAGATTTGTTTGAATAAACTTGACTGTGAAGATTTTGCTCTGAAATAATTCTATTGATGCCATCATACCTAGCCTTGCCATGAAAGTATTTTCTTTGATGCGTGGTGACCTAAGCAGCTGTAAGGCAGGTAAGTCGGTAGCAAGTGAAGTAAACCATGAGGTAAGCCATGAAGAAGCTATTCTATCCAGTTCCCTCCTTTTCAAATAATGCTAATTTACACACATGCATGTTATAGGAGTAATAGAAGGCATATTCTGAAACTCTTGAAAATAATAGTCTTCCTCCAAAACAGAGAGCAATGTACCTGTGCCATAATCTTTAAAGTGAGAGTTTAACCTCTAATACACTGTATAAATAACGTTTCATTTTCCCTTTGGAAACTGTAAAATAGTGAGTCTTATTCCCACACACTTAAAAAAATTAAAATATGATACCTTCAGTCTTTTCTCTCTAGGTTTTAATGACGGTCGGATGATGAACTGAAATTTGGACAGCCAAAGAACAAAGAACACAGCATAGGTTTGATGCCCATACCACAGGTCCTTAACACAAATTAACTGAGAGAATTTTACCTTCCCTGCCTGAGTGATAGCAGAGGGCAACCCAAGCCCTCCAAAAGCCCTCGACCCACCGCCTTCCATGGCCACCTACACTCAATCTCCCCATGGGTAGCAGACAAATCCATTGGTGGACCTCTGACATGTCAGGTGTGCATCTTATAAAAACACTCAGTGGAAAGTCTCTGCATGAGAAGTGATAGCAGTTGGTGTCTATTAGCTTGGAAGAAGCTGTGCCATCCCTTTTGGCATCAGTGTTTTATGTTCTTATTACACATATTTTACAAAGCTAAATCCAAATGTAACTTGATCTCTAAATTAACTGTCTCAGAGGTATTTTAAATCCTAAATTGAGTAAAGAGAGATCAACGAGGCACTCAGAGAAATGAAATACTAAAAGGAGGACGGGGGTTCAAACATAAACAGCCCGTGTTATAGAGAGTCACCAGCTCTGACAGTCTTACACAGAACAGTGCGAGGCTGTCAGAGATGTGTAAGAGAGGCAGATTTTCTGCTAGTAACAAAGCAATTCAGCTAGGAAATTGTGGTCTATACAACAGCCTGCAATCTAGGCTGCAAGGCTAGATTCTTGAGACTGAAAGTTTCTTTCTCCATGTATATTCAGCTCTAAACATAAATGAATTTCAGTCCAGATTCAGGCCTTTACCCACTGCCAAAACATAAGTAGAAATATTGCTCCCATTGGGGCAATCTTTAGCTCTTGTCTGGTTTCGGCAGTGCTGGGAACTTGTTCTATTCAAAAACCTGCTACATATTAGAAAAGACTGCAACCCTGTCTGTCATGATTAATCTTTTATGACTACTGCAGCTGCAAAATATCTCTGGCCTCTGCTGAGCCTAGATTTTAGTTAAACAATAAGCATAATAAATTAGCTAATATTTCAAAGTGTTTTGCAGAGTCCCAGGTCACTTACCATAATCTGTGACCCAGCTCCATTTTGTAGTTCTTCTAGGTGTTTCCAGGTAAACTGTGTGCCATCTTGGGTAGGAGCTATATAACATAGGTCAAGTGGTTAATATTCTAACTAATTTATTGCAGATAAGTCAGTCCTATAAACCTCTGCAGAGGCCCATTTATCAGTAGAAAAAAAAAATTATTCAAGCTAAGAAAATAGATTTCAGAATATCCTTTTTTATTGGGCTTACAATAGTGCTTTCACCCCAAGGTGGGAACAAATTCCTTTTGAAAAAGGTGAGTACCAAAGAGATAATTATATGAAGACAAAATAATCTTCATCAATCCACAGAAAAAAAAAAAAAAAAGAAATTTTTAAAAATAGCATTGGCAGCTAGAGAGCTACCTTGGTGTATACCAGTGCAGTACAGTGTGTTCTATGTTATCTGTTCAGGTGTGCAATACCTGAAATAAATGTGAAGAAAGTAATCTCTAAAAGTTGTCTCGTGGAATTTATTGCTTAAGGATAGAAGTAAGCTTTGAAAACTTTCAGAAAAGGAAAGCAGTTCCTCAAATATCTGCAGATCACTACCAGCATGATAACAAAAGCTAAATTCATAAAAGGCCTAGGAAGAAGAACTATAGGTTATTGTTCAGCTAGAGATTGGTACCTTTGTGTTCTAAAGACAAAAAAACCAAACAAAAACAACCTTATGTTTCCAAAGTAGTTTATCTTATTAATTATGAAGTAGTCAGTTTACAACTGCAAAGACACTCTGTGGGGTGGCATCTGAAGTCTGCTACGTCCAGTGACTCCTTGTGCAAATCCCTCCACTGATCCCTTGACCATGTAGAGACAAGTGACAAGAAACTGGCGTAGTATAAATACTAAGTGGTGAAATTGGGGTTATATCTCACTAGGAAAAGTCAAACCAACTCCAAACATAAATACTCAGAATGTAAACCAGACTGAAGAAATGTATGTATAACTATGCAAATTGTCAGAGGATCTTCTAGCCCAGATTATGCTCCTAATCTAACTATAAGAAACTGATTGTCAGTCTGAGTCAGGAATGTCAGAATTACTGCTCCATTAAATCTAATGGCTCCCAGAAGCAGGAAATAAGTTGGGTTAACTAATATTAAATTTTGTTCATCCAATCAAAAATGTGGTGACTTCTCCCTTCCCATAAAAAAATAATTAGAAATGTGATTATGAAGAATATCTGTACTGTATAGCACAGAAGTCCAGAGAGAAACACCAGGGAATTAAAATGTGTATCTCAGAAAAAATTCCTTCCCCCAAAAGATATCTTGGCACAGCAAGTTACCAGGTGTGCTTTAAATAGTCTAGTAAATTTGTTCCCATTAAAGCTGAGAAAGTGCATTTTTCCCCATTACAAGGAAGTCAGAAAATCCCTTATAAATAGGAGAAAAGCTAAGAGTATATTATTTTTCTCTGTGGTTTTATTTTTAATGCTTACTTGTACTCTGAATGCAAGATTTTTCTTTCAATCGAAGTTTGGAAAATAATTAAAGAAAAGGTGTACTACAATTCCTATTCAGCATGAAAATACCAAAATGGTATACACACAAGTTGACATGGTACAGTGTGTGGTGGATAGCTTTTATGACACCATCAAGTCCTGTCTTATTCCAGTTCTGTGCTAGTGTAGTTGCACTAAAACCAGTGGACTTAAACCCAACAAAATAAACAGGAAGGAGGGATTAGAGGTCCCACAGAGCATGTGGAACATTAGAGAGTCTTTAATGTCTGCTTGTAAAGAGCTGTAGATGCCTGGCCTTAGGCAATCAGATGTTAAATAAATGCCCAAAGCAATTTGATATAATGGGTTCTGTTCTGTGCTAAACAACAAAACTGTGCCCTCTTCTTTCTCCTCTGAGAAGAGCTTATTCCAGCTGTCCAAGCCATTTTTTGTCATTCTTGCCCACAACACACTTTCTGCTCTTCAGCACCAGAGATTCTTCTCTCTGATGTCCTTTATTCCCACCTGGAAACACAGATGGCAGAACTGTCTCCAATGTTGCCAATGCGGAACAGATCAGGCATGGCAGCATCACTGTCAGTCATTTGTCACAAGTTCCCTTCTGATCTCTAGTATGGATTTTTTTATTTTTTTATTTTTTTTTTTTACTAAATAATTTCATTCCTTTTGGCATCTTCCTTGCTCTGAAGGACTTATTCTTTCATCATATGTACGGATGGTATTTAGTGAAGCAGGGTGTTCTTTGCTACAGCAGGGACAGAAATAATTCTAAAGGACAGGTGACCTGAAACAATAAAAAGTGGGCAGATGCAGGCAAATTGCCTCAGTAAGCACTGTGATTGTGTATGATCTTTTCCACCTGCTAATGAATATGCATGTGGAAAATAAGAAACTCTTTTTTTTAAACTGTGTTGAGTTTGCATTGGTAGTGAATAAATCAGGATGATAAAATGTGAAGTCATCCATATTTAAGATTCAACAGAAAATGACAGTTATAATCTGCCCAAGAATAAAAATAGGTTCAGAACCAGAAAGTTTCTGAATGTCAGAAAAAGGAGATCTGTAACACTCATCAAGCATTCAGGTCTGGGACAGGGGAAAGGGCTGTTTTCAGGTAAATTTACAGGTGGGATGCAGTTGGCTGAGGCTATAATTTTCAGAATGCCAGTGATCTTGGTGCTTCTTTTCAATTGTACTGATTACTCTGGCATGCTGAAAATAACTGTATGTAATCAGCACCAAAAAAAAAAATATAATCTGAGAAGACAAAGGCTATCATCAAAGGCTAGTGTGGTAAGTGAAAAAACAAGGCTGATGATAAAACCATAATGGAAACTGGCAGAAGAGAACCTCCACAGCTGTAAATTTTGACATAATCTTGGGCAAGAACTTTGAGGCAGACTTTGTTATGTTAAGAAATTTAGTTCTCTTAAATATCCTAGAATAAGGATCATAAATAGACAAGATAAACAATTTAATACATGAGTTGTATATATTGCCAGCTACTACTTTTTGCTGGACTAGATTAAAACACTTTGGCACTTAAATGTTGACCCTTTCCTAATGGCAGGTCTGGTTTTGACACTCATTATATCATGTACTGCACAAACTCTGGCAGTGCTCCATTATGGCTTAAACCCAATTGTATCTTCAAACTCAATGTCCTCTTGATCATTGTACTGGTGGAGTTGTATTCAGTGCAGTTTCCAAACCAGCATAACTAGACTGAGCCTTTTCCAAAACCCAGAATTCCTGGTTGCTGTATGTTGTTTACTCTCCTACCAGGTGTATACCGGAATAATTAAATGTATAGATTTATTTGTTAACATGGCTGGCTTGGAACAACAGTTGAAATTCAGGTGTATCTGTGTTCTGCATGATTGTGGTTTCAGTAGCCCTCTCTTTTATTTAAATATTAAACAGTTGTTAGATTTAAATATTATTTTACTTTGCAGTATGAATATCCCTAAATAATGGCTGAGATACCTGCACTAAATAGGGAGACAGCAGTTTCAAGTCCTTCTTCAAATTGAGGAATACAGGAAATTTTCCACGAACCTTGCTAATTGGTTATTTAAGCACAAAACTGGTCTCAGAAAGATCAAGTTTCTTGTTTGAGATAAGTGATTTTACATGAGTTTTAAACATCCTTCCCCTCTGGTGCCAGGAAATTACCTTTAGTTCTAAAGGTTTAATGTTCTTTTTTTTTGGTCAACAGTTTCATAAGGATGAAATTCAACCTTCCAGCAGAGAAGCATATGGGGGGAAAATTTTCTACCCTGGGCCTATGTCAGGGTTGTGTCTTGCCATAACCAGAATCTGAGTTGCAATATTGAATGTCACAGTGGTTTTGCAGCGTAACTTCAGGCTGACAAAGTGTGCGCAGCAGCTGTCATTGTTAAAATCAGTGACTCACTGTGAAGATTAAAAATTACTTTTCCTTTTAGTTAGGATCTTCTTGCACCCACACAGCCCAGTGTGAAATTGTGCAAAGATGCTTTGCCCTAAATCTGTCCAACCAAAGACTACAACCAAAAGTGATATTGTACAAATTGATTCTTCAGTAGGGATAATGAACCTAGCTAACCGAACAGCATTGCCTTTGGGAAAAAGTAGCTTGCCTTGATGTGATCTGCCAAAACCATCTGTGAGACCTCTACCCAGCAGTGAATTATTTCCTGTGGGTTGCTTTCTAGTATGTTTTAGCCACTGAGTTGATTTATGGTTGGACAAAATTTAAGATTTAGAAGTCTTAACATGGGCAAGCCCTTGAGGACAGTCAAGGATGCCTGCTTTCCAGGGCTGTTACCTCCTCCCCCTACATCTCAAAGGTCTTTGGTTGAGCCTGAGCCACAGAAGCTTAGGCTGGCCATGTGCTTGTAACCCTCTAAAACTCTGCTATGATCCAGGTTCAGCTGACCTACATCACACTCACAGCTTCACCCCTGCTGAAGTTTAAGCTTTTACTGCAGGCAATAAAAGCACCCTTCAATGCAAATAAGTTTTTTCTTAGCATACAATTGACAGCAAAACAAAAATGGCTATGTGCTAGGAATAGGTGCCAGGACCCTCAGCTTCCTGATGTTCCCAAACAAATGGCCTAGCTGCCATATAGGAGTGAGGTTCCTTTGTGCCTCCTGTAAGTGTTACTTGACAGGCTTCATAAGGCTAGACACAGTGTCATGTTTCTGAGGAGAGCTGTGGGGAGAGCACACGCTCAAGCTGAGAGTAAAACTGCCTGCTGCTCATGCTGGGGAGATGGCAGATGCTTGCTCACCACTCTGAGAGGGTGCCCTGAACTCTGGGAAAGAGAGATTCCAGTTCTGGGAAGTCTAATATGCAAGCTGAATATTGAAAGTGCGGCGTCACTCTCTTCATCTAACATCTTTCTTCAGACTGGATCAGCAGTTTTTCTATTCATCCTGTAGGCTCCCAGTGGAAAACTGGTTCCTGACTTAAATGCCCTTGACTTCTGCAAAGACACACTTCTCCCAAAATAGTTAAAGGACACAAAGAGGTCCCCCAAAGCAGGAATTTCTACCTCAGGCCTACAGAGGTCTTTATGCTTTATGCAGAAAACAAGGGTAGTGGGTGGGGAAGGTTAATAAGGTCTGCCACTGGCTATCCAGGGATGCAAGCTCTGTTAAAACAGGTTTTGCACTAGGCATCCAAATAGTGCAGGCTCAATCTTAAGCTTTTTACCTGTACAAAACATTAAACATAATATGGCCATACAGTAGGTCAACTTTTAATATCCACGTCTGTGTAGGTTTGCATCTGTTGATTCATAGCTAATTAAAATAGTTCTGGTGTTCACCTCTAAATAACATGACTTATTTATATATTTATTTAAGGGAAAAATTTTAAAAAACCACTCATAGACTTTTGAAAAATTGAACACTTGGAAATACATCTCTGCATTTAATGATCTAAATGGTTGCTCAGGAAAAATCTAACAGTTTTGTGGAACACTGGTTAATTTTTGTTGTCTGGGGAGAAGGAAACTTTCAGCATCAATATTTAAAATTAAACTATTGACTTGAACACCTGTTCCACTTTTTCTCATTTTTTTTTTACTGCTTTTATTTCAAGAGTACTAATTTTCTGTGCATGGCAGCACTTGGAACAGGTGCAGTGAAGCACAAGTTAGAAGAATCTGTTTGCTCTGATTGCTGGCCAGAGGGCAACACAAGGCTACATAGCAATGCTGCGGGCAAATGAGCAGCTCTTTCATACTGATCAGTCTGCAAACTACACAACTTTTCCTTCCTGCTTATTTCTTTGTTTGTTTTATTTTTCAAAGAGCTGAACATACCAACATGTTTTCAACATGATTTTAACATTTTCTGGTTTCAACAGTGAGTCGCTGAGAGGTCAGGTTTATTTTAAGAACATGTACATTTTATGTAAAGAGTAAAAGCAGGTGAAATAAATGATGTAATAAAAAGCTGCATAGCTCACATTCAGGCACAAAGAATTAAACTATTAAGTACTCTATTAAAAAGCTTCATGGAAGTTTGCATGCATAATTCCTTTAATTTAAACTTTTATAATTGCTCATACTTTATAAAAGCACAGACTTTTGCATTCTGTCTCAAGATCCCATAGTGCATTGCAAACATTTTGTGAAAAAAACTTCTAACAGCACTGTAAGGTAGGAAAACAGAGAAAGTATCATATGGTTGATGGAAAACAAAACAAACGGGACAATTTTTTTAGCTCTCATGAATTTTTCATGTCTCGAATTATGTGATTTTTTTCTTTAAAAGACCTTATTATAGTCCCATGGTCCTTTGCTTAGTGATGAAGCTGTCCCAGGGGTTTCTGCTTCTTTTCCTCCCAATACACAGCGTCCTCAGCTATACTTGTGCAATTGTTAATGAGGATGCCTGTAAAAGTGGGATGGCAGAATTGTCTGGATTTGAAAGGAGCCCTGATACTGGTTCTCTCCTTAAATTTTTATCTTAACATGGTTTGTATTCCTGATCCATTTCAGTTTCACAGCTGTCCTGTGGCGGTGCTAATGCAAAGGAAGCAGAAGAGAACCCCAGAGAAGGGACAAGAGGAGACATCTGCCTGCTAGAGAGGACACCTCTAACAAGCCATATGGGACTCATACCATTGGATAAAACTAGCTTGCTTTACTAAAAGGCACAAGTATGAAACTAAAACCTGTGCCAGACCTGAACTTTGGGGGGAATGGAAATATGATTGCCCATGTTTTATGCATGTAAATCTAATGAATTTCAGTGAATAAGGACACTTAACTGAGCTCTAATCTTACATTTCTCTTGCAGCTAGGAGAAAAACATGGTCTCCCAGTGTAAATGCATGACACTAAACAGGCCAAAGAATCATACCATGGGCCCAAGAGTGCTGTCTAAGCATTTCTTGAAGTCTGTCAAGCTTGGTGCTGTGACTGCTTCTCTGGGGAGCCTGTTCCAGTGCCTAGCCACCCTTGGTGAGGAACCTTCCCCTAACATCTAGCCTAAATCTCTCCTGACTCAGCTGCATTCCATTCCCTAAGGTCCTGTCACTGGGCACCACAGATAAGAGATCAGTGTCAGCCCCTCCTCTTCCCCTCATGAGGAAGTTGTACCGGGATGATGCCTCACCTCAGTCTCCTCCAGGCTGAACAGACCAAGTGACAGCCACTCCTCATGCAGCTTCTCCTCCAGATCATCCAATAGCTTCATGGCCATCCTTTGGACACTCTCTAATAGCTTTACATCTTTTTTATATTGTGGCACCCGGAACTGGCCCCAGCACTCGAGGAGAGGCTGCCCCACTGCAGAGCAGAGCAGAGCAGAGCAGGACAATTCCCTCCCTTGCCCTGGTGTTGATGCTGTGCCTGATGCCCCCAGGACAGGGTTGGCCCTCCTGGCTGCCAGGGCACTGCTGGCTCATTGCTGTCCAGTACAGGAGTGTCTACATCTGACTGTGTAGAGTGGCTTCTACTAGGGCCCTGCTGGGAGTTTTCACCATGCAGTAAACAGACACAAGTAAATAGGCAGGAATGATCATCACTTTCCTAAGAGGAGAGCTAAAGGGTGAAGCTATTGCTGTACTGAAACTGAGCACAGGCATGCTATTATGTTCAAAGGACCCATGATTTCATCAAAGACATCAAAAGGCCTCTTACTTCATCCAGAACAGAACAAAGCCAATGTGAGAGAAAATGAGAATAATTTCAAAGAACTAGTCGGAGATGTCTCATCATGATACTTAAAAAATACATGATCTGAAAATTAAATTATGACCTAAATATTAGACAATAATAAAGAAAAAATTAAAAAATTAGATCAGAATTATACATCAATCAAAGACACTTATTTGCTTACTTATAAATATTATTCAGATATAACAAAAGAATATAAATTTTGTGAAAATTTTGAAACTTTATTTGAAGAATGTTACTTGTAAGATCTTAAAAAAAAAACCCAAAAAAAACCACAAAAAAAAACACAAAAAGAAGCTGCATTGAAAATATCCATTTCTAGATAGGAATGATGAAGTTTCTGTCTCAGTGTTTCACTGGACATTTCATCCCAATCCTCAGAAGCATGTCTATGGGAAAAGCTGTTAAAATCAACAGCATAGAACTGTCTTTGTTTTTAGAAAAAAAGCTTTTCCTGACATAAAATGATCAGTTCAAAGTGTTCTCACCAGCTCTTATTGCTGTTGCTAGCAGCAGTGAATTCTTTGCACAGAAGAGAATTTCTCTCTTGTGCTTCAGGATCTCTTAATCTTAAAAACAAGCAAACAATACCCTGAGAAAATAAGACAGATAAAAAAATAAAGAGAAAAGAGAAATTAAAATATTAGTGGAACAGGGGATTATGTACTAGGGAAGGAAAGGTGGGAGAAACTATAGGAAGTTAGCTGATCAGCAGTAGGTCAACATGTTATTAGCAACTCCTGACAAATTTTGGTTTAGACTAAGAACATTAATACTGCCATTCTTTCTCAGAAAGCTGCAGTTTTCCCTCTAACTATCAGCAGTGTATTTTGTTATTTTTCCTTACCTTTATCTGATAGACTGCCAGGGAACCAATATACAAAGTAGACCTGAAAAATCAAATTGATTATTTTTTGCAGGTCCAAAGGATAAAGTTGAATATTTTGGTAGAACCAGATCAGAAATAACTGCATTTTTAGATTAGCTCAGGAAGAGCTCCCTCTCTATAAACTCAGATGTCTGTGTGCAAAGAATGCCTAAATCCACCCTTTTCCCTGAACTATGGGCAAAGGATGGGGGGAAAACCACTGTGTGAAAGGGTGTGCAAGAAGAGGGAGGATGATGAGTAAGACTCCTTCAGCTTAGGTCACTGGTTTCCATTAAATGCACTCTGGTAGTTAGACACCCTGTGACTAGGTAGCTCTTTGCTTGATCTTAGAGACACCAAGTTATGCCAGAGTAGTGAGCCAAAACACATTCCCTATTGCAACATGGCTTTTGCTTCACAGCACTGAAGGGCTGCTTTACTGAGCAGGTGCTCCAGTCAGGAAAATGAGCACGATCTGAAAGAAGTTGAGGTTAATACTTATGAAGACTCTTTGCTCTGAACTTAAACGAATGAAAGTAGCCTTTAATGACTGCAGTTAAAGTAAAACAAGTTGAAAGAGATGGCATTGCTGCCAGAGGTTGCCCTGAATGCATTTTCATGGTGAACACTTTGTTATCATTTTACCTTTTGTATTGGTCCCAATTCTCAGTAGGCAAAGAGAGGTAGGAAGATGATGAGGGACAACTGTAGGAGAATGGCTATAGATGTTATAATCTCTGAGTTTTAAATTACAGCATCCAAATGTGTTAATGGTTTCCTTGAGACCGATAATCTTATGATTCCTTCTGATGAATAGTATTCAGGAGTGTATCTCTTAAAGTGCTTTCATAACCCACTTGATTACCATTCCTGTCCTATACAAATTATTTACTTGCATTGACAGAAAAGACAACTGTGCCTGTGATAGTTTGACGAAGAAGAAAGAATTCGAGTTTCATTTTGAAGTAGACTTACTGTTTAAAAGAGAATTGTAAGTTGCTTAAAATCTCTCTGGGTAGCATCAGCTAGATCACTCTAGCTGATGTCAGTAACCTGAAGTTAAACTACTTGGTTCCCAAAGTCCAGTTGGTGACATTATATGTGGAATGTGCTGAGAATCTAAGCATTTTGGAATTGTTTTTTAAGGTAATTTGGGCTAACAAGAACATGAACTGACCTATAACCACCTGTTCTGTGTTTCTAGAGCCAAATTCTGTGTTTTTCCACTGAACTTCTTCCCGTACTCAGAGCTGCTGGTATAAAGCCTTGCTGGTAGTTTTCCACTTTATCTGTGATTTCTTTTCTGGAAGAATGAGATGCTTATAAGAAAGCTGAGGCTAAGGAAATGTCACAGTGAAGCATTATGGAAATTCAATGTAATTGAAAAGGAAGGAATAACAACAAAAGTGCAAAATGCTGGATGAATGCCCTCCATGCTTCAAAAGGCTAAAGAAAAAGAGCTGTTTTCAACTCCTGAAATTTTCTTTCAGAATTGGGTAGGTAGGACCCTTTTTCTAATGTTCTAATATTTTCAATTTTCCTACAGAAGTTGTGTAATGCAACTCTGCATCATATTTTAGGGTTCCAAGTTTCTTTATCTTGTTGCTCCTAACTTCTGTGAATCTTCAGCTTGTAACATGCCAAAACTTAGTTAGCCAAAAAAGAGTTGTCTGGAAGACTACCTCTGAAAATTATATGGCTCATGTTCACCACTCATCAGTGGAGGAATGTTACCGCAAAGAGGCAGTTATTTTATTTCTTATGTATTTAATTGTGTTAATATATAGTAATGATCTTTTTGTCTGTCAGCCTGAAAGCACCATTCTTTCAGCTGTTCCGTTGAAGTACTCAAATTGTCAAAAAATGTTAAACTACATCCTTTCAAATGATTTAATGTAAGATTTATTTCAATGGAAAAAGAAACAAGGCAGAGGGGAATCCATTTATACAAAGAATGATTTAGCTGTCTATGTCAGAGTCAGCCATACAATTTGAAATTAAAAAGGTAGTTGATGTAAGGGACACACTTTTGTGAAAATTTTAATGACAAATGCTTCCATTTTCCACCTGTTTTTCCTTTTCTTTTTCACAGAAGCTGACACTGTAATAGGCCTTAGCAATTCTAAATGCAAGTGAACACAGGGAACAGAGATTCCTTTCAAGAGTGGTCATTACCAAACACAGAAATTCAAAAAAAATATCAGTGCCATTGTCTACATTTGAAACATAATATTCTCCCCCAGATTTATCTTCTTTTCCTCTCTTTTATTTTCATATTGAAGCCCATTAATGATTATCCAATGTCATACACCTAGCAGATGCATCATCTTTTTTTTTCAAGGGTATTTCAAAATTTCTGAAAATTATGAGTTTTTCTTTAAATTAATATATTCTTACTAACCCTGTAAAGAGATGACTTTTTAAGAGGTCCCATTAACACACATACAAAAACTGACAAAAAGAAATATAACATGCCAAAATCTTACATAAGAAATGGCCCCTCTTTCTTTCTTGTTTTGTAATTCTGGCTTATTTTTAGCTCTGCTTAAGCTTAAATTATGAATCCATTGTCAAAGTTAGTCATCCATTTGAACTATTTCTCAAAATACTGTCAGAGAAGGGACTGAACCTGATAACTCAATAACTCTCTCACACAGGTCTTTGCCTATGCAAATTTGATTTCTCATCTATTTGGAGTAACACGAACTTCTGTTTCTCACATGCCTGAGAATTCTGCTGCAATGTATAGTCTTGCTATAACTGTGTCCTTTTTTTCCAAATGCAATTCTTGCTCCTCCCACGATCAGCTTTCAGGACCAGCTGCTGACAGCTCCTCCATAATCTCATTACCTGTCCTTGCACAAAAAAAATCTCTGCCCCATCACCTCTCTCCTGTGGATGTGGGGTAGGACACTCACATTCCCTCCAATCCTGTTCTGTTAATTTACTTCATGGTTGCGAGATCAGAGAGTGATGGCTTTGAAAAAGAAAACCAAACCTGGTAAAGAGGTCATAAATCATGCCAAAAGAGAGAAAACTATAAATCTGAAACCCTTGACATCAGAGGGAGTGGTTGCAGATAAAAAGTGCTTATAAAAATTAATTATCTTATCTCCTTAAGCAGAAGTCAAATAAGCAGTTGGGGGGTGTTGGTCATGATATCACACTCTACAGAATACACAGTATTCAGGTAGGAATCAAGGCATCATATACCTAATTTCAAAATAGTGTGAATCAGTCAGTCACTGCCCCAGTGAGGAAAACAGAAAAAATTATTTTGCATTCAGAAAGCAACTAGCTGAATACCAACCACTTGCATTTTGTGACAGGTGTCATAGAGTGTTGTAACACACAGTACCACGTCAAAGAAACATATAAGAACACAGAAAGAGTATTGGGTCTTGAGCATTGTTGGCCAAATCATTCTTTTTTTCTTATTCTTCTCATTCCAACATGGAAACACGCAGAACTCTTCAAATGTCACAGTAAAAAATTGGATAAATCACATTTGTGTGAACATAAAATTCAGATCCTCTGTCAAAGACTCAAGATCACATTGGGAAGCAAGAAATAGCATCTGTCACAGCCCTTCCATGCTGAAATGAATATAAATTTAAGGAGTAAAGAGGAGCTGTAAAAGAAAATGCACAGTGCAAGTCTAAACCAGAACCGTATTCTAGGAAATTCTATTTTGAATGGAGAGACAGATTAAGGAGTGAGAAAGATATAGAAATATGAACTAGAGATTGGAACAGAGTGAAAAACTAGCCACCTTTGGGGGCAGTGTGATTGAAGATACACAACTGTATTTTAACAGAAAAGGAACAAAATTGCAGGATGGCAGATGAAGTATCATGCCTCAAGGAAATATAGAAGACCTCAGGGAAAACATTTTCTTAAATGCTAATTTCAGCAAAATATTGAAAGGAAAAGTAAAGGAGCATAAGATAGAAGAAAATGCCTTCAAGAAAAAATAATCACGGGTTTTTTTAAGATTTGGTGGGAGTCTGATTTTATGGTAGAAAAAGAGAAAAGTAATAAAAGTTGGGATTAATCTAACCTAGTCTCACTTAGTTTCCTCTCTAGGCAATTCAGAGAAATAAGCACTTTTAAAGTGCATCTCACCCCATCTTCCACAAGTCTTCTAAAGTAAATCAGACTAGTGGTGGCTTAAAAGTTTCTGTGCCTCTTTGTCAGCTAAAAGAAGAGTCTAAAGTGACTAGCTCAGATGAAAATATCTAGATTGCAGATGTCTACATATAATTTCCCAAAGTGTCGGAAACTCCACAGGGAAATTTCAGAACAAAAAACTATGAGATGGAACAGTTTACACAAGTGTTCACAAGGTCCCACCTCAGCATCTCATGCTGACATGTAAAGTCAAACTGTTTGACATTCTATTGGACAAACTTTGGTGTTTGAAGTACGGGTAGAAATCAGAAGCTAAAAAAAGCAAACAAGAGCCAACTAAATCACAACAGAGGTGCTAAAATGCACTGACATCACTCTCCTAATGAAACAAGAGTTGACCAGCATAGTCTGGAGAATTCAAGACTTCTGCTAAGTAAAACCACAGAACTATCAGAGAACCCAGAAATAACACTATACTCTGAAGGAGTGACGTTCATTTGGAGCATAACGATGAAGAACAGAAGAAGATAGTGCAAAACAGCAGACTAGATTCAGGGCTTAAGCATCTTATTCAACCCAGGTGTCACAAAGAAGGACCTTTGGGAGTACTCTCCACTTCTTTCATTCATGTTAGAGAGTTTACTTGGCTACCAGTAATTATTGTCGCTTTTTCCTTTCACACTGCTATTACCAGCTCTAAACCCAGCCCTCTGCACAGCTTTATCCTTCTACATTGGCACAGAAATAGGAAATGTACAACAGCAGAAGAAAGCTGATTTTTTTACCTCTAATAGCAAAGCTAATACATAGCTGGGAGGACTGAAAATCAATAATATGTTTGGAAGAATTAAGTTCTTCTGGTTTTCAAGGGAAAGACTAATATGAAAAAATGAAGATATCATTAGGGGCAGCCCAGCTTCAGCTGAATCAGAAGGGAATGTGTGACGTAAGCTTGTGTCTTGGACTGTGACAGGTAGATGCCCAGATGAAGCTAAGTGAAAATTAAGTGCTCTCTGGAAAATATTAAGAAAAATGCTTAGCAGAACAATCACACTGCTTAGTAAAAATATTTAGGGGCAGCAAAGGACTGAATGGAGATTCACTATTTTCAGCAGTCATTCCTGTGAGCTGTGCTTACTTTCTCTCTTGTGGCACCCTAACAATAAAACACTATGGTCATGTTTTCTGTCTGGCAGAGTAAGTATTTTATGAATGCCTACAAAACAGAATAGCTTTGGCTGGAAGGAGTCAGAGAAGCTATGTTTGTCCAGGCAGCAGGTGATGCATTTCAGAATATTTTTAGAGCTGAGACTGAAATTACTACACTCACAGACAGTGGCCTTAAAGCTGCACTTCTGGGCTTGGGTCAGGTACTGCACAACGCCAGACCTGAAAACTGTGTTCTGAGCTTCCTGAATTAAGGAACTTCTAGAGATAAAAATAAGCAGGACTTCAAGCCCATTTTTGGGTCTCATAATAGATCCAGTGTAAATAGAGTATATAGCAGCTCAAGATTTTGACCTTTCCTAGAGAAGCATTTAGGGAACGTTAGGGAAGCATGGTTTATTGGTTTCAGTTGCACCCAGACCTGATCAGCAGCTAAGGAAAAACACTGTGTATCTACATTTTTTTACACAATGTTTACATTGTGTATGTCTACAATTTTACACAATGTGGAGAGTGGTCAGTTTTCAGGTCCCTGATTCCTGTGGGGGAACTACTAGGGGACTGCAGTACAGTGTGGAATCCCAGCACAGAGTGTGTAAGTGTGTCTAGCCAGCTCTGTTAGTAGGAGTAGATGTTCCCAAACATCTGGAAGATTGGGAAAAGGACCAGAGGACAGTCACTCTAACTAAGGAAGAAAAGCAATGTGTCCAGTGACAAAAGAGAAGTATGCTCTGACCAGTGTGGAATGTGTCTCAGTGCCTCAAGAATATCTCCATCTTTGAGACATTGCTGGTACCATGCTCTGAGGATGTCCAGAATCCCAGAGTGCTGAAGCTGGGCTATTTCCATTGTTCAGGGAAAACATCTCTCCCTTTATGCTTGTACTGCTTCGTACTACCCATCGGACATACATGGTTGGCAGCCATCAGAGACAACACGCTGAACTAGACGGACCCTTCATGCAATCCTGGAGAGATGCTCCAATGCCCATGGCTTTAATTGCAACATTACCTTTGTTTTTACACACATTTGTATCTGCCTATTATTCTTCTCAGTAGGAAAGCACTTTCAGTGTTTTGTCTTAAGTTAGAAATATCAGAACAATAGCCTTCCTTCATTATCTGGTCTATGCATTTGTTTTGTACCCTCCATTTAGTGCTTTGCACATTGCTTCTCACTGCAGGGCTTTTGCAGGTTAAAATGAAGAAGATTAGGCAGAAATCCATATTGAAAACTGAGAAAACAGTACAGACACAAAATGAAATTTCTACCCTCAGTGTATGCTCTGCTATACTTCAAAAGTCCATATTAATAGTGTTTTAAGCATTGCCTGAATTGCAAATGAAAGGCAGTTTGTGACATGCAGCGGAGTCAATGGAATCCTTCTTTTAAATGTTATAATTAAAATAAAAGTTGTTTTTCCACCACTGCCAGAAGTAATCAGACGAAAGAAGGAGCTTTATATAAGCGGAAAAATCATTACAGGCTGAGTGTCTTTGTACACTAATATTAGAAGCTGTCTATAGCTGAATAAATACTAAATACTCTTTTATAATGCAAGGTAGGTTGTGTGTTTCAGCTTTAATAGCTACTAACTCATTTAACTGGAGGGTGACATGAGGCTAATCAAAGGTCGCCCGAGCCCTGGTTGATGTTGAATGGGAGTTGACAGCTTTCCAGAGCAGCGCACAATTCATGGGGAGGATTTTTTTTTTCCTGCAGGAGCAATATTCATCTGGGATTGACACAATGCTGAGTTTCAAAACGATTAATTCAAATCCTTAAAGACTCTGGAAAAGAAGACAACTTTTCAAGCCTTATCCTGGAGAAGAAGTGTTCACCTGACAAAGAAATTCTGGTCTCAGGCAAATTACTGAGTTCCAATAGCAATATGTTTCATAAATAGCAGCAGGAATCAGGAACCTGCTCAGACAACAAAACACAGGTTTTGTATTTTAATAGAAATTAAAATTTCAGGCCAATTATTTTAATAGAAAATAAGCATGTACTTTTGCATTCACAGGGACAAAACAATAGAAAACAACAACAAAAAAAACCAAAACAAGGAAGGTATGCGAATATTGATATTTAAGACTAAATAAGATATACTTCAAACATCCACAGTCCTTTCCAAGCACAAAAAACTAGCAGTGACATGATGAATGTAAAAGAACAGATTAAAATGCCAGACCTTGTTTTTTAAAATCCCTGTGTCTGACAGCATCATAAGATTGAATTTGTGTGGTATATTTTACTACCTTTGAGAGTAAAAGTTTGTTGTTCAAATGAGTGCATGTACACGCTCTCTGGCAGATGGAAGTGTTGTGATTGGGCATGCAAAGTGATTATCCTCCCCTGCAGACATGCTGAATGCAAGTGAGGATACATGTGAAGATATGTAGCCTATTGAAACAGTAAAATGTTACCCAGAACAATTGTAAAATGTTACCCAGAACAAAAATACACCTTTTCAATAGACATTGAAATAGTTTTCTCTAAAGAACTCTTACAACCAAGGTAACCCTTGAGTATGCAACACACATGCACACAAACAGGTTCTCTTACAATATACTTTGGTAGATACTTTAATAAAATGTACCATTACAGAAATAATTATACAGGATTTAAGATCAGGTCAAGAGGAAATGTGAAACTCATCAGTTAGGGGAAAAAAATGAAAGGAAATATCATACAATTAGAAAATAATTAAAATTGTAATGAACCTATCTCTGACAAGGATATTTGTCCATGAACCCATGGAGAGAGGGGATGTTCTTTGAAAAAATAATGAAGTAGAAAAAATGCTTTGCCATGTGGCTACAAATGAGATTAAAAAGGCTTTATGTCATTGGGTAATATAAAGAATTACATAAGTTTTGCAACTGCAGGGTAGAATATACCCGTAAATATGTCTGAAACCTACAGATATCTAAACAGCCAACTGAAATTCCATAATCCTCCCTCTGTCAATCAATAAAAATAGTTTTCCAGAAAAAGATCTTCAGGATGGTGACTATAATCACTGTGGAGGAGATGGTCACCGTGCAGAACACACAGTCAGAAGTGTTCCTCTGTATCTGTATCTCCATTTATAACACCACTCTGAATTTCAGCAGCACTGGATTTGAAAAATTAGTGAACTGAAAAATGGTATGTAAGCTTCACTGCTGCCAATCTCCTGCCATTACCACCAGGCAGCAGGAGCAGGGTACCATACCTTCCCAAAGGAGAGATATGACAGAAGTCATTACAATTTCTAAATACCTGTACCAAGGAGAGAAAACGAAACCAATTGAAACTAGCAAAGATTCAGAAAGGTGGAAATGGCATTAAAAATCTGAGCAAAATTTTCTATTCAATTTTAATTTTTTAAAAAAAAATAATTATTGACAACTAAAATGTTTCATCTTTTACAGCTTAAAATTTCAGCTCTTGAAACTACTGTGAGAAAAACTTAAGTGTCAGGGGTTGTGAAAATTTGTCTGGTGGAATTCTCTGAGTTTTGCTTCATTCCTAGCAACCTCTCTCCACTAGCTTTCTTTGTGTCATTTCCATTAGTTCTTTTTCTGTATAACTGCACTCCTCTTTTGTATGTGCCCTCGCAAAATCTGATATTATTTCTTTTTGGTTTCCTGATGTCCAGAAGGCTTGACTGCAAGTGGGCCTCCATGAAGCCTTCATTAGCACCATGACTGACAGCATTAGTTTCCACCTTGGAACATCAGGAAGCTCAGACTATCTGGGACAATATCAGAGCAGAAGTTCTCTTTCTTTTCCATTTTCTATTCTGCCCCATCTTCTCTCTCATCCTTTCAGTTGGCTTCTCATTGCTGATGAAGTAGAAATACTGTTTCAGAAAAGAGAACATATCCTCCCTTAAGTATTTGTGCTGATAGTTAATGCATATTAAAACCAAATTACCTTCAAATAGTTCTCCTTTGCCTTTCTCCTTCCCCGATATATTAGAAAGAGGCACTAAAACAATTTGTAGACTACTTTTCAAAGGGCAAAGTCTCACTCAGGACTCTTTTATTCCTGATTAGCCTGACCACACATTCAGTAAAGTGCAATTAAAGATCTGCTCAGCAGTGAGAGTATGGGAATTAAAGGGAGGAAACCATGGCCTGATTTTTTTATTTCAAGTATTTTTCCATCACAGTAATCAACAATATAAAGGTTTCCTAAGGAAAAATTCCACAAATCAGCCACATTCTAGCTTTCTTCAAATCTATAATTTTCACTGCTGTCCCTAGTTTGGATTTTGATGGTGTTGGTTTATTGCACTTTCAATATTTTTTGGGTGTTTCTTGTTATAAAGCTCAAGTCTGGGAATGGAAAGGAAATGTTTCTTGCACAAGTATGTTGCTGTAGTCATCCTTTCTCTATTAAAGTAAATTGATTAAATTTGCAGACATAGTCAATTCCAAGCACAGCAGGTACTTGATTTCTTGACAATGGCATTGTCCTACTTGTCCTCTACTGTTGTAGTCTAGTTGAGTTAAAATAAGAGGAATGTGTGAAATTTAGTCTACTGTCAATCAATTTATGTGCTGCTTAAGCAGTAGCAAGCAATTCTCCCTTTCTATGTAGATCTATTTCACCATTTTGACAGGAAAATAGTAAATAGCCCACTAAAGTGGACAGTGCAAATTATTAGCCATTTTGCATAAGAGAATTCTTGATTTAGCTTGTTTTTCAGTAATTTGTGGATATCTATTATAAGGTAGTGAACTATTATTTCCTGAACTACCATCTGCTGAGGGTGAAAAATATGTAATAACATCTCCAATATGGTGGAATTTGTCAGTTAATATGCAGGTAGTGTGGGAAGCAGCCCTTCACACAGATGTTAAGTGAAAAATAGAGTATTTACACTTATATGTGATAATTAGGATCACAATAAGATGACAACCCTACTTAAATAACAGAAGTCTTTTAAGTCAAATGCCCAAGAATAGTTATGCTAAATACGTACCTGAAATATCTGAGATGGGAATGAGATAAGGATCAGACAGCAGGTTTATGATCTAGGTAGAGAGGAGAGGAGTTGCTGGTTTCTTTAGCTTGCAGCTCTGATTTTCCTGAGGTCAGAGGTACTTCACCAAGGTACTTGAGCAGTACAAACCTTTATTATTCCCATTTGCTTGCCCAGGTATCCTTGCAGTTTTTCAGTACCAAGTGTTATCAATTTAAACTTATCTAATCAATCCAAATAAAGTCCAGAGCCTGGAGCAGGGGCTATATATTAATTTGCACTTGATCTTCCCTTTGTGTAATGCAATCATGCTGATATCGTCCAGTGGACAGCTCTGGTGACAGATGCAAAGGAACCCTGCTAGCCTGTGATAACCAGCTTCTGCATTGCCAGCAGCATGCCAACTAGCTAGCTTGAAGGCAGTGCTCCTGCAAAGTATGGTCAGAGCCAGACGCTGTCAAGGGCAGCAGACAGCTGACGATAGCAACACATGGTCCTGTTCTTTGTTTTGCTCACAGCAGCTCCCTGGAAAGCTGAGCTGAATGCTGCTGGTACCAGGAGAAAAGATGGGGTATGTGGCATGCAGGAATCTGCACCAGAGGGGTCTCTCTTATAACCATCCCTGCTTTGAGCCTTTTGTTTGGGCACCATGAGCATTGCACAAACAGCTGCTGTAAGCAAGGTGTATGCTAAGTAAAAGTACAAAGTAATTACTTATGGATATATTGTTTATCAGCTCTACCCCCAGCAGAGCTAGGCTTAAGGAACCCCTGGTAGTCTCAGCAGTAGAATCCTCACCATGAGTTCTCTGGAGACCGGGAAAAAGTATCTCCGGAGGCAAAGGGTTGGCCTTTGCTGCTCCCTGGAGTTGATTCTCAGAGTGGCTTACTTGCCATAGTCCAACGTTTTTTAGTATTTTCTGCTTTTCATGTTCATGTTTTGCCTCTTTAAGACCCTGTCACAACAATCCAGCCTCTTCAGTTTTACCTTTCTTATCTCATGTGGCTCTCCTTTACAGACTGTTTCACAGCTCTTCTGCACTACACAATTTCCTCATCAGCCTAAGCCAAGGTTATGCAGCTGGGACATGTTAGACCTGGGCTAAGCCATGGGGAAGGGAGGTGCTAAAAGGGGGCCACAGAACAAGTGGGTTACAGATACTGAGGTGTAGCAGATTGAAAGTTGACTCTGGACCAGACACGCTGAACCGTTTCTCTTTCCTGAAACAGAAGCCATTACTCCTCTCGCTCTCCCACCAATAACTTCAAGGCCCCCTAACGACGATAGTGGCAAGCTGGTACCATACAACAGACAGCAAAATCTATTTTTACCACTATCACTGAAAATCCATTCATTAACTGCTTTGCTTGGAGCTTATCCTGGCCAGAAGAGATGTTAGACAGTATGGTCAAAGTACCCTATGACAGCTTGATGTTGGATGCCCAAGATTAGGTAGGGATGATATAATCTTGTCTCCTATTTTTCTCCTTGTATCTCTGAAACCTGCCTCCTGGAAAGAATCTTTCCATCAGAGTTCCTCCAGCTGATCAGAATATTATGCAGAGAACAAACTAATTCAAACGTTCTTTCCTTTTCTTAGGGACCTGCCTGTCGGAAGTGAGAGGATGACCATCTCTACTACCACTACAGTTACTTAAGCACAAGGTCTTGTCAGTGAATACAGAGAGCAGAGCTCCCCTTGCAGGACTCAGACTAAACCAAGGGAAGACACAGACCTTTGTTCAAAATCTTCTGCTGAGATTCTGCGTTGCAGGAGCCCAGACTACAATTATCTAACCCCTCATTTTTTTTATGTGTTAAATGGCATTACAGACAAACATGATTTGATGTTTTTTTCATAAACTAGACTTAAATGTAATCATAAGTTTTTCTTCAAGGCATAAAATGATTATTGAAAGAATGAAGGAAAACATGCTATGCCTCAATCCACGAGTTGCATAATTCTGTTAGCTAAATATAATTAATGAAGTCTTTGAAGCAGCATTGCTAGTTGCTTCAAGAGACAGAGAATAAAACAAGAACTTACTACCATGTGACTAACTTTTTGGGTTTTGACAGTTGGCTTTGGCAATTTTCTTTGGTGTTTATTTACATGAGGAGGTCAAAAATGTCAAAATGACTTTATTATTGTAGCAGAGTATAAGCATTTGGGCTTTACTTTACAGTCTCTGAAGCTGATGGAAAATTTGCCAATTACTCCAGTAGCAACAGAATAAGACACTTAATTGGAAGCATGCAAGCCGTGATAAGAATATACCAATGTTAAAATGCAATTCACTGAAAATTCTCTTAGGTTTTAGAAATAATCTGATCAAGAATTGGAAGAGAACAAGCTATCCAAAGTCAAAACGTCTGTATAAAAATCTCTTTCTGCTTTATTTGTTTCCTCAAGAAATTAATTCAATGCAGAAGCATTATTCAGCATAAGTCAATACAAGGATTAATTTAAATATCTTATCTTTAAAAATCTTATCTCATTAAAAATCCCAGTTAAATATTGAAAATTTTCCTAGTTTTGGGCTGAGGTCAAATCAAGCCCATCCAAAGCCTTTTTACCTTTTGCCTTATTAATATAATTTAAAAAAAAAGAAAAATAAATGGTATGTCTGTGGGGGTTAAACTTGATAAAGTATAATGGACATAAATGTAATGTTCCCAGCAAGAACCAAAGTATGAAAACAACAGATAAGAGAACTCCTTTCAGGGAGGCTTCAGTGAGGTGTTGCTGAGTTCCTAGACCTTTACATCTTTGAACTGGGCACCTGTGAATTTTCTGGATTATGTTCCTCTGCCTTTTGTACACTTCGTGGATTTTGGAGCAATCTAATTTATCTCTTTCTTTCCCTTTCCCTGAGCTGGCTGTAACAATGTAAGAAGGATTTGGATGAGAGCATAAGGAACAGAAATGTTGTGTTCAAATGCATTTTGATAGATTTTCATAAATTGTTTTTGGGCAGCCATAACTTGCTCTCAGCACCTGGGAATTTAAAAATTGCATATATGCACCACTGGTATTTGACAAGTAAAAGGTACCTGAACTAAGCTTAAAATATTTTTATGCTCTGGCAAGCTCAAAAGTTATCAGTATTAAAAGCATACTCAGCCCTGTTAAATCAAGTCTTCTCACCCCCACTGCCGACACCCCCACCTTATTCTACCAGCATTACTTTTCCTCACCCAGAGACCAACGGGTATCCAGAAATACTGGCTGAAATATTTCAGCCATATGTGCAGGTGTTGAAAGGCATTTTAGTAGGGCGAAAATAAACTTCATGAAGGACCCATGGGCTTCTGTTTGTTCAGCCTTGCTGCACAGGGGAGGCAGGGGCAACACTGACACCTTCTGATAAGAGGCAGGCACATCCATTCCCTTGCTACTGCAGAAAATGAAGCAGGATGCTCTGCATCTGCAGGAGTGGGTGGTTCTCACATCTATTTCTCTTCTATTTCTGTGGTTTCAGGCATCTCCCCAAGTCCTTTCAAACATTGCACCTTTTCAATATGCAGCTTGATGCAAGTTTCAGCTTAAAAGAGACATAAGAGAAAGAAAACAGGGGGATGAGGGCTGGCAGAGGCCTCCACTGGCAGAACCTATCAGAATAAATGCAACCGTGTTATTTCTACATTGAGGTCTTCCCATTTTTAGAAGTTCAATTGCAAAATACTATCAAATGTGGGAATTAGATTGAGAAAGTCATTAGGTCATTGGACACTGCAGATAAAGAGCCTGAAGAAATAGACTTGTTTTTCCAAAATAATCATTTATAAAGAGACACAGATTTAACTGCAAAGGGAGAGTTATAAGGTAGCCAAAGGAGCAGATAATAAATAAAAATGCTTGGGCTTAGTGAAGAAAATTTTGCTTTACACATATGAGTTGTATCACATTGCTTACAGGGGGAAAATCCAAAATAGAAGAATCTGAAAAATGATGTTCGCTGGAGTGAATGTAATGGGATTCTGTTTGCTGCAGGAAATCTGGGAAAATACAATGCACTGGTTTTCCATTTGTATTACCATAGTCACAAAATCCACTTAGTGCCAGTGACAATTTGAAACTCCTGTTTATGTTTTGTCCAGGCCAAGCACACATCTGAGTTCTGTGTAGGATTGGAATTATAAATTATAATTCCATTATAATTCCATTATAAATTATAGTAAGATCAAGTTACCAGTGAGTGGATTAAGAGTAAATGGCACTTGATATGCTCAGATCAATATCCTGCCCTTGTTCTCCCTAAACACATACATCACAACAGGTCAGGCTTCATACAGAACTCGGATTCCTGCCAGGCTAGCTTCTTCCTGAAACTCTTTATTCTGGAGGTAAGAAATCAGGGGAAGTGTTATGGGGTGCTGGTCTTTTTTCAGCCAATGCACCAGAGATACTTTGCAAAGGAAAATACAGGAAGGGATGATACGTGCTGAGCTTCAACCTACTACTGTATCAGGGCTCAGCTGCTATATCTATTTATTTATTTATTTATTTATTTATTTATTTATTTATATGTATATATCTGGAAGCTGCAAAACACTTCTTTTTATCCCACACAAGAAATAAATAACTTCATTTCTCAGTTAATTTATTTTTAGGATAAGGCACTGCAATTATGTTTCATAACTGATACTATGGGACTCAGGAGTCCTAGAGAATACTGCTTCTGAATAACAGCAGATATTCACCTCATTTTTCAGTTAAATAGCTATAGTAGTCTTGAAAACTATTTTAATTAACTGAAGAGGTCTAAGTTCCTTTTGTAAAAAGTGGCTATCTCTACCATCCTAGATCCAGACCCATAGAATCATAGGATATGCTAAGTTGTAAAGGGCCCAACAGAAACAACCGAACAAAAAGCAAAACCAAGACAAAAACCAAAGCAAGCAAACAAGCAGAAGAAAAAGGGTTTTTGGGTTTTTTTGTTTTTTTTTTTTACTTTCTTCACTAACTCAAGTTTAACAGCAGCATTTATTATTGAGGAGGAAAATTAAGTGCATTAGAATTTAAAACCAAGATGTAGAAATTGTTTCACTATACCAATTCATGTTTAACTTTCTGAGGCTTTTTTTTTTTTTTTACATCATTCATTCATGTCATTATTTCTCATTTTTAATTAGTACTGAAACACTGATTTTACTATACTTGTGCACATGGTAACTCCAGTATTCTGTCTTATGAAAGAAAAATCTTTCTAAAGAGCAGTTAGAGTCAAATGCATCTGTTCAGCCTTGCTGTGGACTGCCTCAGCAACATCTCCCCAGACTGCAGTAGCAGCAGCCAGGCATACATTCTGGTATTTGCAAATTTTCTCTGTGAGGAAAGCCGTTAATACTCATTGCAGGAATTTCAGATCAAAGCCATTTAACAGGATAAGGATTGGGAACCCACCAAAGAGACCTGATTTTTGCAGAAGTCTATATCCAGCAACAATTTTAATACAGGGAGATTGCTTTTATGTGGTAACTCTGCCTCACTTTGGCTTCCATTCTTTCTTATACACATTTTATATGACATAAGCCTGGGTATGAGCTTGGTCATTTCAGTGACTGGCTTTTATTGCACACTTGCATTACTGACTGACCCCATTACTGCAGCTGTATACAACTGCAGCAATAACATATCTTTTTTGCACAAATGACATTATTTCCTTGTTCTTCTAAGGAATACAGTACCTTATTCTCCTAATGAATCATATGAATATAGATTCTCTATAATGAATCAGAAAAAGACAGAAATCTGTATTAGTTTCTTTATGTTTTTTTTCCACATAGACTATTTCATGTAATTGAATGATGAGGAAGCAGTTTATTGTCTGATGGAAACTTGCATTTTTAGGACTTAAGAAAGAAGTTGCAGAACATAACTAGCTCTGTTAAAATTTTGAGACACATTTTCAAAATTTGTAGAACATCTCAGCAAATCTATAAAAACATTACTTTATCTATGTCCAGTAACAAAGCAAATAAAAAGAGTATAGGTGATTTGTCTAATAGACAGCGTTTTGCACATTATCAATTATTTAGTTTTCAACTTACAAATAATTTTTTTGCTATGAATTAATACAAAATAAAAACCAAGTCCATCATTAAAACAAAACACCCTTTGAAATATCCAGCTTTTTTTTTTTTTTTTAGTCCAACAGTTAAAATGACAATAGCTATGAACCAGAGGTGCCTGCCTGTAATTTTCGGAGAATAATCTCATATGATAATAAAAAATGGAAAAGGTAAAATTAAGGAAAAATACAGAAGGGACCAACACCAGGAGAAAGATCAAAGTATTGTTTAGAACATCACACAGTAAAAGTTGCCAAAGTCAAGAGAGCACCAGCAAGATGAGCAACACTACTGGATTGAGCAGCACCCCAGTGGGCCAGAACAAAATGTCCTTTGCTGAGGATACAGTAAAATTGGAGTGATGGCAATATGACACAGCTGAGTCAATGCTGGGGTAGAGTTCACTATATTGTATATAGCAGGGGTCTTCCATTCAGCTTCTTACACTTTACCTTTCCCAGAAATGCAATGACATTTGTATGTGACACAGAATTCAGCATCCATTGGTCTTCCATCATAGACTCCCAGGCTGGCAGGATAGAACAGTGTCCCTTCTAAGGTCATATATTTTTCATTCCTCTTTTAATGTTCATAAATGCTTTCATACATTTCTGACATTGACAGAGAAAAACTGCAATCTCAATAAAAGTATTGAGCCCTGAAAATTAGTCTCAAATTTATGTGGCAGTTTAGAAATATGATGCCTCATTCCAACAGACACACATTTTGGAAGCACTGGCAAGGCATTACCTGATTAGGTAATTCTCATGATTACAGCACACTGCTGTACCATCTAGAGGGAGTTCGGAATTACTCTGTCTCCTCATTTTTATGATGCATTATATTTTTTTCTGTTGTTGCTGTACCTCCAGTATTCCTACAGTATTATGTTTCTTAATTTGAACTTATTTTCCAGGTCATCAATTCAGTTGTCCAATGTTATTGTCCTAAGGATTTACAACCAGAGTGTTGTTTTTCAATCACTTTTTTCTCTGCTTCTATTGCCTTAGCTTTCTGTAATCTGAAACTGATATTTCTATTGTGGTCACATAAACTGTATCACTCAATGCAATCCAGTCACACCGAGCAAGACCAGATTTACTTGGTAAATAAAGTGCATGTTTCCAGATGCACTGATATTTTACATAATAGAACAAAATGAAATGAGATAAAATCAAACCAGATCAAATAGAATTGAATAGAAAGACCACTCTTCTCAGAAGTGGCTGAGTTCTGAAATGTCTTCCCTGAAAGTAATCCTTACTGCATTTATTCACCCCAGGAACAGCATAAAAAGTTTAAAGTCCAAATCAAACCATAACAAACTCCATCAGTATCCCAATTCTACATCCCTAAAAAACTTTGCCTACTTGGAAATCAGAACAGGGTGCAGCGATGTCCCTGCAGGCTTGTTGATACGATAATAGTTCCCAGGACAAAGAAGTTGTTTTCTCACAGTCTGTGACTGTGAAAAAACATGAACACGGACAGGTGAAAGGTGCTGCCTTCTCAGCAGCAGCCTAAAAGGCTTTTGCAGAAGTCCCTAGAGGACTCCAAAGCTGGTTTTATCAGAGTACTGGTTATGGTTAGGACAGAGTTAATGTTCTTCATAGCAGTTGTATGGGATTATGTTTAGGATTTGTGTCCAAAACAGTGTTGACAACACTGGGACATTTTAGCTATTAGTGAGTAGTACTTACTCAAGTAAGTATAAGAGTACAATAAGTACTTCAGGATTTTTCTGTGTACAGAATGTGAAAATTCCTCATTTTGTCCATGCTAGATGAAAGTAGAGACTAGAGTCCTCTTGTTTTCTCCTGTATCTCCTGCAACAAGATTTTTTTGAAAAGTATATTAAAATATACTTTTATTATATATTATTATTATATTATATATATTATTATATAAAATATACTTAAATAATGATGCTGCTATCATCTTATAAATAATCTCCAAATGATTATAAAATATTCCCATGTGTATGATACTTAAATCTTATTGCTACTCCTAGGTAGTGTGAGAACATCAAATTGTACAAAACTAGTGTCCTGTAGAGAGACAGCGAGTACCAACACACACAAGATGCTGCTTTATCCTGGCAACCAAAGTTCTGGAGACAGATTTATTTTAGGAAAAATATCTCTAATAAGTATTTTCTGGGTTATGCAAACTGGGCATTATTCACTTCCTCTTGCCTTTGAACCCGTCTCTTCCAAGAGCTAAATCTATTTTGAGTATCACTCTTCTCAGCCACCACTGACACAAGTCTGCAATGCCCACACTGAGATGGCACAAAGCTAGCCCTTTTTTCCCCAGTGAAAGGAAAGGAGAATAAAGGAGTAAAGGTAAGAGGAAGAACTTGTAGCAAACATTTCATGGTTCTAGCCTGAAGGATCAAGGAAGGCTGCCTATCATGCAAAAGCATCAACAGCAAATCCCCCAGACAACCCTGAGGCAGCAGTGAGGAGGGAGCTGGCTAGAAAAGGGGTTTTAGCAGATGGTTCTGCTGGAGCAGATTGAGCTTCACAGGCTTGATATCTCACAACAAGAGCTGCAATATGAAAATGAACCCAAAGCTTGCACGAAATTAATGAAGTTGGAGGAGAAACATTCATTGTACATAGGGATAGGGTACATTTTATGTTGTATTCTGGGTAGTTATGATTAGACAGAGTAGGAGCTAGAGCAATGAAGCTGAAATGCAGTTGGAACACAAAGAGATTTTTGGCAAAGGAATCACAGAGAATTCTAGTAGTTTTTTGGGCATGATTGCTAATGGACTTACAGATGGAAGTGACATAAAGATTGTGAAATCAAAGTTGTGTCAGAGATCAGCTAGGTGACATTAGAGATGAATGTGAGACACGATGTGAGGATACTGGAGCTGTGGCAGTCAAACTCTCAAATCAAATGTTATACCTCCAAAATGTGTGACAAATGAGTTATCTTGACCTTTCTACATCACATTAGCACACCTATTGTGTTCTCATTTCCAGAAAGAACAGTTTGATTTATTTAGTCTTCTCTAATAAGTCACAAAATGCTGGACTACTAATCAAATAGACTGCTTTTGATCAGGAACTCTTTGGCATAGTTTTCCCTCCCAGTGTGGTGTCTGAATGTCTTATAAATAGCTTTCAGCTCAATTATATATAAATTTAAACCACATTAGAGTTCATATGTTCCACTGATGTATTAATCCCTTCCTCAGTTTATGTCAATTTAGGAACTTGCTACCTCCCCGAATATTTTGTGCGTAAATTAAAACTGCTTAAACACGACAATATTTTATAGTTTTAACAAATTAATTGGAATAGCCTAGAAATCTCATTGTGAGCTGCTGAATTTATCTATCAGCATGATTATTCTAGTGCTGTTACTTATAATCCACATTTGTTGTAAATACATATGGAAAACATAGCGGAAAATGAAAGCAAAGACTGGGCATGCAGCTTCATGCAGCACTTTTGGGTGGCCAGTGTTTCACCAGTATGACATGGATGGAATGAGCTCAGTTAGGACAGGCAGGTTTCATACACTGAAGGCTGTTTGACTGTCAGCAGTTAGCTGCAGGACCCCATGCACTTTCAACTTCCCTGGGTTCAGGAGAGGATTGCTCTTAGCTCCTGGCTCTGAAGATGAACACAGATACTCATAGGTGATGGAGTTACTACAGTGGCAGGTTTTGTGGTGCCAGACTACTGGACTTCTAAGACTGGCCATTTTTGCCCTCCTGTTGTTCTATCTTTTATATGCTCCAGCAAACGATATGTTACTTGGATATGTTCCAGAAAGTTTATTGACACCTAAAAGTCCATTTTTCAATTCTTACTTTCAAAGTTAAGACAGCTACCTTATGAAAAAACCCAATTTTTCTCTTATGGGGGAAAATATAAAAATATCTTTTCCTAAAAGAAAAACACATACATATATTTCACATTTCCATGTACACAGGTCTTGGACAGGATCTTTTAGTGAGAAAGTCCTCCACCATTTTTTCAACTCTACAATAATGGAATGACCTTTATTTTGAACAAGAGCTCTGCCTGTGAGATGAGATCTGTCCATGCTATTGGAGTACTTGACCTCCCCAGTCACTTCCATGCAGTGGATAGACCAGTGTCCATGACCCTTCATTCCCATTTCTCCCTCTGGATGGAGAAAGGGAAAAACAAAACAGTTAAGCTCAGGCAGATCTGTACTGCATCAGCCTGTCTGTTACATAACAATTAAATATCTGTATTTATGCATTCATAAGTAGAAAAGGAAGCCCAAACTGGAGAGGAGGTTTACATTTGGATTTGTTTCTGATCTTGATTTTTCTTAAATCAAGGTTGGTTCATTCTGCCTAAAACATCTTACCCAAAACCACTGATCTAGTAAAGCAGAGGAGAAGGTGTAGGTGTAAGGGCTTATCCCAGGAAGTCTTTCCAGTAGCTGCACTTGTGCTCTGTGAAATTTAATATTATTTCAACCAGTTGGTTTTAAAGTCTGGTGTTCACAAGCATTGTAGAAGAAAGACTCAGCACACCCTCTGAGTAACTTTCCACTTTATTTTTAGTCTTTCTGAATCAAGTGACAGGGGGGAAGTGAGAAAGGCAGTTATAGTGGGGGAAGATTTTGGAAATGTTAATAGGCTGTCAGTAAAGTCCTAGAAACCAAAGCTGTGAGCTGTTTTCATTCCCTGCCCCTGCTCTGAGTCCTTCTATGTCCTAATCATTGTACACAAAACTCTCACTTAGAAGACAAGATTTGTGGCAAAATTCCTACAGTTGCTGCAAGGCATTACCAAAAACATTGGTTCCTTGGGGCCATGCACTTCATTAGCCAAGAAACTGAATAGGTAGAAAACGGGTGGAAAAAAGTAATGTAATCCTTTGTAAAAATGAAGGGTAAACAAGTAATTAAGAGTTGCAGCTGTGAACAATACTTGCTTTATTGCTATACATTCCCACCACTTCAAGGCTATAAGCTACAGTGGTAAGTAACCTAACAGCCTGCTAGGATTTTTAAAAGCTGATTAAAAATTTACTGAAAGATCTATAAATAATTTATTAACTTTATACAAACTTTTACAGGTACTCTTAGATTAAAAGTCTGATAGAATAAACTTAAGATAGAAAAACAAATTCAGTGTTTACCTTAAAAAAAAAAACCAAACCTATTTAAGTAATGCTAATAAAAATTTAAGTTGTTTTGTTTTAATGGGATCAAGAGGAAAAGGAGAAGTTCTTCTGTTTTGTTGAACAAAGTACAACATTTACAAAATCCTTACTTCAAATAACTTAAAATTATTAATATTTAAATATTAATACTTACAAATACTTAAAATTATTTTAAATGGGAGGAACATTCTAAAGAGATTAGTTTTATAAGGAGAGGTGAATGGCTCTGGAAGACCTGTCTAAAAGGTCTTGTTACTGCATGGCACTGAAACAGCACTGCTTTATTTCTGCACTCCAGAAGAGTGTTCCTTACTTGTTTTTAGGTTTCATTATAGAAAAGGATGGTATGAGCAGCAGTGTCACTCACTGTTTCACAAACATTGAATAAAATATTTGTCTTTAAAATATCTTACTGTAAGATGTCTTTCTTTTCTGTTGGCTGACTTACACAAGAGCTGGAAGTGAACAAATTGTTTTACTGCATGTCAGCTTCTGACATTTATTCTAGTTGTATATATAAAGAGTGATAAAACAAGAAGAGAAAAATTTTACATACCAGGACAAGAGAAAGGTCAGATTAATATTACCTGCCATGTGGTTCCTGCCCAAGAAAGAGAAAAAGGGCTGCAGGAAAAAGGGACAAATGTGATTTGTTATGTCAGAAAAACAAGTCTGAAATAGATTTATTGGCATTGTTCAGCATATAGAAAAGTTGTGACAGTGATAAATGTACTTTCTGAAGGAAATCTAGGGGTTTTGTTGTTGTACATTTCCTTGGAGTCGGGAAGCACTTTGCCTCTATCCTGCCATAATTATCTAGCAAATCAGCCACTGATTTTTAACATATTTTCAAAGTTCTTGAAAAGTGACTTTTCTCTACAATGTATGATTGTGTGCTTTTAGTATTTAATGCAGCCACTAAAATATGTTCCTGTGTTATAAAAAACAATTCAGCAGCAATTGCAGAAATGCCCTAACACTTTTAAGCTGAACCCTCTCTCCAAGTATGTCAGACCAGCTGTCCTGTGCCTGAGCATCTGCCACAGGCACAGCAATTGCAGTACAAAGCCTACTGGGTGCTAATGTGACTATCAGGGGAAATGTTCCCAAGCACAAATCCCCCTCAAAAGTGCACTCCCAATGACCTAAAATTCTGTAGCCTCTTTACTGCTCTGTGGCCCTATATCTGCTACTAGCACTGCTGGTCTCAGAGCAGAAAAGATGCCAAAATATTTGTCAGTGAATGCATGGGAGGCAATCTGCACAGTGAAAGAGCAGAAGGCTGGCACCAAAATATATGTCTTGTGCTGGACATAAAAATATACAACACCTGACTGCTGCTGCCAGGTACAGAGGTGCAAGAGGAAGAATTGCAGAGGAAGGAAGGGCAGGAGCAGAGCAGAGAGGGCATAGCTGTGCACAGCTTCCTTACCTGGGGCAAGCAGGGAAAGAGATGAGAGGTAAAGCTTGTTACCAGGCACCTGAGCTCTCAGTACTGCCCTATCTCCTCTAGGCATCCAATTTCTACTTTATAGTCAAGGAAGTAGCTCCAGGAGCACTTCTTTCCTTAGTTTTTCATCGAACATAGCATTAGATGAATATAAGAAAAATTAGGATCTAGTGCTTGTAAGAGTCCTGGATGATTAGTGTCAGTGTGGACAACTACATTCCACATTTTCATATCTGGGGTGCACATTGTCCATGCACAGAGCTGTGTCCCTGCTATTTCTCAGGAAATAACATAAGTGGTAATCCCAGCAGGACTTCTTGAATGCAGGGTCTCAGTGAGTCATACCAATCAAACCTACTTAAATCTGCTTCTGGTTGGTGTTAAGAAATATATATATATATTTTCACTGCTAAATGTAGCTCTTCAAACAGAAGTTTTAAAATACAGTGGAATGCTTTCTATCACTGAAAAGCTGGGGAAAAAATAGGATAATGAAAAATTTGTCTCATGACAAGCAATTTAGATTCATATTATCTTTTTCTCCAGTTTTTTAACTTCCTTTTCTCTGTTTATGGATGGAATGAAAAACTGAGGTTTTTCTTTTCCTGGTCAGTTAATGAAATGAAGTGGGAATAAAAAGTCAGCATTTTTCTGTGTCCATTCAGTCTTGTAGCTACAATGTAACATGTGTATTTATTTTTTATCATGTTAATTTTTACACTCAGCTGTGACATATAAGAACTCAATTTTAAATGATATCTTACCATTATCCCTGTACATTAGTTTATCTTTAAATTTTCTAAAGAAAATGAACATGCTACTAGTATGAAATTGAACAAAATGTAACTCTGGTGCTCTGAAGCCACAAAAAACTGTATCCTGTACCACTGAAATTAATATGACTGCTGCCATGTACTTAAATAAGAGCAGGAGTGGTCCTCTAGTCATCTGGGGCTTTGATAGAAAGAGAAATTTGCATAAGGTTAATTAAACTCAAATCATTAAGCCCAAATACAAAGAAAGATAGACAAGAGGGAGCCTAGAGAAACTTGAATTGTGAGAACAGAATTAACACAGGTCAAGAAAAAAGGGAGAACTATGGATTTTATTTTGAATTAGAAATGCACATATATAATACAGATGCATTACATACATCTGTACATACATACATATCTGAGGTACCAATAGTTTTCTTTTGAAAACCTTTGGTCAGAAAGAAATGAAGCAGTGAGTATAAAAATCTCAGGCATTTCCATTTCCTCATATCTGTAAGATAAGTGACGACATTGAACAGAGTGCTGAAAGGCAAGGTCTCATTTACTTCAGGTATTTTATTTCTTTTTAGTTTGGTTGGTTAGTTGTTCTCAGGGGTTTTTGGTTGGTTTGGGTTTTTTGGTGAGTTGTTTTTGAGGGTTTTTTTTAGTAGGTTTTTTGTTTGTTTGTATTTTGCTTGTTTGTTGTTGGTTTGTTTGTCTAGGCTATTTATTGTGTTGTACCCTGAAAGTCTGGGATAACTGATACTCAGTGACACTTGGTAAACCAGACTCAAGCCCTTCTGTAACCAATGTTCCATTGCACAGACAAAGGGGAAAGTTGTTCCCCTGTCCCCTGAACAGAAGATAAACCAGCATCAGGGTGTGCCAAGAGCTGCAGTAGGGCAGAGCTGTGCAACATGAAAGAAGGGAAAACAAGAACTGAAAGAAAGTGATTTATCATAGAAACATCATGTTCAAATTAGCAGTATGTTTCCTGTCCTTTCTGTCTTGCTCTGACCTACAAAAACCCCCAAAACACTCTAATCCTGGACCTCAGACTTTGCACTAAATCATTTAAGGCTGTTTTTTGGTGCACTTTAATTTTATAGTGAGAAAAAGTTCTACTGGAAAATCTCTGGCCAGTGGCATCCTCAACAGGAAAAGTTTCTTCCTGGAACTTCTGAGTAAAAATTGGAATGGATTCATCAGGGGAGAGCAGGAGTCAAGCACTTTGTCCAGCAGATATGTTGCTAATTGTTCATGTAAGGAAACACAAATGGGGAATCATAGAGATTCCCATAGAGAGATGTCTTGTTGCTCCTTTTTCCCAAGTCAGAGCAAACAAACACACATGTACACCCTTCTCCCACAATCACATTTTTTAATCTATTAATCTAAAGAGAAATACATATATTAGCCTGCATACCTACTATCTATTCATAGAAAAAGAGGGTTTTGATTATATAAAAGATTTATGACTCCTGATTGTATCAGGTTTCCTTCCTAAAGGCATCTAATCCATCTTCACCGTTATCACATTTTTCTGATCAGTTTTCCTCCCTGCACTTTCCATTGCTCTCCAGCTACCACCATGGTGAAATCTAGAGCTGTGTTCTGGTTCTGTACCCCCTGCTCCACTGGAAAGTGTTCACTTCACAACCTGAAAGACAGCCTCCATTTTATTTCCCCTATTTCCTTCTCTGGAAATTAGTGTCCGTCAATACATTTTGCAGCCAGCCATGTATGACACAGAAGTACAGGATTTATGAATAGATGGATTGAAGGTAGAATAATAGAAAATAGATTTGGAAAAGAGGCTTATCTACCCTACAGAAACGCCAGAATGTTCTACCTGTCTCTAGATCTAAGAAAGCCACCTGGCACATTCTAGCCATCTCTCAAGGATGAAAAAAAAAGACAAAAAACCTTCAAACCCCAAACAAAAACAAACCAAACAAAATCCCCACAAACTACTATATACAGCATTTTAGTATTCAACTATTCTGCCTGCTGTAACTCATTTCCTAACCCCTGACCATTTTGCAAATTAAACTTATTGCTTCTTGTTCCAGCTAAAGTGAACATGACAAGACAGTTTATCATCATAATCTTAAACTAACCTTCCATGTATTTAAAGTCTATTGTCGTGACTTCTTTACTCAAAACTCGATAACTCAGCTCCTTCAGATTTTCTTTAGAAATCATATTATTTAGACCTCTAATCATTCTTGTTTTTCTCGAACTGTATCTTGTGGTACAATTTTCTCTCACTGCATTCGTATCAGATCCAAATAACAGCCTTATTCCAAATCTTAAAGTATAGATATTTGTACATACAAGTGTGATATTCATAGTTTATTTCTTTTTTGCTTTGTTTTGGTTTCTTTTTTTTTACAAAATCGTATTTTTATACGTGTTCAGTCTGCCATCAACAGCACCTCTCTGATCCAATCTGATGGGTGCTCCCCATCCTCTCTCTGTAAAGATGATTATTTCTACATAGTATAAAACTTTACATTTTTCTTTATTAAATTTCATATACTTTCTCAATTTGCCAAAATTATTTAACTTCTAATCGTATCCTTCAAAGTGTTTGCAAGCCTTCACAACATGGAGTGACTCACAAGTTTTAAAATCTGTGTTTTTTGTTCTCTACTCCACTTTCCAGTCATAATTTTAAATTCTGAACAGGAGTGGCCCTGAAAAGACTGCTTCAGTTTGGGAACATAGCACTCACACGGCTCCTTAACTACATTTTTCCAAACAGTCACCTGGATGTTTACCTTTCCCCTTTAGCTCTTGTCTGCTCTGTTTCAGATGGTTGTCCTACTTTTTCTAAGCCTTGCTTTCCTAAAATTGCTGTCTGGATGAACCACAGCACATCTTCACTAGGACATATTACTTTTCACTTTTACCATGGATGAAAAATCACTGAAATTTTCATTCAGTGGATCCTCCCCAGTATTTTTTTTTCCAATTGATAAGGTTTAGCTTGAGAAAGGCATGAAGTCAAGACATAACAGTTGATCACAGTGGGGGGTTATTTATTTAGAAAAAAGAGTGTCAAAACCAAGGAAACAAGAAAAACTACTAAGTTAGATATTCCTTTTCTAAACTTCATGCTTAATATCCTGCCAGGGTATCAAATATTTTGTTCCATTTTTATGTGTCATTTTTTCTGACATTATATTTGTCCCACGATACTTGACAAGTACCAATAACTCATGGGTGCTAGTATAATATTATCATTAGCAATAATGTTAAAATAAAAAGAAGTGATAGATTCATTAATTTATTTTCTGCATGACACAAAGTAATTTTAGTGCTTGATAAAGACAGTGAGTCAAATTCTTAAATTTAGACAGTCTCTCTTTTCATAGTTTCGTTCATGTTATTTGTACAGAGAAAGAGAAATCTGTCATCTGGAAAACTAAAAAATTTAATGACAGCCAACCCTGGGACGAAGTTTTTTTGGTTGCCTTGTTCATGATCAATTTTATCATGAGCATATCAGATAAAAGCAACCAAATATTTCAGGGTTTTTGTTAGGAGTCATTCCTTTAAAGTACTTTTGTTTTGAGTTTGTTTTCATTCCATACACACATTTCAAACAGAAAATCATAAATAATATTTCCTATCATAAAAAACCAATGTTTTGTACAAAAGAAGAAATCAAAATGAAACAAATGGATATATCAGACATGAGATTCTCATCAGTATTTGTGTCTTACTCCATATTTCTTACAGTAAATCAATCATTTTTGACAATAGGTAGATAGAAGGCCAATGAAAATTCTGGATGTATGATTTAAAAAACACATTCAGTTTATGTAAAAGTATGGAGCAGTGCAGTTAGAAACCAGTATAAGTGGAGGGCGCTTTCTCTCCCTTCACTCCCTGGTATTTGCAACAGTAGCTTTACTGAAACTTGCTATAAATTAAGTAGAAGGCACTTCTCTGCAGAAAAGGCTTTTTGTCTCTGTTCATGAGCACAATTAACACAATGGAGTCAGAGCCTAAAATGGAGCCAGCTGGGAATCAGAACTAGTGAAGTAATAATTTAAATAATAATAATAATATTTTAAATTTTTATCATCATTACAAGTTAGATATATTGCATACTCAAGGTTGAGGACTGGAGAAATTCTCAGACAAAAAAAGACTTTGCATAAGGAATGAAACAAACTCAATGATGAGTTAGATGTGGTTATACAGAATCCAGGAAGTCTAATGGACTTTGGGTTTGTCACAGGGCTCAGTTTGCACCAGGTAATCTCACTGCTTAATACAAATCTTCATCTGTTCCTTATACACTGCTAGTATTGAATGCTAATTATGATCTTTTTTTTATGGAACCGTTATGATACAAGAGAAGAACTTAGACTTCAGTTTGTATTTTTTAATTATAATTTTCTCACTGCATCTCAAACTATGTGAACATAAGAACAAGCTTGTTAAATGAGTTGGATGAGTGAAAAAATGTAAAATATGTCTCACTCTGAAACACTTCTGTTGTCTATAGAAGCTAGACTGATGGAAAGATTTTCTGTTAAACTTTGAATGAATTCACTAACAATTGTCTTATCTATTAACAAGACAACTGTTTCCAGCTTTTTCAGAGGAATAGCTACTACAGTTTTTCTTCCTAGGAGAGTTTCCTGATCACATCAGAGAAAGGGGTGAAAGGCTTTTTTTGAACAGCTCTGTTCACACACCCAGCATACCTCTGCCACTCTGTCTAGTGACACAAATTTTCATGGTGGTATGTGCTTCCAAACCTCATAAATATGGCCAGAAATGATGCTTCTTTACCACTGAGTGGTATAGGATATTATATGCCTGTCCACATATTTAACAGCTTTCCAGATCACAGCTGGATTTCTTGCCATTTTTTATAGGGTGTCACCCCAAAATTACTGTTGTGAGTATTGTTACAATGAGGAGGTCTAGGAAGATGCTTTTTAGCCCTCATATGCTCCCAGAAGATAAAACCCCAAATTTAAATGCTCTGGTTTCATGCCACCACCCCCACCCTGCTCCAAATAATCCTGCTGTGACACCAACTGAGAGCAATTCATGAGTAACCTGGTAGTGCAACGCACTCCAGCATTTTGTAAAGACTGTAGCATTTTGTGTTGGCAGGTCCTCCAGGTGACAGCTCTCTGCAGCATGTGATCTCTACAAAAAGCTGGTTTTGAGGAGCCATTATATAACACCTTTCAGCTCACAAAGAGGGATGGCACAGGCCACGGGGAGCTGCAACCCACAGCTGTATTTTATAAAAGCAATTTCATTACTGTTACATACTTCCCAATGTGGTGTTCAAAATTTGAAACAGTGAGAGCTATCCCTATTTTACTCAAACTATCAATCTGAAATTTCAGATGTTAAAAACTTCCTCAAGTTTACTGTGTTTTGAACATTTGCTTTTCCCACTGTCTTAGTGAAAATGATAATAAAAGCTCTTTATTATGTCCTAAGACATGCTGCTTCTATTTGCTAAGTTTTAGCCTCTTTAGTAGATCAGTGTTCATACTGTTTTCTCTTACATGAAATGAGAAATATTATTGGGACTAGTTCATATCTGTCAGGGTTAAAAATACTCTATTTATATCTCATTATAATCCATTCATCAGCTTCAGACCCTGGTTACCCTGGGAATGTCAAAACTCCACATGATGTCTCTGAATGCCGGATTTTGCATTTGGATATTTGCAGTAGCAGGAAAAGTGTACAACCACATGTGTTATAGCAAGAAACTCCCTGTTGACTGCATAGCTGCAGGGGTTAGCTCACAAGAACACATTTTCCCCAAATGCATGGCATAAATTAAACTCAGCATACTTCCAAACTACTTCTGTATCTGCTTTTTTTTTTATTCTACTAAGAGAAGTGAAATGTACTTCCTGTCCAAAATACCAAGGTTTGGCTGAATCCTCAAGACAGAGGATGTCCAATGTGTCTTGCACATCCCAAGAGCTGATCTTTGTGAAAGAGGAGAGATTAGGAGAAATGCTTGGAATTAAAGGTTGATAGCAGTGTCTCAGTTACAGTTCAGGATGCATTCATAATTTTCTAGGATTTTGACGCTCTGAAAGGAAGCAAGTTTCAAGTTTAGAACATAAAACATTTTTTTTTTTCAGAGAAGCCAGGATTTTGTTTTAGGAATATTCGATCTGCTTTCATATGGTTGAGAAAGCACACTATTTTAACACTGAAATCATTCAGGTAGTGACAAATAAAACAAGGTAAATATCTGTGTCAATAGCTAAGTTTTTTGGCAAAGTTCTGCCTTCCCAGGAGGGTTTCTTTTCACTGCTGTATTTTCTCTTTGTCTCCAGACCACCCGGATGACTGGGGAGCACCGTCTTGGCGATGGCAACAAACCCACAGTTTAGGTTAGGTGTCTTTTTGTTTCAGTGGGTTCCCTCAAAATTTAACAATTTTGTGTCTGATGATTGCTCAGGGTGTTGTTGGGGTTTTTTTCTTTGCTTGTTACTGTTTAGCTTGTTAGTAAACTGTTATTTTTTTTCACTTATATGAGCTCTTATTTTTTTCTCCCTGTTGGTGGAAATGGATTGATTGATTGAAACTAAGGGAAGGAACTCATTTTAGAGTATCCACCATGTAAATTGTCTTAAACTGAGACAGAATTACATTTGCTTAGTGGGGAAAAAGGACACCATACATTTCAGAAACACAGCTAAGAATTAAGAAATGAGTATGCTTTTTGCAGCAGAGATGATGAATCACTGCATGAAAATTCTCATGCGATGGGACAGTTTCTCTTTTGAGTGGGTCAAGAGTGAATGCAGTTTCAGAAACCCTTTGCAAAGCAGCATAAATCCAACTTACTGATTTCAGCACTGGGTAACTGGATTAAACTCCAAGGCTAGCAACAGGGCAAACATCTGACTAAATGATGAATTGGTGCTTCCCAGACTGAGAATCTGAAAATTTAAGAAATCCACAAGCCACATATTCTCATAGGAGATGAATGCCATTTCCCCAGCATGTGCACATGTATCTATCTACAACTTATGCCCGCATGAATAATGCCTAAAGGCTCCTATTTCATTTTGTTTATCGTCAAATGTGTTGTGAGTCAAAAGCCCATTCAGAAATGTGCAGTCTCAAAGAAGTTGTGCTATCTGTCTGATATATGAACATTTTAAGTGCATGCAAACATTAAAGGACAAATTTGATCCATATTTCGTCCTGCTGAAGATAAGGCTAAGTGGCAGCAGATTATCTACTGCCACTTGATAGTGCTAAAGACTACTGCAAGCATAGCTCTTTATTTGACTAGAATGATGGCTTTAGCTTTATGTTTTGTACATCATGCACAGAAGTCCAATACTGTATAAACATAAAGGGATCACTATATAAAATGAGGGGTAGACAGTGGAATACATTAATGCTTTACACATCACATGGTGATAGCCCCGAAACACAACACTTTCTATTAGAAGCAATGAAGTAAGGAAGAGATTATATACATACAGATAGTTTTATGCAGTAGTCAGTGCTTTAAGATATTTATTCAAACACATAACAATGTATTTTTAAGTGTCTCAGACATCTCATCAAAACTTACAGTGCTGCCAGCTGTCTTCCTGCAAAGACGCTGCCAAGCTACAGTATGTAAAAAGCTTTTTTATAAATAACCCTAAATCTGAAAACCTATCCATTTTCTTCTTAGAAAACTATTCTCCAGGCTGAAAGACTTCTCCCAAATGAAAAGAGAAGTCTTCAATTACTCTCAAAGACTGTATTTCATATCACTTGCCCATATACATTTTTGAAGGGAACCTGGGTGATAAACTCTTATCCTGTGAGACTGTCCATTCTAGTCTATCACCTCATGTACATATATGCTTTATAAAGAGAGATTTAAAAACTTTTTTTTTTTTTTTAATTTTGGAATTGCAATAAAGTTTAGAGAAACTTAAATCTCCTAGGTTTTCTTAGTTTGAATCTGTTTCTCAGGGCCAAGATAAAACAGATTTAGGGCTCCACAATCCTAACTGTCAGTTATTTCAAGGGGAAGTCCATAAAGTTTTAAAAGTAAGGAATAGTAATGTGAACACCCATTTTTCACCATCCAGATGGTATTTGTGCTATATTAAATTAAATTTAATCAAATTAGGGTGGAAAAACAAAGCAAGCAAACCTTGATACCTCCTAAAGGTTCTTATGTCCATTTCTCAGTTCATGTGGCAGAAATTCACAAATAATGATATTCAAGTTCTCCAGAATTTTAGAGTAAATTTCTGTGATGTTAAAATTACCCCTGTACTTAATTTTAGCTTTGATAAAACAGAATGAGCATTTCCAGTAGAATTCTGTGAACATTTCTATATTCTCGTTCTAGAAAAAGCAGATTTCTCATAATTTTGAGGCTCATAAAATATTCTGAGTTTTGTGTTGGCATTCAGTGCAGGTTCTTAAATGTGAAATTAGCAATTGAATAATTCATACAAACAAAAGAAGACCTTTTTCAAAAAGAAAATATCCTCATTTTAATTCCTAACTATTTTCATTGAAACCCAGTTAGAAAGAAGAATGAACTTCTGTCAGGGATAGTAATTCTTGCAGCATTTTCAGAACCAACCACTTCCCACAATGGACTTGACCTGAAGAGAGGCCAAAAACCAAGGGAACATAGGTCTGTGCATGTTTCCTGCTCAGTTTTTGCATGGTTCAATAAACAGTGGAAGAAACAAGTCACTTAGAGACAAGAAAGGTCTGTCTTTATAGGCAAGGGGAGTCTTGGAGAACTGTTCTCAATCTTTGGTTTTATGGAAAAGCTTCTGTGTCCTGAGGCTCCAGGGCTCCAGGCTCTGGAGTTTTGCACAGGTAACCACTGCTTCCTTTTCTCTCATATTCCATTCCACCTCTCCCAGCACTTTTTGGATTCACAAGCATAAAGACAGAAGTTCCTAATTGTTACATGGTGCAGAACTGTGGGGGCCATAAGATGATAGCAGAAAAGTGGCCTAGCTGCTTTGTCTATAGCTGGCATAGGAGGATATAGCAGTGGATGCACTCAATGTCTCCTTCCAGGTCTAGCTCTGCTAAGGTACTCTGCACTCCATCTTCTCCCCTTCAAGGGGAAAACAGAAAGGATGGAAATGGATATTCAGGGGAGCATATGTGGTAGTCAAATAAATCATCCCATCTACAAGTTCATTAATTTTGCCCTTCCTTTTTTCTTCTCTTGCATATTGAGCTGTGTGCATCCATTTTTCGATGAGCTGCTACTCGAGCTGTGAAGTGTGTAAATACTTGTAGCCACCCCTGCTGTTTTGATTGAGGACTCAGAGGGACTGAAGCAATGAAACATGGACCTCCAGCAGAGGAGGAAGAATATGCTGTTTGGAGAGGGTGGGAGAGTAAGTATGAAGCAACATCTCTCCTGGAAAAGGAAAAGGGGATTGGAACACTTAGCACTGCTGTTCTGTGGGCTGGGGACATGGGCTCCGCTTCTCCCAGCACTTTTAGGGCTGACTTGCTGAAGCAGGCAAGATATCTGCTGATGCAAACCGCTGCTGATAGCAGAGAGGCATAAAAGGGGAGATGATGCCACTGTTGACAGGAAGTTAGAGTGCTTGACATTGCCTCTCAGGAATTGTAACTGATCCCTTAAGTGCGGGTTGTGTGGCAGCACTGTGAGATGCATAATTTTGTGTACAATCAGAGGGAGCCTGAGCCAGCTCTGAGCACTCCCATCAACAACTGACAGTGAAGCAAAGAAGTCTCAGAGACTGCAGAGAGCAGTTATTGGTGAGCACCATAACCCAGCCAAAAAGAAATGAAAAATTCTGACTCAGGGATGTGGATCAGGCACTTAAAAAAACCCCAACAACCCCCCAAAAAATACTTGGATAAGAGCAAAGTACTAACCTTTCTATGCACTGGACAAGGAAGAGTTCTGCTGTAGACCAAAGCATGTATTTGATCATGTAGATCATAGCATAGGCAAGCAGTTGAAAATTATCAACAGAGGCAGTGAAAATGAGATTATACTACAGCTGCAAAAGCAAATTTCTGACATTTTTTTTATTTTAGGAAATTGGTTTTGGAAGCTTAATGATATTCTTAGAACGCAATTGTTCACAGTAGTGTTGTGTGATAATAAAACATGGGATTGTGTGTAACACTACCATGTTAATGAGTATCTGCTTATAGCAAGTACTTAACTCAGTGACCCATTTTCCCATTAATTTCTCATCAGGCCCAGAAACTACATCCATACCAGTGTGATTTATTGTAGTGAGAAGTCTCATTGTGCAGGACCTTTTTCCAGGGCAACTTTGATAAGAGATGTCATTTGATACCATTAAATTAGTTCTAACTCCACGCATAGCAGGAACTCTGTATATTGTAGAACTGCTGCTCTGTTCCAGATGGTTCTATTGTCTGAATAAAATGCACATGAAATGGATGCTATTTCATCTGTGTGTCAGCCTATGGCTGGGTACATATATCCATACTCGACTGAGTTCTACATGTGGCAGGGTTCCATACACAGTGTTATGGTGTTCTGATGACAGTATATAACCATCACAACCCAAAACTCCAGTCCTGCTTGAGTGACAGCTTGACTGTAGCAGGTTGGCTCACAGATTCATTCCATTAAAAATTCTGTTGAAACAGGTGTAGTTAATTAATCCTCTATATTTCAAGCATTCTATGGTGTTCATTTCACCTGTCTTTTTCTGCTGAACTAATGAAAGAAAGCTGTTGTTCTGTAGTTTACTTAATCAAAAAAAGGTGAAACAGTGTGTATTTGACAAATTACCCTCTGCCTCTTATTTTCTACTTTGTTTTTCCCTGCTTTTCTCATCATACTAGTCCCTAAGGTGAAATTGTTTGTAGTCAAAGCACTGAACTTAGTGCAACAAGGATCAGGGATTCCCTGGTGGATAAATGCAAACCACTGTTCTTACTTTTGTCTCTATTTCCCTGTTTTATTATAAACCTGAATTTTTGTATACAAGCTCAGCACAGGCTTACTTGGAAAGACCAGATCAAATACAATTTTGTTTTATAGCATTCTGCATCCAACATTTTCAAATCAAGGATTTGTTTGAGCACTGACTGTTAAAATATAGTCAATATGTATGCAGCATTTCAGAACACTTCTGATGTGTTTAAGGGCATGTGTAAACCTACTATAGAACTATAATTTTTTCAGCTGCAGACTTTCAGAGAGGATGTAATTAGCCCTTAAGAGGAAAGCTGTATGAACAGAATACTTCTGCCTTTTCACTTATATCTAGAAACACTTCTTAGAAAGTGTTTGCAGAACAAAATTTTCAAGTGCAAAGGATTCTATTCATTTACAAATGAAAAAGTATAATGACATCGTAACTTTAAGGTCTTAATAACTGCAATAAATTTTCAAAAATTTTGTTAAAATTCCCTTAAAATTGACAGTATTTATATGCTCCACTACGAGTACAGCTAGACATTTTGCTGCCAAAAAAAGGCATAATTTTGCCATTACTAACAACTTGTCATTCTTTAATTCTCTGAAGTGTGGGGATCTCAAGAGTTCTTTTAATTATAGCTCATGATAACCAGACCTTCCTTTTCAGTAGAAAAATGAGAATGGAAGGGAAAGCTTCAGAAACAGTTGCTACTTTGAAAAGACAAAAAAGCCAACAAACCAAAAACCAATGCAACCATTTATAGACTGCAGTGGTAAATATTTCAAAATTTCCACTAACATTTTTTAGTTATAAAAGCTAATTTAAAAGGATGTCCACATGTGCATTCACTATTATATTTCTCTGAGCTGTCTGATATCAACATTATTGTCCCTTTTTTATCTGCAAAATAGCACCATCTTGAAAGAAGGAAAATAGGCTTGCAATAGCCAACACAAGTCCACTTTGGGGAAAGCTAGGATCTACTCTTGGCTCTGTGATTGACTGAGGTTTTGTTGCATAAAGTCTTTGTTTTCCAATCTATAATAAAGGAAAATCAATATGTCTCTACCTCACAAGGGTGTTGCAAACCTAAATTCATTCGCATGTGGCAACTGGTACAACATGATGGAAACTCAATATAAATTGTTACATATATTCTGCTACCCCCAGTGGAAGGCTTTCGTCCATGAAATTGCTGCCATACAAGCAGTGCTGGACAAATTGCAATAGGGAAAAAAAATAAAAAGCTTAAAATAAAAAAGTTTTAGCCCTAGAAAGTGAGGCTAAATCATGGATGTTACAAAAACTATGACTAGAATTTTAAAAAGTTCATTTCCTTCCAAAGGAGATGGGTTTGTCTCCATAGACCCAGTGACAACTGAAAAGCAACGTAAGTAGGAAAAAAAATGGGATACATGATTGTTGCTATTAGTTGTTTGATAAATCTGAATGCTTAGCTGAGAATTATAATCAGGGCACATGGATAAGCTACATCTGTGAAAGCAGTCCATTTCACTAAGTTCATGTTTATATAACACTTCAAAAGAGATGCCTTAGCTGAGCCCTTTCCCTGGGTCAAAGTGCTGCAGTTTCCTTTATAACATATGGGAACATTTTTAGGCCCGTTTCCATAGAATTTTATTCTTGATTACATCTGCTGGAGTCTTTCTGGAGATGCCCTCCTAGCTTTGATGCATCTCTTCCTCCTTGATACTTTTTATGCCTCTTATCCATGCTTTGTGTGAGGATGTTCTTGTCCAAACATTTTGCTTCTTTATGGAGGTTTGCTCTGAAAGCTGCGTAGAAGTGAGGTTTGAAAGTTTGGGACTGGTGGTGCTGCTGTCAGGGTCATGGATTATCTGCTCAGAGAAAATGTTTTATAAATATTATAGCAATATGTGCCCTTGGTGGGTTTTCAGGAGAGCTTATAAAACTGACTGGCAGGTGAGCTCTGCCTCTTCCTTCTATTGCCTATCAACCTCTCAGTTATTTTCTGCTAGACCCTATGACCCATGTATTTTTCTCTCTTTTTGAGTGTGTCACAGATGTGGATCCACATCCCTCTAATATTTTTCTCTGCAACATTTTTTTGTAGCTGTACAAACCTTTCACTTTTAAAGTTCCAAGCATACTGAGATCCATCCTTTGGCCAGACACACTTTGCAAAACCTGAAGGAGAAGGGTGGTATTCCATGTGGCAGTGAACGTCTGTCCATTCCCACTGGGAACACAGGTTCTTCAGTGCTGCTGTGGTGTGCTGAGGGGCACAGTGGCTGTCTGAAGACTCTGCATGGAGTCCTACCCACCTCCTCATGGCCTTTGGTCCATGCAGATGGCACGAGCAATGCTCAGGCTTGCAGTGTCAATGTCTGGGGCAAGAGAGCAGCACAAAGCCTGCAGGGTCTATCCTAACTCATTCTGCTTATCTGCTCCTGTGTAACTATGGCACATTACTGGATAATAATAAGGGATTTAATTGTGGACCTGCCTGCACCCCAGGGCCATGGAATAGTGCTTGTGGTGGTGAACACGTTCACAGGGCAGCTGGTTTTGTTCCAGTGAGAGGTTTCCCCCAGCAATGGGACCACACACTTGGTTTTGCAACGTGCCTTTCAGTGCCATGGGCTGCCTTGGGCTTTGTGGCTGTGAATGGAGATGCTTAGCTCACTTCTCAGCTCTAGTGGCAGCTTTTGGGTCTGCTGGGGTGCAACATAGATTTTGAAACCCATATCATCCCCAGTCTAATAATCAGGCAAAGCAGGTGAACCAGATCCTGAAGCCATTTTCCTGCTGTTATATTAGCTGTTGTGGATGGTTGGGTTTACCTGCTGCCACTGGCAAAATTTGTCTGTAACAGCAGTGTCTGCTCTTCCAAGCAGCAGACCTGTTTGTACAAGCACTATAGCTTCCAGTCCCATGACCACCTAGCTATGCTGGGGCACCTCTCAAGGAGTTTTCCCTTGAGGATTCTGGTTTGGTGGTTTGCAACACATCATGTTTGTTTTCTTCTGAACAGCTAGAAAAAACAGAGGCTGCTTACAAAGGCTATGTGGGTAGGCAGCTGCAACCAGCTCTGGACTTTGGGGCTGGGGACTATGCTTTTTTGTCCCATGATGTTGTTTAATTCATCCTTACAGGCTGGACAATTGTTACTTGGGCCTATATACAATTGTGCAGCAAGTTTCACCTGCAGCTTCCATGTGTTTGCAGAACTCACAGGGTTGTTTGCACCTCCCTGCTAAAGCCTGTTAACATAAATACCTTCAGCTGCACCACCTCTAATGATGGTAGTCAGAGCAAATACCACGTCTGCACTGTTTGGGATTGCACAGTACTGTAGGGTAGCCTGCAGGACTTTTCTGACCGTGCAGGGTATGAGCACAGTGGGAATTGTATGTAAGCAGGAATTATCCAGTACTGAAAGCTAGCTGTAATTAGAAACTATAGAACTTTTTTAAAGATGTAATTAACTCTTGAAATAATATGACATAATTCATATATTTAAAATCAAATCGAAGAGCTCATCAGCAACAATCATATTACATCAAGCATGCAGAGAAGATTCCTGCATTTCAAGGGACAAGTGGAAACACTGACAGAACTATCAGCAGTTATTGCAATGCTAAATGCAATGGAAATAGAAAGAAATTATCCATATGTTGCACAGCAGAAATTAACAAGAGTTTTGCATCCAAAATGATAATTTTCAAGCAGAGAAAGGCTGAAAAAGTGATGTATATTATCCTGTTAAGGTGGTTTTTTTACTGTTATGACCAAATTTGGTGTCAAGTAAACAATGTTGAAATAAAAGGAGAAAAAAAGACCAAACAGTAACTAGTAATGAGGAGGTGTTGAAATTACTGTAATTTAAGCATCTGAAGACGACATTGCATCTTTGAGCCATCCCAAAGTTAATTTTCAACTACCAAAAATCTGCTGAGAAAATAAATATGTGCCATTTGCAGTATTGTATAGATCATTCTAAGAAGGAAAGAAATACCCAGACATAAGTAGAGATGTGGCCTATTATTTTAGAAAGGTTTTAAAAATCATTGCTCTGCAGTAGATTAATATTCTTATTCTTAATAGTACTTGTGAAGTTTGGTTCTTAAAAAAATCACAGCTTGCAACCAAAAGACCTGATTTTCCTGTCACATCCCACTTATTCAAGCTTCTGCTGTGCTGTGAAATAAAGAAAGAGAACAAATTTTCCCTAACATGAATTATCCTGCCAGGTGAAAAAGCCTCCCTTGGTTCTGACCTACAATGCCAAGAATTGGAAATGCTCATTTAATAAAGGCAGCAAAGAGCTGAGCTCTTTCCTGTTTGCTTTCTCATATCCCATCAACAGTTTCTGGAATACAGAGTGGAATGCAAATTTATCAGTCCTCATTTTAAACCACAGTAGCCACTATTAAGTTGTGAGCTTCATTTATGGACTGAATCTGGCAAGGATAATGCTGGCAGAAGATGGCCAGTTCTGCTGTCATCTCTTGTTGACTCCAAAGCCATCTTAAATAGACACACATTTCTCAAATCTGTTTTCAAAGAGCAAAATGTATTCCAATTCCACCAAATTGTTCAATATTAAATGCTGGATTTGAATTTATTTTCTTGATCTATCTATTGTATTGTTACAAATAATTGCATAGCAAATATCTAATATCTTCCTTTTCCTTATTAAATTCCTTAGAAATGCTAACATGCCACAGAGATCTGGGGAAAAAATGCTTGAAAATATTTACTCTGCTCTTTGTACTGCATATGCAAAGTTATAAAGTCCAAAATAATTGCATTTACCCATGTGTACATACAGAAAAGCTCGGTAAATTTTGAACAATCATTTCATCATCTGTTTTTCAATTCAGTGTAAGCTTTTATTAGTGCAGTATCTGTTTAATCAAAGAGACTGAGTTTCCACCCAATTTTTTATTTTTTTTCACAATAAATTTTAAAGAAAGGGTTGACCATTTAAAGGTTTTAGTGTTTGGAGGGATAAAAATATTTTTTTAATTTGATTTCCTTTCATATTTTAGCCATTCATTATTCTCATTTTTTAACTTTTTTTACAAACTCTCAAGGTTTTTTCCTACTCAGCAGACATGATGCTGTCAGATCCATCAATATTCATCATGCTTTCAAAACAGATGAATCATTAAAACAGTAAAGAAATTGTTTTTCCCATTGTCAGAAACAGATTGCAAGGATATTTGCTTGTATTCTAATTACAGATTCTTCTTCTCAGGGTATCAGGAAAGCAGGCAGGGGTTTCTGCTGGTCCTCTGAGCCATGCTGCTTTCCCAAGTGCAGCAGTTGGGAACTGCAGCTCATTCATCTCCTATGTCCTTTGTTTGTGTCCCCTCTCTGATGCTTGGATCCATTGCTATCTCTTCTACTGTACAGAAACAACTGCAAGTCCTTAGGATATCCTGCCACATTAAACAAACACTGAAAAATTGCCAGATACAGCAAATTGCTGCTTATCTTTCTGTGATCCACTCTGCACATTTGGAAAGATCTACCTGGTATTTATAGGGGCAAAGTTGTAATAAGTTGTTTTTACATACCATCAATAGTTAAACTTACATGGAAAACTGCAGTAATGTGAGATTCAGATAATTTTTAAATTTGTTTTTTATCAAAAATGGGCCTTGTGTGAAGATTCAGGTTTTAGAATTTTATTTTTTTTTCTGTAAAATTTGAAGACCCAAAAGCAAATATATAACTATTTCTGCTTTCCCTGTTCTTTTTGTTTTTCTTTTGGTTGATCCTAGTCAAGGTTTTTATTTCTTAATTTCATTTCTTATCTCTCATTTCCATAATAAATATTTTCTTCAAGTTCTGCTCTTAACTGTAGCCTGACATTCTTTGAGAAGCTCATATAAACAAGGTCTGAATGCAACTGGTAAGCTGAGGAAATCATAGAAATGATACCCTTGAGAGTGAACTAGCTGAATGATCTGCAGAGCCGCAGAAGCAATGACTGGAAAAGAAAATACACAGAATACTGACAAAAACACATTTACAGATGAAAGGTGCACTCAGGTATTTGGGATGAGCCACCTCCCTATTCTTTCAGAGAAGCTGTAGGAAGATTTCCTGCCTTTTCGGTCTGATTCCTGGGTATGCACATACCTTCTTCAGATATGCTAGACAAGAATTCTGTAACCGGTCCGTGTCTCAGCCTTTTTACTGCTAGCACATGGAAATGAGTATGTGTTCTTAAAAGGAAAGGAAGCCACAGGTCAATATGATGGCAAATACAGTAAAAAGAATTAAATCTGCCTTTGAACTGTTCTAATTGTTTATCTGAAGAAGGGTTTTATGTCAAACTCTTCAGATTCATGAACTGTGAATTTAAAAGAAAACGCTCTAGATACTGTCTAATGCCATTATAAATCCACATATCAGAAGTATTTATTTTGTATTTATATTAACATATGTGCTATAAACTAGTGACATCACAAATGGAGTTAATATGGCATTTCACGAGACAGTGTCCTTTGTGAGCTGAATGGGAAAGTTAGATAAGGTAAGACAAAGTTTATGCTTTGTCTCTGAGGCACAACTGTGTTTTCAACCCTTTCAGTCACTTGCACAGAAAAAGCAGACTGTATTAAACATACAGCCCCAACTTCAGCAAATTTTGATTGCCATATTCCTGCCACCAGCTTATTAAATGTTTTCAGATACTTTAAAATGGAATGGTAAAACAGCAACTTCTAATTAAACGCCCTTGTTTATTTCATGTCACTGTAGCCATGCTGGCTTCGGTTTGTGACACGAGGTTTTTAAATATGTGATAAACTACTATAGCAGTGTAAAAGTAGGCAGTCTTTCAGACACATAAGCTTTTTCTGAGTTCTACTTACAAACCTTCATTTACTTGTGCTCCAAGTCTATAACACATTGCCTTACAAGTATGAAATATGTCCTTTTTAATGCATTCCTCCAACCTCCTCCACAGACCTTTTCTGCAGATATGTGATGTTCTCTTTGAGCTTTAAAAAACATTTCCCATTTAAATCAACATCCATCAGTGGTTTGGAACCCTTCTCTGCTGTGGGATTTTGTCCTTTCCTTCTGGTTAGTATTATGTACTGACAAAGAACAGAACAAGGACACTATGTTAGATTTATAAGGAAATAATGTCAAAATGGTTAATGCAATTCACCAGTTCAATAAACTGGATTACATTTTAGTAGGACAAAAGATCAACGAAAGCCTATTTATATTCATTGGGTGAAGGCTGTACCAGCAACCACATAATGCATTCCCCGTCTTTGGGCTCATTAGCTATGCCTATTAGATTTGTTAGGTATCATAACATCCAGATGTTTCTGGACAGCTCAGCTGACATTTTATCCATGAATAGATTAAATATTAATGGATAGCAGGTAAACAAGTGCAATAGCTAATCTTAGGTTTGGAGCATTTTCAACACTATCAGGGTGTGGGGGTTATTTTTTCTCTCTGTGTTTCTCAGAATGAATGAAAAGACAGCAAATCACCTTTAGGAAGCACAATTCTTGTGGAAATAAGTGGCAAAGAGAAGTTTGCCATCTCTCTTTTTACAGGATCTTTAAATGATAATTCACACCCAGGGCACATATTATCTAACAAAAATGCTGCCAGCTTTTACCAGGGAACTTCACTAAGCTCAGATTGAGCTTTCATCTAGGCACTTGAACTTTTAATGTCATTTTAATGGACAATGTGTGTTGTAGATAGGTGACTTTGAATGATGACATTTTCTTGCCATTTTTCTCTGGAATGATATGTAAGGAGTTTGAGAATCCTCCCACCATATCTTCTCTGATGAATTCCATGCAGTCATGGCTATTGTGCTCTCTCTTTCTTTTCCAAACCATTGTACTTAGTGAAAGGTTCAGGAGGTATGTATGGGGTGCACCAGGCACAGCATCACTAACCAGTCAAGGGAGGGGATTATCCAACTCTGCTCTGCACTGGAGAGGAAACTGAGCCAGGGGAGGTTTGTGTTGGATATAAAGAAAATGTTTTTCACCCAGAGGGTGGTTGGGCACTGGAACAGGCTCCCCAGGGAAGTGGTCACAGAATCACTCTGACAGAGCTCAAGAAGCATTTGGACAATACTCTCAGGCAGATGCTGTGACTCTTGCGATGTCTTGTGCAGAGCCCAGAGTTAGAGTCGATCATCCCTGGGTGTCCCTTCCCACTCAACATATTCCATGATTCTAAGTGTAAAATTACAACTATGCTATTATTATCACTGTAAAGTAATTGCTATACACTATACATATTTTAGATCTTGATGACTCTGTTTCCTGTTGTCATCATTTTTTTTTTTCAGGAAAAAATTCTGATCCTAAGTCATTAGCACAGAAATAGCTTTGGTCTTGAATATTTTACACTTCACTTTTCCTCTCTAGGACATATTTGCAATTGTTATGCACCTATACTTTTTCACTGAAACCAGTGGAACTATTCTAGTTTATACCAGTTAAAAGAGTTAACCCATTAATTTGCTATAAGAGGGAAGAATCAATTCAAATGAGTACTGCTGGCAGAATCTGCTATCATCTTGGGGTTCTTAAAAGTCCTATGCAGCAGCAACTGCCTTTTGAAAAGTCCAAAGGAGATTTAAGGAAGATGACAGAACCTGACCCAGTGATTAATTCAGTGTTCTCCAAAGTAAAAATAATCCTGCCTGTTCATTAATAGACAATATTTTGCTGCCAGACATGCCCTAAGATATTTTCTGAAAGACAAAAATTTCCAATCCTTCAGACCAAAAGAAAAAAGCCAGGGAATTCATAAGAGAGTTCAAGTGAATTTCTTTGAATTACCAAGGTTTAATTACTGCATTAGCATAAGTTTGTCACCATGAGAGCTCTCCATAGACTGTTTTTGTTTGTATTTTTCTTGTCAGCTGTGAGAGCCTGGGGAGTGAGCTTTTTTGTACCAATGAGGGCTGCTGTGCTCTGACATTCACATTTTTAGAATGCATGATTTAGACATGAGATTTGGTGCATCATCATTTAAACATTGTAGTGGGTGTCCACGGCCAATATTCACAGTGAATGTCACCCAGGTGTCTGTTTTGAACGATAGAGTAAATCCAGAATGAGGAAAGCAGTGACGTAGCCCCAGCTAAAACAAAATTGAATCACTTCATTCTCCAAAAACAGTCAGTCTTGCACATTCAGGTAAGCAATGTGTTCAGCTAATCATCTGCCTGCTGGTTGGGCCAATAAATAAATTTTGAAATCATACCCATGCAGCATTATAAAAGCAAGCAAAGTAACCTTTTTTCTAATTTTGAAATATATTCAAATATCATAGGTTTGACTTTTTGTCTTGAATGGAAACGTTTTGGCTTTTCAGACTATTGAGGAGTGATTTATTTTTCTTCTCTTCATTGTTTTCCATTGCTAGGCTAGTGAATAGAAAGTAAAAAAGATAATAATACAGTGGGGGTGGAAAACAGAATGGGAAAACCAATAGAAAGAGGTGATATGTAGAACAAATTTGAATATAAAAGATACTCTTTGTCTATTGTGTGGGGTTTTTTCCCAAATCAAAACTGAAAATCCTTCTAAAATATAAATTGAAGCTCCAACAGAAATACTAAGTATGATGCAGATTTAAAAAGACAATATTCTTTCAGCTTTATATTGTCTAATGAGAAGTAAACTTTATGATCAGAAGGTGCTTTTCATCTGTGACCCCACAGAATGTACATAAAAGCTGACATTTGCTCCAACTTGATTCTTGGGCTACTTCTGCTCCAAAATAATAACAAAGGCATTCTTCTATGAGTGTTAACTTCTTTGAAACAGAATTCTCATGAGGGCAGTGTAACGGGTTTCAGTCAAATAAACAAGATCTTTTCACTTCTTTTTGACTTATATTTGACACTGTCAAAAAATGGTTTTGAAAATTTTGAAAACTTTTTAAAGCCTATTTCACATCTGGCTCTCTGAAACAGGTTATGTCAGCTTGACAAAACATTTTCCTCAGACAGGTAAAACATTTCACAACCTTTTAATTTGACCTACCCTAAACGACTAAAATTACACTAAAGATTACTTTATTCAAAGTTTTCAAAAGAACAGCAATTCATTTTCCAATAAAACTGTTCCAAATTTCCTTCAGGTCATAAATGGACAGGGAGGAAAAATAAGGAAAAAATGTATCATGTAGGTTGTTATTAATATGTGGTCAACGAGTGTGTTTTATAAGAGGTCAGTATTTCCAAATGCACCTCAAATGTAGATCAGATGGTAGTATTACATGCAGCAATATGTAGTGAATTTTATTTTTAGGTATTCTCTCCTGACCATGTTTGAGATCAGTCTGTCCTTTGCTGTTCTAAAGTCTTCTTGATGTTTTTGACGTTCTAAATCTCAAACCTTTGGGGAGGGGGTTGGGAGGAGGGGCAAACCAATAAAAGCTGACAAAATTAATTACACTGTATTACTCATCTTAAATGTTTAATTAGTCACATTGTACCTGATTAGAAACAAAATCTTCAGCATCCTCTTAGCCTATAAAAATTGGAGTGCAAAGTGACTTTTAACACAGCAGACCATTCCAGTTGCAGTGATTTTTTATTCCTTTTATAGAAACCCACAGTCTCTGTAAATGCTGCCTCCCAGTAACCATAGGAACAATGTCCACTGTAATTTCTTAAAGAGGAAGGGCAGACAAAGTAATTTCATCTATAGGAAAATATATGAACATAGTTATGTCCTAATTATCCTATATGATATCTCACATTACCTCTTATATTCTAATATTCCCTGTGCCTTAAAGAAGAGTTAAACCAATGACCTTTCCTTCCACTGGTGATTTTGATACATGAAACTGCGAGGGGGTTCAAGAATTTTTTTTTTTTTTTTTTTAATAGAAAATGATGAACCCTCATCACACAGGAGACAGCGAACTTCAGCACCAAACCTAATACTGCTTTCTATATACTTCTTTATCTTTGCAAAGCTGCTGTCATTTGACCTCATGGTGAAGGAAAGGCTTGGTCTACTAATGAAAAATTCCTGGGAATGGGGACAGGGTCTATCTTTGAACTTGCATCTGCTAGGATGTGAGCTCAGCTGCACCATTTCAACTCTTCCACCTGCTGCTTCTATACTTTCTTTCTGCGATACTGTCTAGAAAGAGACAGACATGTCCACCACTCTCACAGCATCACCAGTAGAGAGGTTTTGGTTTACTTTCCTATCAGACAATTGGAGAGCATTCAGTAACTAAAATGTCTCCAAGATTCAGCCTGAGGATGCACCTAAATTGGGTCTCAAAGCACCAAAGCTGTACACCTTGCTTAATCAAAAACTTCCTCTCAGGTCTCCTTTGGTTTCATTATTTCTCTCACAGTGCAGTAATGTATAGTGAATGGGGAAAAGAAGTTATTTCCCCACTGGACTTCTGAGCTTCTTCTCTGGTCCCTTTTTCTCTGTTCTCCCATTTAACTTCTCAGTAATTCCTCTGAGCTTCAAAGCACAGATTCCAGTATATAAGCCAAAGAGATCTTGATGAGAATTGATTTTTAGCCAGCAAATGTCACTCCTTAAATGCCCCAAAGTGGTTTAAACCCAGACTTAGACAGAATGTTAGTAATGGCAGAAAAATCTGACCCAACTTACCTCAATGTACTGTTATATAGTTTCTGCTCCAGAAATTTGCACAGATAAATGCATGGCAGGTTTTCTCAAAATCAAAAAAGGCTTTAAAAAAACCTTCTTGGTTCTCCTCATGATGCATAGGCACTTGTGCTGCTCCACAAAAAAACAGAAACAATTTATTCTTTTGCAGTATATAGGCATTAAATTCTGTACTATTTACTAGTCATATAGCTTTTTTTTCTCTCTGCTTCTTTTCCCAATTGTCAGAGTGCTTTTTACTTCTTCTGGTTGCCAGTGAGGCATATGTTACTTTGTCTGAACTGCCCTCTAAAAATTAAAATAACCTCATCCCTGTAAACTATTTGAATACATTTGCAAGAACATCCTCCAATGAGATGGTCATAAGTGAAATATTTCCAGCTTTAAAAATACATAATACTCCTGCATACTGGATTTTTTGCATTAGAAAGATATGAATATTTTCTCTCTGCTTTTATTCAGAGCATAAAATCAAGAAAAGATGTAAAGAATCTGAAAAAAAACTAAGCTGGCACATATAAATCACAGAATCAATGAGAAAGGGAAATATTTTAGCTTAGAGAATATTTTTACAAAAGAAAGGAGAAACATTTCAAAACTGTAAGGTAGCTCTGAGGAGAGATGAAGCAGGAGTAGTTTTTGATGATCCCTGTGGGTCCTTTACAGCTCAGGACACTCTATGTTTCTACGTTGGTTTTTTTTTTCCTGTAGTTCAACAGACTCTAATTGCCCTGGCACTCAGGGACAGAGGTTTTGCTTCCATGGCTGTACAATGTCTTTCTGTAGGCTGGCCTCCTCTATTGTCCATCCTGCCTTCAGGATGCCGTGGCAGGGAGCTGTGCTTTTCTCCAACTGTCTCAGTAGGGCAGCTGGAAGGACTCTCACTACTAGGAATACCCTAGAAATTCTCTGTGTGGTTCTCAGTTCTCAGCAATATGACAGGAGGATATTTAAGCAGGAGGACAGAATAAATAGCTTGCTTAAAATCATCACATTGAAGTACTGGAACAACTATCAAAAATAAAACAAACTGTTAACTTCAGCATCATTTACACTAAATTCTCATCTATGTGTGGTTTGTTTTCTTTCCTTTCAGCTTTTCTCTATTAATATTTCAGTTTAAAGAAAGAAAGAAAGAGCAAAAGGCTGCCCCTGTACCTCTTAAGCAACAGCCTCAGTAGCCACATTTGTCTGGTAGATAACATTTTGCTTTATACCTAGCCTCATCAGTCAGTCATTCTCCCTCCTGATAATATCTCCTCCTCCTATTTTATTGGAAACTAACAAAACAGTCACAACAAAATTCTTATTTGTGGTTATTATGTTTTGAAGGATACAGGCCCAAAATGACTAGTTTGAAGACAGCTACATGTGTCGTAGCTCTGGTATCTTGCAAGCTCCTTAGAGGGTACACGTGACATTTGATCCTCTTACTTTCTTTATGTGGGAGTTTTCATTACTAAAGCCACTTGCCTTTTATGTTTGAGTATATGCATATCCCCTAAGCCAAACAACCCTGCTGTATTTCCTCTCTAGAGGCAAAGAAATCTGTTTGCAAGGTGTTCTTATTCTTTGTGCTGTTCCTTCATTTGCTGATTTAATAACCTTCTCTCTCTGCTGGTTGTGCTATTCATTCATGTTTTTTATCTGCAACAAATAGGACCCTGCAAAGAAAATCTGTAGAGAACAGAAAACAGCAGGGATTAAGAAAAAAACTGAAAAATACTTTCTTTTCTTCACTACCTTTTAAATTAGTTATGCAAATGCATTTATTTATTTCATTTGTTTATTTCCAAATAGACAAATATAGAAGGGGAAAACTAGTTGTTGATATATTTTTGATACCATTTACAAGGAAAAAAAATGATTCAGGTAAGATTTTGTTTCATCAGCCAGCTAATAGACACTTCTATAATATTTTTGACAAGTATAGAAGACCAAATTATTCTTTTCTTTGCAGGGCTCATATTTTCCATCTCCATGGTTTAGGTCATGCTAGCAAGAGCCTTTTGTTGCATTTTTCTTCTTGTTGCCAACATGACAATTTTAATTTGAAGATGGATTTTTTTCCTTCCATTCAAATAAAAGTTTATAATCAATCTTTTGTTTTGCCAAAGCATGTGTAACTAAACCTAATTTGTATTATTTCTGCTGTCTGCAACTACATATGTAGTTTTTAATGGTTTTCTTCAGCTTTATTTTTCAGAGGTTTGACCATATTGGTATAAAATAACAGTATCCTAAAAAATACAATAATTTATAATGAGGGAAAGCATTGGATTGACTCAATCACATTTTTATTTAGCTCTTATAATATTTATTTGTTTCAACATTTCATTCTTTTAATATAAGTTGATTAGACTTTTGAAGTTAAAGTCATTCAAATTAAAAACAATTTTATTTAGTAGAAATATTTGTAAAAATAATAGTAAAAATAATCCCCCTTTTAAGCTAGGAATCTTTGTACAAAAATGCCAACTATATTGAACTTTTGAATTATTGTTCTATATTGTTCTTTGAATTATTTTTTGCATACATCCATAAATGGGAAGGCACTGAATATTATCATGAATATTATGGGTCTGATGCAAGACAAAGCACCCCAGAAAAAGTCAAATGGCTTCACCATGTTGGAGGTCAGCAAAAACTGAGGCTATATCTAGCACTGAATTATATTCAGATATGATTTTTACAGACACTAGGTTTCCTTGAGTGTTCTACAATTTATAACTCTCTGGCAAAATTACGTAGTTAACAATTGTCTACAGACATTCTAAAATCTGGACCTGATGTGATTTTCTTTAGCACTAATGTCTTCAGGTCCACTTCCCAAAGTTGTGGAGGGCTCTGCCCACAGCTGCACTTTGGTGGGGACATTCAGCAGGACCAGGAAGCTGCCAGGGGGATTTTGACAAGCAGCACCATTATGATCTTCTTCTTGGCATGACTGGAAGCTGGACATCATAAATCAAAATCTACATTTTTTTTACAGGAATCAACAGCACCTTTTGGATGCCAGACTACCAGTTTTAGACTTTAAAGTGTTCAGGTGTTATGCAGGACATCATGATTTAAGTATTCATGATGTTTGAAAAATACTGGAATTTTCTCCTGAATTCCTGTCACCTATTGGGACTGTGATGACCAAAACTCATTTCAAATGCAACTTCATTAAATTTATCTAATTTAACAGGGGCAAATCAGGTCTTATACTAGTTGCCTTTGCACTTTTATCTTGTCAAACTCTGTTTATTATCCCTTCTCACAGTTCTGAAGGTGGCTGCTGCTGCTGTTACTTCCCTTAGCTGGTAACAACCGTGTGGGACAGAGATCCATGGGATAGGCTGGTAATGTGCTCTTTCTTTCCCACTTCATCAGGTACAAAAGTTCCTCTCTAGCTTCTAGTATTATATTTATTCTGCAAAGTACACATACACAGTCATAGTCTTAAACGTTATTGAAATGGATAAGATTTCTACATGTACTTAAATGCTTTGTTCAGATAAAAAAGCTGCCTCTCTAATTATTTATTTCTATTTACTCCTGTCCAAACATGACACAGAAATGGAGATACTTTTAAGAAATACCAATGTCATATTTCCCCATTTTCCCAAGAACATTGAAAAAGAGTCTGGCGTGGAGGAGAGCAGAAAGGGACTGAAGATTGGAAATCTAGAAGAAAGCATATGAACAGTATAACCCCATTAATAAAGTGGTCCTTGGAAGAGTATACATGAAATAGATTCCTATAGGAGGAAAATAATGAGGAGAGAAAACATCGGCTTCAGGAGACATAAAAAAGGGAGATTCTCACGTGTCTGTCCATTTGTTCTGTACCCCATCACATTTGCTTGCCCACACACAAACGTGTTCACTAGCATATCCTGATATCAATGTTATTCTGTTAGGAAATGTCCAGGTTTAAGGAAACAATTATCTGATTTCTGCTAGTGCTGACTCAAATTCCATCATAAACTCCTGCACATTTTATATATTTGTTTTTTAATGGATGTCCCATTCTTTATAAAATACCCCAAACATACTCCTAGAATATCTCTTGAAATAAAATAATGTTCCGGACAACCAGCAGAAGACATCGAGAGAAAGTGATAATAAAAATTCAGTCCTGCCCAAAGACCCAAAGAGATGAGGAAATTAAACCAGACAAAGTGAAGAGAGGGATTAAATAGGGTGAATAGAGGCAAAGTTACTTCAACATAATGCCAAAACAATCCTTCTATAAGGCTCCCTGGTGAAAGCAATGTTAGGTTGTTTGAAAGTACAATCTTAAAGGAATAACAGGAAGAAATACATAAGTATTCTCCTTTTGGAATAATCTTACCCTGATGGATAAACCATTTTGCTAGGACAAGAAAGTGGAATCTATGCTTAATTTAATCTGCCAGAGGAAACTTAGAATTACCTGTCAAATACTTATCTGGTTAAAAGAATAAAAATTACTGAGAATATTCAAAGTATAATTCAGATTTCTAAGTTATTTTAACTTTTAATGTTAGGGCAAGATTTTGAAGCCGTTTCGGTAAACGTCTCCAGAGAAGATTGGTTATCCACCTTCTCCAAGTGCAATATTTTTTAGAGGTCAAAGCACAAAAAGTGTCTGACCATGATGATACGATTCAGCTGATGGAAACGTGTAGCCAGCAGCGATATGTAGCCTTCAACCTGCTGGCTGTCGCATACTGAATAGGATCAGCTGGCCAAATTGCTGTCAGTAAAAATTGAGATATATTTTTATGAAGCCTGTCATGTGACTCTAGACATAAGCTGTAGATGTGAAGCTGTGAGCCTTTTCATCTCCCTGCAAAGATGTTCCCTCTTCAGGTGAACAAGCCCCAGTCCCTCCTGCTCCACCCCTGCCCGCCACAGTGCCCCTGCCCTGGGCTTGCTCCAGTTTATTGACACCTTTCCTGCACTGTGGAGCCCCAAACTGGATGCAGGACTCCAGATGTGGTCTGATGGCTGCTGAGGACAGGGAAGAATCCCTTTCCTTGATCTGCTGGCTGTGCTCCTGCCAATGGAGCCCAGGGCACTGCTGTCCTTCCCTGCTGCCAAGGCTCACTGCTGGCCTGGGCTCAGCTGCTCCCCAGCTACAACACACAAAGATCACACAGGCAGCTCTGTCCCAGTGCTGAACTCAGAGCTGAAGAGACAACTTGCTATTTCTTTCCTTCCTGAGTTACTGGATGAGAAGTCCTACTTGGAGGTAGTGACTTGAGCAAATATTAATCTTCTAGATAATACTTGAGGAAGTGCCACTGTGATATGTGGGTGAAAGACTATTACAAAGGTGTTGATCTATTTTGTAAGATAAAATATTAAGGATTACATAAATTATAATGGCTCAAGAATGTATCACATGAAACATATTTCAGTGATTTTTTTTAGACCTTTTTTTCAGTTTGAAGATCCCTAAATATTCTTTTTTTCCTAGGAGTGCAGATTACTTTGACTAGCAAATTTAAATCCACTGACTGTGGGTTTCATTTTCTTAATTATCATCCACAGAGCTCAAGAGTTCAAGGAACAGTGTTTGAAAACCAGTGGTAGATATCTCAGCAAGCAAATACTCACCTCAGGCCTGTAAGTCAGGAAGCAGCTGGTGGTAAAGGCAGAGGTGGCAGATTATGTGCCCTTACGTATTTTTTTTGTTTGTTTTTCTTGACCATCAAATTCAAAACTAAGCTGTTTAACTTAGATCTTTAGTCTTAAAATACTTGACAGCACTCTGCAGAGAATAAAATATGCTTCAGTGCTGGATCCAAATGCCAAATGAATACAGAGATGGAAATGAGACGTGCAGATGCATCTGTGTTCATAATCCAGTTACAGGGTTAATGCAGAAAGAAGGCTGCAGCTCTCTATTGCCCCCTGAAATCTGTTCCCAGACAGCTTTTCTTGTAATGGAAGATAAGCACCCCCTGAAAGACAAAACCTGAAGAAAATGGTTTGCCAAAAGGAGAGAGAAAACCCCCAACCCTTCTCTCAGAAAAGTGATTAAAAAAAAAAAGCGATTTTTAAAAATTTTTATATCTCTAAGGTGATTTTTTTTCTTGGTTGCTCTAAACCAAAGTAGAATATTTTTGGTTAACAACTGCAGAAAAGGAACATTTCAACTGTAAACTTGCCATTGCAGGGCCCAAGTCTTTGGCAGACACATGATTTTGAAATTCTTACCGTGTTCTCTGAAATGTTTTCCATGTGTACATGTCAGAGATATCTCTTTTAAAATTACATAAGATAATAAATTAATAATTTCTAACCTGTGAATAACAGGTATCAGGAAATACAACTGTACATATGACTACATAATACAAAAACAACTACATATCTAAGTGTTAAACAGGACGGACAGAAAAATAATGCAGTGAAACAATGTTTTATTAATCATGAAATACAAAGTAAGCTTAAAATGTGGTTGAGTAATCAGATCTTGTTTTGACCTTCTTGCTCATTCTCTCCTGCACTCACTTTTCTGCTTTCCAACATCCCTTGGAGAAGAGTCTTGCCATTGCTCGCAGTCAGATGATTCAAGGTTGAATGCAAGAACTCCAAGTTCTTCTGCCTTGAACTATCTCATTGCAAAGGGACATACAGACATGGGGCAGATGGTTCTCCAGGCTTCCTTTTAAGCAAGAAACATCATAGTTTTCTGCCCCTCCCCAAGAAATAAAAAAACAAAAATATAACCAAAAAAAAACCAAATTGCAGCACTTTTCACAATTACTGGATCTTTTCACTCTAATTCTCCATTTTAACCAAATGTTCCTCCAGTCTGTACCCTTGTAAAGACCAAGCACACACAAAAAATAAAAGTATAGGTTCATGCCTAACACGTTGTACTTCAAAACTCGTGTTGCCACCAAACTGCAGCAAATCCAAGTGTTTAGTTGGTAATGGGGTAGGAGTTAGATCTGGAGCTTAAGCTCTCTGCTTCTGACTTAGCCACTACAGGCTCGTTTTATAGTTAAAGGAGAGAATCAGACCCTCTAGGGAGCTTCCATCCCATCTTGATATCTAAAATGGGCTAGGGGAAGATGTCTTAAACACGCCCCTGCATCTCCTGAGCATGAAGTGAGCTATAGGCAGCAAGGACGGGTAAATCACAACTCTTACTAAGCTGCAGTTGTGGTGCATTGGCCAGCTGAGCAGGCTTTTGAAGTTGGTAGGAAAACTGAGTTGACTCTACTGGGGTAAGGACACAATAAGACGGATACAAAGCTGTGGTAAGATTGACTAAATTAAAAGTGAAATGTTTTCATCTGTGCTGGTCACCTGGGTCTCCCTCCATTGTCACTTTATAGCAGAAGAGGAAAGCTGGGTCATCCACCTACACTAAAAGAGATGAGATTAATCACACTCTAAACCCACCAGTTTCTCTCAGTGGCTATAAAAAGTGAAATGAACCCCCTCTCCTTGGGACAGATAGGAAACACTGTACTAGTAAGTGTAAAGGGTTTTCACATCGAGAATCATAACATCCCCTTAAGAGCGTTATGGGATACAGATTTCAAAGGATTTATTTGGTGTGAAATATGTTCATTTGAACATCCTGATAATTCTGACCCCAGAAACTGAACTTGAAGAATTCTAATGTATAAGTTATTAAGAGGCATAAGCTGACTTATGTTTGAACTTGAGAATATGCTCCACGGAAAATCTTCAAAGTCAGGCAGTGAAAATTATGCAAGATTTGGAATGACTTACAAGGAAAGATTATGGGACCCTAATTGTTTAATGGAAGGACTTATACCTAAAAAGGACAATTCAGCATGGAAACTAGTGTAGAATTGGCATACAGAAAAAAACAAACAGTTACTGGATGATGGAAAACTGTTGGGTAAGAAATAAATGAATGTGCACAATACAATTGGTGTGGATTTTCTACATCATCAGGATTATTCCCTTGTAATCTTATTCATCTATGCCAAAGGAACATCTTAGTAAATTCATATTAAAACAAGGCAAATTCTCTCCCAATTTAAAAACCATCCCAAATCCCCACTTCTCTAATGAAGAAAAAGCTTATCTCAATTTCTGTATTAAATTTATTGATGGCTCTCATGGACTCTAAAGCTAAATGATGATCCTCCTGATTTGACTGGATACAGCTCTCATGCCTGTGATTTCATGTGCCATTTCTTTTCTAAATTATGGACATATTGAGCATTAAAAACCCTTTCATTTTTGTCTCCATTTTGATTGCATAGCTGTTTGCATTTCCATAAATATTTTTCTCATCAGTCCTCCAAATGCTCAACAGCTGGAAACTAAGCTACAGTGTATTGTAAACCCATAGCTCCATTTTCATCTCCATCCATAAATACCATGCTGCTGTCCCATATCATCTCTCTTCCTTACTTTAGTTATTTGTTCAATGTCCTTGAAATATCTAACTCAGCTTTGTTGCCATGCTTCATTTTCCCTGCATGTTTCCTGGCCGCTCAGAAAAACCTTTCCTTGTTTTATAGTATTACATAGAGCAATATCTAGCCATAAAATCCACACATTTTAGACCACCAAACTTCCTTCTTAAAGGCTAAATAGTCTAACAGAGATGTCCGTTTAACACAATGTTGGTTTCTAACAGCTTTCAAGAAGGCTTTCCTTTCACTGAATTTCAGAGCAAAAATTATATGAAATCTTAAAAAATTTCTCAGTATTAATTGCTGTTTGCTCATCCACAAACCTGGCTAAAATAAAGAAATTTGAACCAAATATGCTAGTTTTTGATAGATAGTGAAATATGAAGACATATGAAAATAAAACAAACTTAAGAAGGCAATCACAGGTTGCATTTAAGGAAAAGCCTGTTGTGGAAAAGGACTAATGTCCAACATGGATATCCACCAGGACATTCCTGCACGGTGAAGCAGTCAGAGCATTATGTTGTAAGGGATGCAACTCATCTCTGTGTCAGGACAGATCAGAAAATTGATAATTACTTCATGATTTTCATTTCAGAAGGGGTAAGAAATTTTCCACAAGAAAATGTTGGAATAGTTATTTCAGCTTTCTAAGTTTCATTCAATAATGCAAGAATAGTTTTTGTCTAATCAAGTAATAAAGTTTTATCTTTTTTGCTAATTTTCATTAATTTCATTTAAATTTCAACAATATAAATTTTGATATAAGCATTATATCACAGTACACATACACATATATAGGATATTTGTTGCAACCTTCCACATCACTGAATCTGGTTTTATTTGACTGAAAGGAAATTGTACATACATATTTCTATATGAACTCCTTTAAATTTTTCTTTCCTCATACATTTTTATTGTTATCTTTGTTCCAGTTGAGAATGAAAACAAGTTCAGAAATGTCAGAATTTCCCCTCTGAGACAAAGACTGGTTTTCAACCACCTATTCACTTGCTAGCAGTCTATTGTCTACTAGCAGTCTCTCAAGGCAAGAAAATATATCAGCAGAACCATTTAAATACATTGATGGGTAGTTAACCAAGAAATGGATAGATTCAGCTTGAAATCAACATAGTGCTTCGATTAAATCCTTTCATACTTAATAGTACTTGTACAGTTAATTAATAATGTTGTAAAAGAAAGAAAAAAATAAAAGACATTAGAATATAAATTAAACACTTGTGATTCCATTTTGCTCCAAGACACGTAACTCATTCCTTTTACCTTCAACAGGAATTGCTTCTGTTAAGAAGCACCATAAACAGCAAAACAAACAAACAAACATAAAAAACCAACAGATTGAAAATGGGTACTTGTGTTAATTTTGCTAAAGGTTTGCAAACAGCCTAGGCACTATTTGACACAATAAATGCTATGCTGCTCTATGTGTGTAGAAAACTTAGAGTCATCAGTGTTGCTTGATAATTCTTTCAGAATTAGTGGTCAGGAAGCCTCAGCAAAATACTGAGTTTCAGTTCAAGTGCTTATTCAAAGTACATTTCATCTTCTCTTAGACTATTTCTCTGTGTGTACAGAAGTTAGGCTTGTTATCACAGAGATCCTCCTTTCTGAGAAATAAGAAAGCATATCAGAAATATCCTAAGGACTTCATCCTTTTTATTCTTTTCTATTGTGATTTCACTAAATTCCTATTTCTCTTGGCTTAGGGAAGAGAAGGATATAAATATAAATAAAATTGAATGGGAACATGTTACTGCCCAACACAAAGCTTCATGTTCATCTGGATTAATATATTACCATTGGTAACCCATTTTAAATATGAGACATGAGAAAAATGAGATTTGGAGAAGCAAATTGCAGGGGCTTAGTGACAGAAGAGAGTAAAAATTTGGGCTTTGTTCTGTCTGAAAATCAAATTCAAACACCTAATAAATGGCACAGAACAGATTTTTCAAGTTAGAACCTATATGAATATCCTCATACAAACAGACCCATAGCACTGAGTGGTCTTAGGGGCGCAATTCCATACAAAAACACCTGGACCACATGAAGTGTCCCGAGGCACACACACTGGGCTAGCAGATATCATCAGGCACCTGCAGGTGGTCCAGCCCCTTTGGGGAAGCAGAGGGAGGCCAGGCACAACACCTAAGGGTGTCTTGGATGGCACCAGGGGGCTGTTTAGGTAACTCACTCTAGTCCTGGCTCTGGTACAGGACAACCTGTTGTCACTTTCTATCTGCATGGGTTTGTCTCCTGGACAGTAAAAGGACCTAGAGCTCTTCTCATAAAATCATCTAAAGCCATATTGTTCTGGAAGATACCCAGGTGCTCTTCAGGTGAACAAATATATTTTAGCTGCTGTCATCCTTTGGTTCATGTGTCTGCCCCTGAGCACCACCATAAGCTTGTGTCCTCTGTGTTATACGGGTATTACCTAGGCAAAACTCGATTAGCCCCACAAAAAAGTTGTAAATTAGATATAATTTTCCTAATTAAATTAGTGAGTTGATACCTACTATAATTTTTCCCATATGTATATACTTCCACTGCATCACCTGTGTCATCCTTTAAAGGTTTCAATAAATTAGAAAAGCCTGGAAGTTCTTTGAATGATGTATCTTTCAATAAGACAACATGAAATTAGGGAGTCATGATTAGATCATTTTCCCAGGTTCCTTATTTAAACTTTTTGATTAAGAAGTGTTGCCTAGAGGTTCAATAATTATCTGATATAACGACCACAATTAATTTTGTATTAAGAATGTTGAGTTTATAAACTACAAAACTGGGCTCATTCCCCATTAGTAGCTGTGGTGACAAACCATCCTGACTAAGCAATTCTCAGGGTGTTTCAACAGAACCTTGAATAAGCATATCATTCCTCATTTACCAACTTTGACAATTTCAAATGATCATGCATAGATACTAACACATGCCCTTCAAAAGGAAAAGATCAACAAAGCTCTAGTAAAATGTACGCAACATTTTAATAAGATGATAGTAGGTCTGTTCTGTCTTGCTGTTGCATTTTGACATTGATTTTCTCTAGCACAATTTAGACCAAGTCAATTTTTTCTCATGCTCTACATGTATGTATCAAAAATGAAAATAATTTGACATCTGTAAGCATTTGAACTTTTCTGGAAACTCCACATCACCTGAAATGCTAGAAAACTACCAAATTAGATCTCCCTTATAATTCCTAATGTAATCTTAGGTCACATGACTGAACTGAATTAATGGTTTCTCAGAAACCTTGAAATATAAAAATTCATCAGAGGTACAGAATCTGCCACTTGTCAAAATCTCTATAGAATATATAACTGGAAATTATTTTTCCTTCTCTCCTCTTTCTCTGCAACTACAATCTGAATTGTGCCTCTTCCTGAACAATGCAATGCTGAATTAGAAACCTCAAGAAATAAGGGTAATTGTAATTAAAGTTGTTATTAAGTAGCTTCATTAAATTAAGCATCTAGATCAGAACATCTGTGCTTGAAGCATGGATTCTGTAGAACTCATAAAGCTTGAAATAAGCTTTGATGTGAGATTAGGATGTGCTGTGATGGGTTCTAAAATTAATACACTTTTTTTTTTCCTTTACATTTTGGAGAAGGTGAAACATATATTGTTTAAATAAAGTTCATCTCTTTGCATATTAAGCATAAACCTTATTATAATGAAATTAGCTTCAAGACTCATTGTGGTCTGTTTTAAAATGAAAAATTATATATTAAGCATCCTTCAAGACTGGCTCCCACATAATCATTTAACCATGTATCAGTTGTATATTGGATAAGATTGTTTCACAATAGCACATTTGTGTGCCAGCAGAGCTTTTCCACTGAAAGAGAGCGTACGTCACATGAATATCAAATTGAATTGTCTTCCTTCATATGCGAGCTATTGCAGCATACTATGCAATCAGTGTACTTGAGTCACAATTCCCCACTTCTAAATCTGGACAATAGCAATCAAATAAATACCGTGATGAAAGCACTGGAAGGCCTTCACTAGCTGGATTCCTGATTGTTCGGGACAAAATGAAAACACAGCCCAGACCAAAGAAGAGCCTCAGAGACATTTCATGTCTGACAGCTGAAGACTCAGCAGACAGGTTTTAGAGAAGAGGTGGCCTTGACCTTCTCTAAGTCTCCTGTCAAAATAACTGATTGGTTTTCATATAGACTGTCCATCACATTTAACCCAGCAGGATGCGGTAGAGTTCAAGGTAGGGAGCCAGTTGGAACAAATATGCAGCACAGAAAAAGGGAGCATGAAATTGAAGGGTTTAGGGCAGCAATCTAACACTCAGCAATTCCCAGGAACCTCTTATCTCAGCAAGCTGTGAAGAATTTAGTTTCTCATTTGTTTCAGCCTTCCAAAGACATCTTATTGGCAGAAACAGCTTCCAGATGAGTCTGCCAGGCCCACATCAGTACTGGATAGTTTTCAGCTGTGAACAATACAGCAAAATACAACTGCCTGTGACTGCACAAACCCCCCTTTCACTGGAGGTTTTTACTGTACCGGAAGATTTTCTGTTAGATCAATTTGGACTCACTTTGCCCTCTTGTCCCAGAAGTGGAACATCTGCAGTAAAAGAAGTATTTTGCTAACTCAGCTTGTTGTGAATACTTTTTTTTGGCATACTTAACTGGGTTTTTTTCTGTTCTTACTTGCCAAATTCAAAGTGTTTTGAAACAGTTATATTCTTTCTGCTGTTCTGCAACTTTGCTTAGTTTTTGTTACTCTCTACAAAAAGAAAATGACTGCAGTCATAAATAGACTATCACATAGCTTTCAGATTCCCTATAGCATTCATCTGGACTGGTCTCATACAAAAAATATCAAGTCACATTACTAAAAGTCAAGTTCAAATCATTAACGTAATTCTTACAGATATCTGTGATTAACACAGTAAATAATATGTCTTTTCTTGAGAAGTAGTGATCATTTTGAGAAGCATGAAAAAAAGGCATTTATAAGTTACACTTTTTTCAGCATTCCCTCTTTACCTTCAAATAAAACCATTTTACAAACCTTACCGTGTATTTTATTATACATTGTATATAGATGTGTACATGTATTATATTATACATTGTATAGCACAAGAGGGAAACTACTGTAGAGAATAATTTCCACAATTTCCACACACCCTTCTGTACATGTATGTTCATCTCTGTCAGTAAAGACACCTCTTACATTCACGGACAAATGAGAAAACAAACTCCTCTGGCCATGTCAGACCTAACGTGAGATTCCTGAAACTGTGAAAATAACATAATTTTGCACCCTGCTTGTACATCCAACCCTTTTGCCTACGGTTGTTCAAAAGATATTAATAACCATAAAGCATCCAAAAGAGATCAGAAAGCATCTTTTCTTTGGGTTATAGCACAGACCTATGCAGAAGTGGCTCTTTTGTGTCACTTTCCATTACTGACAATTCTCTGCTCTGTCGAGGGAAATGTAAACAGCATTTCCAAAGGTTCCTAACTCATTGGGCCAGATGTCATAGAGCAAATTAAAGACCAAAAGCCTTCAGATTACAGTCAACATGCTAGTATCAGAAGACAAGTGGGCAGAGAAGTTCAGATTCAAAGTAAAGGCCTTTTTGGATAAGGTGTTCAAATAGTCTAGCAGCTGTTTTAGTATGTATGACATGCACAGACATACAGAAAATCAAATACATTTTGTATGTTGCATGACACACATAAAGCAGAAAAATTTTGTTTCCAAACATCTGTCCATTTTTTTTTTCCTCCAGTTATTGTGACCCTTCCACTGTAAACCCAAGCAGAATCAGTACTAAAGGTATGAATGCAGAGTAGTCTATGGGATGTAAAGAGGTTCCTTAGAATTCAGTATCACAAAATTATCAATTTCTGAAACTTGTTAAAAGATCCAAGAGTGAGTACAAAGGACAGTGTTAGGTTATAAGAGAAATTTGTCAGTCCTTTGTAAAGCACATAAAATGCTGTCCTGAAAAGCATCACAGAAGACATCTTTAATATCTGATCTGAAAAATTTATGGAATGGGTGGGTGAATGAATGCTGCAGTTCATTGCCAGTCACACAGACATGATGGTGATAAAGGTCTGTGAGTGTCAAGACAGATACTTAGCTCTTAATTGTGGGGATAATTCAAATTTAGGGAAGAGGTGTGGGTCAGTTCTTCTATTCCAAAGTGAATGGCTTACTTCTAATTGAAAGCAACACTAATTAAGATAAAGGGCAGGACATTAACACTCAGTATGAACATTATGAGCCACACCAGCAATATGCCTTGCCTCTGATGTGAGTAGTTATTTATAGTGCCTGTGGTGCAGCAGAGCTCTCCCTCGCATACACATCAGGTATCAGGTTCCAATGTACAGAGCTTCAACGAGGGAGTTAAAGAAGAAAATACCAGCTGGGGAGGGGTCTATGTGCAGTGGAAACAAACTGACCAGAAAACAACTGGGCAGGTTTATCTGCCATTCGTGAAATCAGACACTCCTTTCCTCGTGCCTGACAGCTTTCAGATTTCTCCTGATTACACAGGTTTTGTCTAAAGGGAGAGGATGGCACCACTCCCTGGTGACTTCCAGTCATGCCTCACGCTTGCTCTCATTTGCAGAGAGGACACCTCAGAAGGTGGGCCAGAAAGCCACAGCACCTTTCAGCCAGAGCCCTGCTGCAGGTGAGGTGGTTGAAGTGCCTGGAAAGCATTGCAGCAGCCACACACAGGTCACCTGGGACAGCTGTGGTCTTGCTGGCCTATTGTCCCATTGAAACTTTGGAGTGGAAAACTCTCCAAGGCTCCACAGACCAGCCAAACTATTTTTTGAATTACAAGACTGACAGCTTGAATTAAGACCAAAAGTCTTTCTAGCACTTTTTAGTATAGCTCAGCTGTCCTCATATATTGGGCTGGCCCTGTGAGACCAAGTGAAATCAATGTGGTACTCCTGCAAAACCCAAGCAGTTAATTCCTTTTAAACCAAATTAACAAAGATATTACCCCTCACTTAACCAAGTACAACAGCAAACATAGTGTAACATTTCCACAAACGAAAATTAAATTAAAAGCTATGCTAATCATAAGTATTTTAACAAGATCGAATATCTTTTCCTAGAAACAGGGACTCTTGGTGTCGCAAATTGTGTCCCAAATGCTATTTCATTTCCTGTCTTTCAGTTTGAAAGATGTATCACTCATCTCTGCTTGAAAGCTATTATTAATTCCCTTATGTTCCCACATGCTTCTGTAGTTGTACGTCTTATTTACCGATGGTGAACAAAGTTTATATTTGTTCTCAGATAAAGGGGGTTTGGAAGATAATAAAGCAAAGAAGAAACTGTGCATAATGATGCAGGTTGCATTAATATGTCCTTTGAGCACGATCATCTTAGCAGAGATGATTTTTCAAATTCCAGGAGCAGCAGAGGTGAACTCAGGGGATCATTTTTATTGAGAATTAAGGTTTTCTTAATCCCATCTCTGACCTGAGATGGAGTTTCACAACAGTATGGTCAAGCCATGTGAACTTGCTTCTTCACCACAAGGCAGGAAAACCTGAGTCTTTTGTGATTCTCTAAATTGACTTTTTAACAGGTATATAAGGACAGGATTGGTATCCTTTTTGCTATTTTCAAGCATAACAGAAAAATAAAATCTTAGCTGAAATAACTTGATTAAAAAATAGCAAATTAATAGCAATATTTTGTTTAAGTTTTCTAGTAGAGACTTTATGAAAATCCAGCCAAAACCTTTTCCTTTACTGTTAATGTTCCCAGCTGTCTGAGTCTGATGATACTTTTCTGAACATTGATATATACAGCTTGAGATACTGGTTTTAATACCCACATTTGCTTAGATCTGGGTTAATGAAAGTATTCTAGGAACCATTTTTTAAAAGAAAAAATAATCTGTCCAGCTTCCAGAAAATACAGACATTCATATGTTGTCACACCTGTAAATGCTTCACTGTACTGCTTGATAAAATGGTAAACTTTCATGCCCATATTTTCCAGTGGTATGAAGTTCAATAGATCACCTGAAGAAACCGTGCAAAAAATTAGCTCACAGGTACAAATAGTCAGAGCACAAATATTCAATTTTCTAAAAGGGGTTCTCTAGCTTTATCTGAGCCAGTAGATTTTATTTGGGAGCCACTGGAGTATTTTTACCACCTGTGTTAGAGGGAGTGAAATAGATCCTTATGATTGTCCCTTCCAGCCATGAATATCTACCTGCATATAATAAAATTGCTAATATAGAAGTACTCACAGAAATACTTCTCCAGTGCTCAGTGCTCCCAAAACATATTGAGGAAAAAAATTAAAGCAATTTATCAGCCTTTCTTTCAAAACATTTTTCTACACACTGCACTTTTCTGCTCTATAGCACTGCTCCAACAAAAAGGATGGGGTTTCCCTTCCAGTAGGTTATATAATCTAGTATATATGAGATGCTTCTGGAAAGAAAAACAAAAAATACAGTGCTTTTTAGACTGAAATTTTGAAATTTTCTGCAGCAGAAGAGGGAGCTAAACTCTGACATGGCACATTTTTGGAAGAATGTTTTATGTCCCTAGGGTGTGAGCTGCTTAACTCCTGGCTGACCAAAACCCTTCTTGTACTAAGTCCCACACAGAGGCAGTGGGTCTGCCTAGACTAGATGTAGCTCATGTTGAATGCCTTTACTGACAGACTTTCCTGGTGGGAAAAAGCAAAGGTTTTCTGAGTTGTCTGTAAAGCTTATAAGCTGCAGACAGATATGTAAGACAGACCAGGTCTCCTCTGCAGGGTGCTAGGTGTCTCTCTGAGCATTCTTTCAATTGCACTTCAATTCCTGAAGCTGCATCTGTCCTCTTGCCAAATTACACTGCTGCTACTTTTGGAGCTACTATGTTATTTTATAACAGGTGTGAGAAATAAGTAGGTAATGTTTCAAAACACACTGAAAGTAAGGTAAGCTTGGAGAATCGAAGCTAGCAAGTTGTACTTTTATTGTTCTACCCTCAGTATTTTTCTGAAATCTGTTTCTGATTAGTGACCACACAGATGAAGATACAGCATTTTTTGTTCTCAGGTAGAGCCACAGTCATTAATTTCTAACTAATGGCATGGGAGACCATCTCAGTGGTGGGTGTGATAACATTACACAGAACAGGTAGCATCGAAGATTGATGAGAACAACTGAAATATTTTGTCTTGCTTGACAAATTATAAGAAAGAAAAAGTGCAAAACAGCACTCAAGATTTACACAAGATATGGATTAAATGGATACATTTCCATTGATTTGAACAGGTTTTGTATTCAGTCAATTTGATTCTATTTGGCTTCTGTCATGGCAATGACTCCTGTGAGATTTTTCTTTTCTTTTTCTTTACCCTCCATAAATCTCCCAACAAACAGATCTTTAAAGATGTTCAGCTGTAATATTGTACCTTTCTGACTTATATTGTTTATCCTGAATTAGCTGACCTCATGGTCTCCATTTCTCACTCACTAAAGTCCACTGCTATGGGCCGACTAAACTCAGAAACATTTTTTTTATCTCTTATGGAATTGCATAATTTAAATTACAGGATTGCAATATTTTGTCAATCAAGAAAAGAGATAATTTCTCCTATCAATTGTATCTGATTGTGTCTCTGAGCTGAAATGAGAAACGAAGTCATTCTGAACGCAGTGATAATAAGAAATATCAATCAAGAAGGAATAATTACAAAGAAATAGAAGTAAATTAGTTTTGCCTCCTGACAGCACTGAAGTGAGAAATGAGTACACAGGAAAGGGTGCACAATAGGTATGAAAAGAGTATTTGAGTGGAACAGGAATGCACTTGGAATGTAAAGAAGAAACAAAAGTTTAGAGGCAAGTTTTGAGGGAAAAATGTTTTTTTTTTTCCAATTTAATTTTGTTTCACTGCTGGACTGAGTGCTTACCCAGAAGAAAAGTCTTCATATGATTTTAGATTAAATTGCATTTACTTTGATGATTTTTTTTTTTCCAGCAGTGCTTTGTTGGCTTTAGAATTTGCCTTCTGTTTCTCAGTAAGGCTGGTGTGAAGGTTAAAAATCTGTGTCCTATTTCAAAGATTTCTGGGAAACTTAAGGATTTTAAAGTCAGATGAAATGCTACTGTACTCCCAGTTAATAAGAAATAATTTCCACAGCTCTACTTATGACATGACTGCCTATTCAAATAATCTATCTAATATTAGCAGGTCACTGATGTGTGGATAGTAAGGACAAAAGAGGAATAATCCTGGGCCCTCCTGAAGTCAATACATATTTTAACACTGACATCAGTGAAATAATTTTTTCAGACAAAGAAAAGGTTGTGGAAACGGTCTGACTTGTTAAAATCATAGCTAGCACTAACACGTTAGAATTGACCAAAAATATCTTGGTCTATTCTGAAAAATGTCATATTTTATTTTATTAATTTCAGGAGTAATTGCAAATACATTTTGTTCACGATCAAGCTCCATTACACTAAGAAAGCAAACACATCCCTCATATAAGATGCATGTCATACCTTCTATAACAAATTGCCTATATTGAGTTTTCTATAGAGACTAGGAAAGGTAGGACTTGAAATCCCCAGACAGATGGAAATGGAAAGGAAGTAGCTATCTCTCAGGAAATCTGTTAACAGAAAATCTGCATGAAGAGATGAAATTAATTAGGACAAGAGCTTTACTTCATGCAAGTAACTGCTTCGATTTACACCATCTAAAGCATATCTCTTCAAAATTCAGTAAATTGTGTTTGAGTTGATGACTTCTCATGGAAAATGTTATATCTCTAAAACTTTGAATTTTTAAAAGTACCATACCATATAAAAATAATATAAAAGAAAGATAAATTATACCATCATTGTCAGAAGGAAATTCAGGAAAGTACAGAAGGTAAAAGCTGTATTCCAAGGATCAGATCAATTTTCTGCATACTAAAAATCATTCTCATACCTTTACTGAAACACATAGTTAGTAAGTTTTTTAAGAAGACTATTGCTGTTAAATATATCAAAACAATAACTCTGTTTCATTAATTTTAGAGAATTTTAAAAATAATAATAAAATTTGTCTTATGGAATCAAAGAAGGGAAGATTCTTGGGTTATTGCACTCTGAAGTTTGTGACTTCAGAACTTTAAAGATGAATTTACAGAGAATTTAAAAATAGGACTTATAAAAACATTGAATAGATCAGACAACCTCATTTCCATCAATGTTCTCTGAAATAAGGTTCCATTAACTTCAGAAAAACCACTCATAGATCAATTAGGTAGTTTTTTTTTTTTTTGAAAATAGTGCATTCTGTCTCATCAGCAATTCATATCTTCCATAGTTTCTGGAAATAAGAATCTACTTCCAGAAACTATGACCTTTAATCCCGTAATGGCATCTATTCTCATTGCCTCAAGCCACATTTACAGCCTAAACTGAAAGCTGTAGGCCTAGGATAATAATATTTCTAATTCCCTACTCTTTCCTTTTCTTTCAAAAAAGGGGGAAAAAAATTCTTAAGTCATTATTGCTTAATACAGATAAAAGTTACTAATAGATTTGAAATTTATTAGTAGTCAAGGATTGTCTTAATCAAAATATTATTTACAGTTTTATGAAACCATGTAGATTTTTCAGTGTACTTCAGAGACAAAAAAAATTTGCTTAATTATTTTCCTTCCTTAAGTTAGAAAAATATTAAAGAAGTGAAGCAAACAAGTTTGGTATAACCAGTGATTTAGATACAAATCTGAATATAACTAAAAGATGGGACACATTAGACAAGCAAAAAGCAAAAATCAGACTACTTAGGGAGTGGCAAATATTCTAATTTCACAGATATCTGTAATTTGTCTAACAGTTAAATATTTTTTTTTTTCCCTGAAAGACATGGATGTAGCATGCTACTCTTTTAAACATTCAGAAAATTGTCAAATGGGTATAAAAATACATTAATACAAGATACAGAATTAAATATTAAAGCACTCATTCTTTACTATCTATATCCATTCTGTCACCATAGTCCGTCCACTCTTCACTTTGCCTAGATCATTTTACCTTAACAAGTCCATTTCTTTCCTATGTGGTTATTAGAATTTTAACTTGAGATAATTGAGTTCTGTAATTAACATTCCAGACCTCTGTAATAACAAGAACTTGAAATACAGGAGAAAACTGATTTTTTTGGAAGAATAGAGGTATTGGAAATCTTACCTCTTACCCTGCATAATGACAACTTATTTTGTCCTTATTAAAACTGTGATTTTTTTTTTTTCAGATTAGTCCTATTTATTTTCCTTTGTCTTTAAATCTCACAAAGTTAATTTAGATTTGACAACTGAAGGGTTTTCCTTACTCTAGAAAAGCATATTATTGCTCTTGTATTATAATCTTTTAATGGAAGTAGGAAAATGTTTTAAACAGACAAGATAAATCAGTAAAAATTCTCAATTTTGCATTAACTGCAAAATTATTGAGGCAGAGATAATAACAATAACATTAGTTTTAAAAAGGAATCTTTAAAGACCCAAGGCTTGAAGTTGTGTCAGGAGAGGTTTGGGTTGGATATTAGAGCAAGGTTCTTGACCCAAAGGATATTTGGGCACTGGAGCAGGCTCCCCAGAGAAGTGGTCAGGGCACCAAGCCTGTCAGAGTTCAAGGAGTGTTTGGACAATGCACTCAGGCACATGCAGTGACTCTTGGGGATGCTCCTGTGCAGGGCCCGCAGCTGGACTCAATCCTTGAGGGTGCCTCCCAACTCAGCTTATTCTGTGAGTCTGTAAATAGAAAGAGTACATTTTAAAATTTTATTATAAAGGGAAAAACATTGGATATTTTGGGAAACCATGTTTTCTGTCAATTTAAAATTAATCCCCACAAAATTTGTTATTCGTTTTTCTAGCCACAATACTAAATTGTTACAATAATGTACTTGTGCCATAAAAATGTATATGCAAGCTCTTTAATTGCCTTATTGTTTTCTGGGGCTTAGATATAATTTAGCCCACAGAATGGCAACATGCAGCTCCTCCACACTGGGTACAAGAGTCAGATGCAATCATGTACTCATTTGTGCAGACACTCTCCGATTTTGCAGCTCAGTGGCTCATGCAAGAAGAAGGGCTGCCTGTAGCTCAGTTATTCAACCATGAGCATCTCAGCAGAGACCAGAGGTCCCTCTCACACCTGCAATGAGGGCTCGTTGCTCTAGTACACACAAGCATTCGCTGAGTTTAAGCCAGAAAAGAAAATGGAAGCAAATCCTCAGCCTGCAGGAGCTGTGACTCTCAATCCCATTCTTCAATCAGACATCAACTCCTCCAGTTCTTGATAATATTTGGTTTTATGACCACTTAATTAGATTATTCCATTCAAATAGACTTGGTTCAGACTTTCAGATGCTGTAACAGCATTGCTGCTCTTGAAGGAAGATTGATCTCTGCCTGGGGAACCCCTGGGCCACAGTCTCTGGATCCTACATCTTCTGTGGAAATATGGGTTGTTGTTCGGCAGCCAGTTAATGTCTCCTGGTCCCACTTCCTCATGATCCATTGTATGATGATATAAACAACAAAACAAACCTTCTCAGAAGATCCCTACAAGGCTTCCAAATCACAGAAAGAAAGTAAAAGGCAATGATTAGCAAAAATTTTGTTGCCAGAATCATAATTAGTCAGAGGTTAATTTTGTGTGTAGGACTAAAAAAGCAAGTCCCTAGAGCTAGCTACTGCCCCGTGTTACCAGGCAGGACATTTCTGTACATACAAATGGCAGAGCTACCCTCCATGCACTTCAGCACTGCCCACTGCAAATGGAGGTTGCACTCAGTTCTCTAAACAGGGAGTGTCTATGAATCACAAATTTTACCCTTTCCTTCAAGATTAAAGAGGTTTTGCTGTCTTCTTTGTCTGAAAGTACTAGCTAATATAGCCCAACACAGAAAGCAAGTCTCCTACCCCTCCAAAACCTTTAAACAAGGGCCTGCTATAAAGCATCTTCCTGGCTTGCAATTATTGGAAATGTTCATCTCAGTAAGCACCAGAATGTTTGACAAAAGAAAAAGTTTCCTTTCTTCTCTCTTTGTTGCTAACACTTCTCTCCAAACATAAATACACACCTGAGTCTCAGTCATTAAAAACCAGATGTACCAAGCAAAGAAATATCACTCTGGCTGCTTTATAAAACTGCCATTTGCCCATGTGTTATTTTGGCTCTGTGGACAACTTTCTCACTTTGGGAGTAAAAGACTGTGAGTGCAGTCCCAGAGTGCTGTGTGATTACAATGCAGAGTGCTGGCCAATATTTACACCCCTAAATGAACACACATCACAGACTAACCAGCAGTAATACAAATCCAAACACCTATGGAAGACATCATGGAGGAGATAACAACCACGACACTGCCTTGAATAAAATTCCTACTGCACAAATGAGCAATTCAGTGTTGTATAAACACCTCTGAGATTCAGAGAAAGGAAATTACTGGTTCACAAATTACCATGAGTCTGTTAAAGTTAGAAAGCTAATATTGTGCTCATCCACATCAGTTAGAAGTAAGGTTAGACATGTATTTCATTAAAAAACAGCAATGAAAATAGAGTCAACAAAATTTTTACCAATAACTTCTGCTTTGTACCCAAAGAAATTCTGATTGAGGGTGTTTTGGGCTGATTGACCAGACATGTTACATGTGGGCCCAATACTCAAAATTTGTGGGAACAACAAAAATGACATGTCCCTTAGTGGTGTTAACAGGAGGTTAGAAGGAAGATCATGGTGAACAAAAGAAGAAAAGGAGGATGTAGGATGAGGAAGGGTGTTGAGAGACAGAGGGAGGTGCATCCAGGTGTTACTGGGCTGGGATTAATGGATGGAAGGGTCACTCCCTCTGCTTTCTATAAAAGAGTGCATGCCAGATGAGAGGGGAAATATTACACACCAACAACTTCATCAACAGGTCATGTTATAATTACACATCAGAGCCAGGTGACATCATCAGCCAGCCAATGCCAGCTGCTAATTATGGTGTCACTGGAGTTCTGCTGCAGGTATTTACAGCCTGCTCCTTCAGGGGCACTGCACCATGAATTATTCATGAACAGCCACCTCTGTTTGATTAGTCAAACAGCTCTCACAATATACAAACCCAAGCTTAAAAGTGGATTTTGCCAGACCTCATTTAAGCTGTCATATAAATCTACCTTTTCAATTTATGAATAAGCAGCCCATCAGTTTATCTTTCCTTTTCACAGTGTAGAAACCAAAGAAATTGCCATAGGAAAGATTTTCTTTCCAGATACTTCTCTGCCTTTGCAGGCTAGTCTCTGAAAAAAGTAAAAATCATCAAAATTAATGCATCTTTTGCACCTCTCAAAATCTTCTATTCTAAAGATAAAGATACTTCTTACTATCTGCCTGCTGAATAATGATTTTCTGATTTATTACAAAAATGTATTGACACAAGGTGAGGGAAAAGAAAATAATGGGAAACATTTGTATGCTTTGGTAAAGTCAATTTAATTAGCATGTGAACCACACAGATAAGTATCATCGCTTCCTAATGTACTCAGTCTGGACACCAATCACACCAAACAAGGCAAGCTATTCAAGCACAGCCATTTGTCACAAAGTGAATTTAAAAAAAAGCCTACAAAAAACTATCCAAAGCCAAATACAGCAAACTCAGCCTACTCTGTTATTTTTGATTACAGCCATTGCTGAGGGCAAATGAAACTATTCGGTTTAATCGGCCTTTTACAAAAAATGTACTTATTCTTATAACCACACTGAACAAATAATGCAATTTACATTACTGTCCTGAATACAAAAGAAGTAAAAACTTCACAAATTTTGAGCCATAAATCCATTTGCTTCTTTTTACTTATTCTGGTCATGCATACAAAGGAGAGGTAAAATTTACATTAGCATAGAGACTCACATCATAATTTCTTTTTATCAGGCTTCTTTCCACAAACCTGTCTCCTTTAAGTCAGGAAAGAGACAATCCTTTGTTACACATCCTGACCCAGGATTTTATTGAAAGTGAAAAATTCTCTCACAAGAGAAGGTTTCACATCAAGACTTTTTTTTTTTTTTTTGGCAGAAAAACCACAAAAAAGTAAAACACTTTAATTTAAAAATTTGCTATAATTTACTGAGTTGCACCTAAGCATTTAATTGTGATATTGTTCAAAAAGAAAAGCTCTCATGGCCAGCACTTTCAACAGTGTTTGGGCAGGTTAAAATCTTCTTCCTAATCCATGATACCAGTGTGTTATATGGAGAGTAACCAATGCTCCATCAGCCAACCAATTAACTTCTGCAGTGCACTCTGCTTAATTCCTACAGTATCATGATGTTCAATGAAGAAATTTTAAGTATTTATATTGAACTAAAACCTAGTATTAAATCTCAGACCAGGAAATGTGAAAGATTTGTTTGATTTCTATCTAACTCTAGTAAATTATTATTCCAAGATGGATTGTTTCCCACCAGGGGGTAAAAAATATCAAGCTAAGTGTTCTTTGGGGAAAATGTTTTGTAAGTAATTTACAATCACCCTGCAATAACAGTAACAATGGCAAGAAAAAGAATAAATACCATAAATTTTAAATAGTGCTATAAAATTATGACAAAACTTTTATTTCACATAAATAAACAATACTAAACGGTGAGGGAAAAATGATATTATTCTAAGCTTTGGAAAGCATACTCAGAGCTGGTCACAAAATAGTTCCAAAAGGAGTAGGTCCATGAACAAAACATTCGCCAGAGAATGAGCAGAACCAAGTGAAAAGTCTCACAGGCCTCTTCATCCTCTCTAAGACTGGCTTGTAAATTTAGTATGGGAAGTTCCACGGATTTACAGGAATTGAAGGGAACTTGAAGATCTACAAAGTAGATCAAAGATAAAGGATACTCCATGTTCTTAATCAAACATCTTGGTTCTTCCTTCAAAACACACTTGAAATTCCTTCTTCTCCAAGATCATGCAACCCAAATTTTCAGTTGTGATGGGTGGGAAAATTTGGGCACAGAAGGGTTGACTGGCCTTTACACATCCAACTATCTGGCCTTCCACCATTAGTAATGCACTTTACTCTTGATACTGGCAATTGCTAAGGCCTATTTCTGTCCCATGCCTAAGTGAATTAATGAAAACCCTTGTTAAATGAAGCAATGTGCTACTAAATCAGATTTGATCTTTTAATCCTTTAGAAAATGTGAAAAGCTAGCTAAATTTCTAAATTTCAGGCAGTTGTTCAATAACACATTTCTCTTTCAGATTTCTTTTCCTTTGTTTGTTTTTGGTTTTTGATTTTTCTTTTTTTGTTTGGTTTGTTTTTTTGTGCTTTCCTAAGAAACTGTCTGGAGTAATTATTCATTTACTGGGACAAAGAGATGACCTAGAGTAAGATGAGGTATTTTAATTGCCTCACAGAAAAACGAGTGTTACTGTTCAATTGCCATTGTAAATATTCATTCACTTGTAAATACATTTTTGTACAATTATTGTTAGCTGAAGGCAATAACTTTGTTTTCTGGGTATTGAACAAAGGCATCTGCCTCAGTACAGCATCTAATCGAAGTCCTAGGTCAAAGACTTCTCCCTTTAAAATACCCTCCAGTATCATCCTTTCTTTACTTCAGAACCTCTCATTAAGAACAATCTAAAGATTGCCTAAGAGAATTGCAGTAGGTACACTGATTACTGAAGAGACCTCACATCTAGAGTTTATAAATGCATTAGTGATGCTTCTTTATAAAGAGAGAAAAGGCTGAAAATAAGCAAATAAGAAGAAGATGGTCAGAGAAAAGGAGCAGCGTAGGACTTCATATCAGGCCATGAAATCTCTTGAGCTTCAGTGTGAGGCCACAAAATAAAAATCATTTATTAAAAGCTACCTCAATTCTATGCTGTGTAAAATTCTGGAATTTTTTCAGCAGTCTTCATCGTTCAAAACTGTCCTTCTATTGGTGAGCTCTGGCTATTCTCTGGGAGCAGTTTCAGACAGTACCACCCCTGTCCCATGCCCTGCCAGCGCACATCACTTGCTGTGGTGAGATGGGTCCTGCTGTGCAGCCCAATGCCACCATGCAGGTGCTTGAGGACAGCCAACTCTCAAGCTGTCTCCAGATGTCATTGATTTGCAGGTCATTTTAGAGACCACCCAGTTCTTACACCTCACAGCAGGGTACAGCTTTGCCTTTAAGATGGATGCATTGCACAGGGACATGTAAGTAACTACTTGGTAACATGAACACAAAGCCATGAGCATGAGAAGGAAGGAGAAGCAGAGAAAAAACATGAACCTACTGCAGTCCATTTCCTGTTCTCCTGTCCCACTTGGGAGTGAAGTTGAGTCTGGGGAGAAGGGAGGAATTTGGTGGTTTTTAGATTTTTTTCTTGTTATCCTACTGTGATTAATTATCAATACTTTAAATTGATTTTCCCCAAACTGAATCTGTTTTTCCTGGGATACCACTGATGAGCAATCTCCCTGTCCTTATCTTGATGCACTGTCTTCTCATTTTATTTTTCTCCCCCAATCCTGTTGAAAAAGCAGTGATAGAGCAGCTTGGTGTGCACCTGGCAGGCAGCATAGAGATGTTACATTCCTGTGGATTGCTACCCACACATCCTTTTATTCTTTTTTTGTTCTGTGATAGCTTGAGTGCTTTGCATGGGCAAAGCAGCTACAATGACCTGCTTACAATTGCTGTGAGGTTCTTTGCCATCTATCCCATCTATCCCAGTACATAAACTTCACTTTTCAAATAAAATATAAGAAAGATTGGATAAAAATGTAACAGAAGTACTGTTACATTTGTTTTAATGGCATATTTTTTTCTCATAACTTCTTTCATTATTATTTTACCAGTGTTATTTTCAGATTCTCATATATTTCAGGTTGTTTTCTTCCTATGTGTTGATTGCTTTGCAGAGCTGCACCTGAAATATTTAATGAAAACAGAGAGTACAAACACAGAGCAGAAACTGCATGTTCCTCCAGTGCTACATGACCTCTAGAATTGCTTTTCTTCTTTTCATTAATGGCCAAGAGAATAATTAGGACAGCAGAAGAGCATTTGCACCGTTAATAGGACAGTCCAATTACTTTTAATCACAGGAGTAAACAGAAGATAGAGCCAGGTTGAGGAAGACTCTACTGGAATCAGTTTTCACAAGAGCCAAGATACCTCTCCTCAGAAAGAGATTACAATTTGCAGATAAGAACACACATATAGAGGACAGTGATCTGATATGTGTCTGAGCTGGATGGGATTGCAAATATATTCCTCTACTATCTATAGTCTGTGTTGTATAAAACTTAATGAGCTTCATTTCAAAGCCCTTGAGAGAAAAGATGTGTCTGTTCATGGCCCAAAACAATAGTTCTGCAGCTCTCATTAGAATTCAAACACCATTTTTCTTAATATGCCATGGCCCAAATATAGACCTGGTTAAGTGAGAGAGACCTAAGGTCGATGAAAAAATGTTGAAGGGCAGGTGTTTAAATGTTTTGATTGAACTCTGACTCTTTAGTCTTGGATTCTGTTTCACATTCCTTATAAAAACAGCAACAATGCTGAGTGCAGTGGAAATAATATGTGTGGATCGCTGAGTAGCCTAGGCCTGAATACAGAATAATGTTCATCAGAACAAGGGACATTGGAAACACAGAGAAAGAAATGTTTCTGTAAGGTCAACAGCTGCTAGGCTTTCCCATTTGTTATCTGTGGAAGGATAGAAAATAAAACATTTTTTTAATGAAAAGAAAAAATATAATACAAGGAAAAGTAACTAGTGGTCAAAATAGTTCTGTATTACAAATATTTCCAGATGATTCTATCTTGTCCTTTGAGCTGAGAAATAGAATTTACACAGTTTCTCAGGAGCAATTTACCACAAAGAAGATAGTTTTGTTATTCCAGAAGTTTTTGACTCATTTTTCCTTGATATGGAACTTTTATATAAACAACTGTGGTAGCTGACAGAAGTCACTCAAAACTCTGTTAATATCTGTATTCCCAAGAGTTTGCCAAGAAGTATACCCCTACTTCTACCCAGAGAGTCCCACCTTCTTAAATATTTCCAACCGTGCAGTCAATGAACAAGCACACTTATTTTTGACATGGCAGCAATCATGGTTTATTACACATAACTGCAAATCTTTGCAGGACAAAATCTACATCCAAGTCAATTGACTTTGACTCCATTTATGATTAAGGGAGAAAAACAGGTATCCACAGCATCCACACTGTTGACCAATTTTATTTCTGCTCTAGGAAAAGTCACAATTTAGAGATGTCAGTTTCTCTCTGATCACTACAAAAGGAGCACAAGATGTACATGTGTCCTTTGCAGCACCCTAACCATTTTATTGGTATATTATCCTTTCATGACTTTTTTTCTTGCACTTCTCTTTCAAAGGCTACAGAACACATGTCTATTTTATTATTTATCACTCCTCCAAGAGTTTTGTCATTTACCTGCTGAAACTAAGATTTTAAATTATTTTCTTTCAGGATATAGATGAAAAAAAAATATTAAACAGCACAGGACAAGAGCTGATTTCCACAGAGCTCCACTAGAAACCCACCAGTGTGATGATGAATCTTCATTGCCAATGGCATCTGGCATCCATCAGCCAGACAATAATACAAGTATGTCATGCTGATTGTATGATTTTTATTTTTTTTTAGTGGAAATGTCAGGCAGCATAAAGTCAAAACCAATCAATGATTATGTTACATTGACACTAACACTTTTATCAATAGGTATCAAATTTTTTTGAAAAAATCTATTTTCAGTAAACTATTTTAATGGAAATTGATCATATTATGGTCCTATCATAGTTTAAGGACTTGAATATTCTATCATTCATTTTATGTTTTTTTTTTCCTGGGGAAGTGATCATGGGAATAGACTTAAAATATCTTGTGTTATTGTCACTGGCAGGATAGAATAAATGACAAGCCACCGTGGATCTGGACACTGGAGGGCAATTAAGATCCTCTGAGATTAGAGTCCTTGACCTATTTGATTATGCTACACTTACACTGCACTTGTTTGCTCCCACAGCACTTTCCTAGGTATTGGTGACTTCCTTTCCCATCAGGAAGATTGTTGCCAATCCATGAATGTCACAGGCAGGAAACCAAGCCAGTTCCCACCATGCTGCTGTTCATACTTACCCCTACCAGGAATTATTGGCCAGGGTTCCTGGGTGTCTCCCAGCATTTGTCTCCATGTAGCTGTCTTGGGGATCTGGGGATCTTTCCCTATTTCCAGGATGTTCACAACCTCCTTTCTGTGTTTCTTTCCCTCCAAGACCATTTCTTCTCTGGGCTTTTCAACACGATTTTCCTTTGCAGAATTCTAAGCCCTTGATTTTCCTCCAATCTAAAGAGCATATGTTCCTAACAGTCTAGGCACAATGTGTGACCAGCTCCCTAGCTGGGTGGTTCTGTTTCATATCTTTTTATTTACCAGAGCATTTAGGACATGCCACCTTGGTTTAATCCAGGTATCACAGAATTTCACGACTATCTTGAACAAGTGGCGAGGACCAGGCTTCTGTCAGACTTGAAAAGTTTGTACATATACATATTTGTTTATCTGCTACACATAACTGTTCACAGTGCAAGCTAGTTTTTCACTTATGGCATTCTTGTTTTTCTTAATAGATAATAGCTGTGACTTCTTTCAGGTCCCTAAAACTTGTCTACTGTTTCATTGTATTAATTAATACATATTAATGGCATAGAGAAATCCTCAGTCAGCTAATGATACAAGAAAAATAATTCCAAAATAATCCAAATAGAGTAAACTCTGTTCAGCACTATTTTTATTCAATATTGGAGAGAAAATAGTGCATCACTGTGAAGTAATATTTAATTTTCTTCCTCCTCCATACCTTAAAAACAGAGCAGAAGATTTTGATGAGTATTTCTCTTATCTGTTCAAAGCTACTATCCACTTCACCATAACCTTACTGGAGAGAAAACAAACAGCCTCAGAACAGAAATCTCCAAGGCCTATTATTGCCAAAACCAGAACCTGCAGCTTCACATTAGAAAAAATTCTCCCCCTGCTACTTCTTATTTATATCATAGATTTGATTGTGAGTCACAGTCTCACCTGTACAATTTTAGCAGTAACTGGAAGGCATTCACATCATCAGTAGATCCTCTAGACTGTCTCTTTATTTTAGTTTCAAATAAAAATATTACAAGGTAACAGCTGGGTAATTGCCAGAGCTGTCACCCTCGAAAGGGCACTGATATTGTGATACCACAACACTCCATCTGCATGTCCTGGTTTTTCCACTTACCCAGGGAAAGTTCCCTGCTCCCCAATGCTCTCCATGGTATGGAAGTAGGTTTCATTTATATTACATGGTCTGAACTTGATTTATGGTCTTTGTTCAGCTGCAGTGATCAAGCCCTAGACAGCAGCAGGTGCATTTTTTATATATATAACATTTTTTCTCATTTCTTGACCTTTATTTTTATTCTTGTACCCTCTTTTGTAAACCCCAACCTTTTACCAAATAAACAACCCATGCCAATTATGTTTTCCCTACTGGTCTCATTGTTGCTACTTCCACAGCCACATGAAGTATTTCTGACATTACAGTTACCTGGATAATCTTGGCCCTACAACATATCACTGTGCCAGTTTTCCAGGTGTTGCTCAGCCTTTGAAGATTCTGCTCCCCTTCAGTATTTTGTCAAATCTGGCCATCTCATATACCTTCTCTTTAGCAACCCGTGAAGTCCAGCCACTATCATCTCTCAGCTTCTCACAGACATCTAGCACATCCAGCAATTTCTCATGTCTGGAAGTTTTCCTCTGAGCATCTTGTTCAGTTAGATGAACCTCAGACCAACACCCATTCACTGGCATAGACAGTGAATTATAAGCCTAAAGAAGGACAAAAGAAATTTAAAAATCTTAGTTTCAGAAGCAATAAACAGCTATGCTACTGGACATTTTCCTGTTGCTAAACAAACTTAGAGGGAATATGCAGTCACAGTACATTGTTGACCTAGAGAGGTAAATCTCACCTACACTTGTGGAATCACGGGGCACACTACCCTATAGAAATAGATAGCAAAATAAAGTTGAAGCCAAAGGAGTCTCCAAAGTGTCTTTTTTTGTGACTGATTTTGCATCTCAGTAGCAACTGGGCAAGCAGAACAGACAGATTGCTTTGCAAAGAAGTTATGAAATTCCCAGTGACATGAAAAGAAAGGATTTTGTAGCAAGGTGCAACACAAAAAAAGTTTGCATATGGATTGATTATGTAAAGAACCACAAACTATATTTTTCTAACTGAAACCTTAAAAAAAATTGTGTGAGAAATACATGTTTTAAACTAAATTACACTATTTTTCTACCTGATCATTATGGGATTGGAAATCTCAGAGGATTTTCAGAGAATACATCTTGGATAATTTACTTTCAAGTAGACAAACTAGGTATTAAATACTCATGAATAAGTGTTACAATGTCCCTAGAGTCTCTGCTGTGAACTAGCTGAAAACTTGATCTTTTAAAATAAAAATTTGGTTTGCAAAACAAAGAAGAGTTGATTTTTTTTTTCCGAAGCATAACAACATTCTATAATTAAAGTGATTTAATCCTTGAAAGGGTGTTTGCTTTATGTTTGACCATTAACACCACAGAAATCAGTCTCAGACAGTTTAAGCAGAGCAGTTAAATCTGGCACGTAGACAGCCAGAGAAGGAAGCTGTGTGAAAGACAAAAGGCTGGAAAAATATTTCCACCTATTTAGAGTGGTTAAGTGATGTGTTGCTAACTGATGCTGTTAATCTCACATGATCTTACAGAAGTCCTTTACATAACATCGACCTACTTTATCAGCTCATCCTAAAGCAGACCCCCAGCAGCCAGTCAGCTCCTGAGGCTGGCTCAGGTGTATGGACTGGGATGGCAACTTGCTCATGAACAGGCACCCAGGCGTGGTTTCTGATGGGTGTGTTAGGGAGGGTTTCTGGCTGCCTACATAGAACTGCTGGAATTTAAATGGGATGCTGCATGGAGTCAGATTCATGCAGCACTTTGTGATATATCCACAGCCCTGTGCTGGCAGCTGAAGACCATGAGGATGTCAGCAAAAGATACCTTATCCTACATCTGATAATCCAAACTATCTAGGTACCACTTTGTTACAAACAAGATAATGTATTATCTAGTAGTCAAATCTAAGTTACCTTTGGTCTTAATTACCTAACAAATATAGGGTTACCATTTCAGGTTTTTTCTCCCTTAAAACTTAAAACTTAAACCTTAAAACTAAATTTTAAGTCAAGCACTATCATATTTTCATATGGAAATGAAAAAAAATACGAGGGAATGAGTCCTGTGAGTCAAGCAATATGAAAAGTTCACGTATATACAGAATAAGCACACAAGTGTAGTCTGCTGAGCAGTATGATAAAGCATGAGTTTGTTAACATCGATAATCTATTTATTAGTGAAACAGACAGGAAAATCATGACAGGATAATCATAGCAAAGATATTATTCTACTATGAAGAATCCTGAATGCGCTTTTCAATAGCAAAAGGGCATTGATAATAGTAGTTAACTTGTAATAGAAGTAGGGACAGATGTTTTCTAAAATGTAAATAAAATGTATCTGAGAAGCTATCATCAACAGGAATTTGTCTTTTCTGAACTAAGCATATTACTGATTTTGCTCTCTGTAATTATGCTTTTCACTAATAACTATCCCAGCATTAAGGCAGAATTCATTGTATTCACACCATAAAAGACTTCACAAAAAATGATTTCATTTGGTAGCCTGGTGATAAATAACAGAGCTAAATATCGTTGACTTTGAATTTTAATTCTTTGGTTTCCCTCTTCACTCTCCATGTCTTTAACTATTTGATGTCTGGCAGAAAAAGTTACATTTAAATAAATTCTCCAGAAGAATCTATTTTTTCATTTGTAGGAAATTTATTTACCTTTCTCCACAAGGGCATTACTCTATGAGCTGATCTCACTTCTTTTAATTTACTTTTTTTTCTTTATTTACATATTTGTTCTTTATTGTTTTTTTATATATTTCTTTCTTTTTTTTTTCTTTCTTTCTTTATTTTATTTGGCTCCCAAAGTGCTTTTTTTGACCTTTTTTGGTTGGGAAATACTTCACAGCTATCCCTCTAACCTAGGCAGATTAGAGTTAGAAAATTTTATTAATGTATTAATGGAATTCTAGTTTGTTCTTTTGCTGTAATAGGAACACAAAGATCCTTAAATGAAAAAAATAACTTGAAATCTCTGATTAGTCTCAGGGGAAAAAGAAATCTAATTGATATCATGCAATGAGGAGAAATCATCATAATCATGATCATCACTTGAGATAACATCTGATTCATGATTAGGTGCAAAAGATAAGGACCTCCATTTGATCAGGTGCCACTTCAGGCAGGCCATCGGCCTGTGGCTCACAAAAAGCAAGCAACCTTACTCCTTTGTGCCAATACCTCTGAGAGTGAGTTCCAGACCAATTCTGTCTCCTGCTGGTGAGTCCCAGCCAAATCCTAGTGACCTGTGTTACTGCGTGTCAGTCTGAGCACACATAGGGGAAGGTTTGGGTCTGCCTCACCCAGCAGAACCAGTGCATACAGACCTCCCACATCAACAGTCCTGAAAACATGGGCTTACTCAGCAGTCTCCACCTACTCTGTCTGAAAAAACTCTTGTCATCATCTGCAACCAAAGCAGGGTCAGAGTTCAAAGAGTAAAACTCTGGAGAACAGAGTTTAATGGAGTGCTCTGCTCAAAAAGTTACTCTTCACCAAGCATCATATTTTCTGATTAACTGAACTGTTAACTTTTCTACCCCAAAGCAAGTCTTCCTTTATTTTATGGACATTTAGAGCTAGCTGTCCAGATAAGACCTGAGGAAACTGAAGCATAAACATATGGGCTATTGCCTTTGATCCATATTTCTTTTCATGTCCCTGACAGTCATTTTCTCTCGACATTCTTCTCTTTCTCCTTCGAGTACAAGAATTCTAATGTTTTCACGAGAACATGGTCCATCCTATTTTACAGTTATTGGTTATCCCTTCAGCCTGAGGTGCCTTTTCCTGTACAGAAACAACTGGTTCAGGAGTGTTTAGTGGAATCTTGGTGGTAGTGTTAAACTCTGATTTGCATTTGCTGATTATTTATGATATGTTTAAAACATGTATGGCTTCAGAAAGTCTGCTACCATCATTTAAACCTCTGCAGAGGTTTAAAGCCTCTACAGGTATTTTCAGGATCTACTTCCATTTTCATTCTTGCTCTGGCAAGAAAATAAATTATTGACTTCATCTTCCTGCTTCTGCTGCTGTCATTAGAGCAAATAAAAATTAATAATTCTAAAATCCCTGGGCCTGGTTTAGTCTAACATTAGCATTAAATTACCATGCCTTGTTGATAGCTTTTTAATTTTTACCTTTGGCAATTTTATGACATTATGAAATTCATCCTGTTACCAAATATAAATAAATTGTCCATGTCAGTTGTCTCAACACAGATGTCATATCCTGCATGCCATTTTAACTGCAAGCCCCTAAGTGAAAAAAGCAAAATAAAAGTCACCTTTCTCAGAACAGCCTATCTTATCTCTTGAAAAGAAAAGGAGCAGAAACTTAGGAAGAATTTAAACCGTCAGTCCTATCAACTCATGGTGAATGCCTGAGCTAGAGGAGTAGACATGCTGTATATAACCTGTGATGCTAACAGGTCAAAGGACTGACCAGATGAAGCTGGATGGAGGAAGTCAGGAGAGACATTATTACTGGGCTATTTCTCTGCCACCATCATTGGATATAAAACTACCCTGAGCCTGGTCTACTGCAGACTCCTGACACAGTGAATCATCCCAGGTTCCCAAGAGACCAAGATATGCCTACCTGAGGGCAGAAATAAATCACATCCTAGAAGAGACCATATCACAGTGTATATGTTTAATGTATTTGTCATAAGCTGATAACACTGAGATCATAAATAGCACATGCAAGAACTCAAACATGGATTATTTAGCACAGTATGATGATCACTTCACATGAATTGTCATACTTTCTCCTGTATGGGGTAATTTCAATTCCACCAGCATTAGACTGGCATATTTTTTACAAGAACTATTTTAATAGTTCCGTTTCTAGATCATTTATATCTTCCCTAACCCTAACCCTAACCCTAACCCTAACCCTAACCCTAACCCTAACCCTAACCCTAACCCTAACCCTAACCCTAACCCTAACCCTAACCCTAACCCTAACCCTAACCCTAACCCTAACCCTAAAAATGGCAGCGCCCAGTAGTCATGCGGTTGGGCAAAAACATGGAGGCATCCATGTGGTCTTGTGATAGGGGACCAATATGGTGGTGGTCATGTGGTTTTGAAACAAAATGGTGGTGGCCATGCTGTGATTTTTTGGGAAAAACATGACTTCGCCCATGGGGGACAGGCGCCACGCCGTGGCATCATGCCGTGCACCACTGCCATGCCCTGCTGTGGTGAGGTGGTGGGGCGTGCTGTGGTGTCAGGATGCACGCGACAGCACGGTTAGGTGTGGTGGGGCAGTTCGGGAAACAAATGTCGCTTTTGCACCGTGATGTGCATCCGGAAAACATGGCGGAGTGCATGGTGTCATGGGATAAAAAATGGCGGCTCGCATGCGATTTTGTGATAAAAATGGCATCGCCCATGCCGGTTCCACACTTCCAGAAAAATATGGCAGGATCCATGCATTTCACGTGCTTCCGAAAAAATATGGCTGCATCCGTGTGGTCAAGTGATAAAAATGGCAGCACCTGTGCCGGTCATGTCCTTCTGGAAAGAAATGGCTGTGCCTGTGCCAGAGGGCCAGTGGATCACCACCCTGCGCCCCGCTGCCTCACCGCGCCCCGTTGACGCATTAAAAATTTAGCTAAAATTTTTAGCAGAAAGTCATGCACACAGACATTCAGGGAGCCAGAGAAATGCACATAAACAACGATGAAAGGTGTGTCTTGAAGGACAAGCATTTGAAAACCATTACAAAGGGTCACAGCTGAAGCTATTCCTGACTTGTCAGACAGGTCAGTTTTGACTACGACAGTGTGAACCTGCAGTAGTAGTAAATATTAAGAACATTGTTATATCTTGTGACATTGTAGAGGGGCTGTCTGGAATATAGTTATTTTTCTTTGTAGTGTCTCCTAGGGTGCTGCTCTGGATATGTGACCAAAGCAGTGCTGACAACACAGGGATGTTTTAGCTGGGCAGTGCTTACACAGGGGGAAGTCCTTTTCTGCTTCTTGCTGCGAGAGAAGAAGTTGGGAGAGGACATAGCTGGGACAGTTTACCCCAAACAAACAGGATATTCCACAACATACAATACTGTGTTTAGTAATACGGAAAAAAAAAAAAAATGGAGGCAAAAGGATGAAAAGGATATATTTGGAGTTACGATATTTGCCTTCCCAAGTAACTGATAGAGTTCACAGAGCTCTGATTTTCTGGAGACAGCTGAACATTTGTCTGCCCATAGGAAGTAGAGAATTAATCCTTTATTTTGCTCTGCTTGAGTATGCACCTTCTGCTTTTTCATGAATTTCTCAGTTTTACTCTTGTGATTCTCTTACCCATCCCACCAGAGGGGAGTGAGCAACAGGCTGTGTAGGGCTGAGCTGCTCGCTGGTACCACAACAAACATCTGCTTCTGGCCTTGATTTTTCACAGCATTGCATGGAGGAAGATCTGGGTCAGGCAGAAGTTTCATAACTTTGTGTTAAAGAATGCAATGAGCATTAAAATTTCCAGGGGCAACAAGCATTTTTAAACACCTGGAAGTAGTATTTAAAAAATATTCTTTTAAAATGCTAGTAATGAAAGTTTTCATCATTAATAAAACTATGCATTTGAGAAGATATTAGCACTGAAAATTTTATGTTGTTTACTAGAACATACATTAATTGCCAACATCTTTCATTTATCCCTTATCTTCCATCCCAAATTTTCTTAGTATTATAAAGTGTTAATGATGCCAGTAAAAAAGACCAGATATTCTAGGGTTAAGTCATATTTTTCTGCCTTTCCTATCACATAATATATTCACAAATGCCTGGTGACAATGCACATAATTACTTTCTAATTTTTTTTTTCAAGCACCTCTCATCTGGGAGTACAGAATAGCCTAAACAACATCCTTTATAAATATTACATGGAAGAGCTTCTGACTATTAAGATGAAAAGCTTCTTATTTCAGCATACCCCAACTAAAAGGAGAAGTTGTAATTTTTATTATAGAATCCAAATCCTGTTTATTTGTTTCAGGTGATTTCTGCATAAATCAAAGGCATCGGTCATAATCTGGGGTTCATGGGGTTACACTGGAAGCGTTTGACAAGACGGGCTAAAAAAAACCTGATCAAATATGAAAATGTAGTAGCATAGATCTATGCTTGCAAAGATGAGAATATGGAAGTGAGAACCACCACTGTTCCCTTTTCTGATTCTGCAAGGGGGAAAGGGAAATTGAAAGCTGGTTTAAAGGTGACTTTGGCACTTGTGGAACTGATTCTGCAGCCTCCAGTTCTGCCTCAACAGTCCTGCCACACACTACCAGCTTGTGGTAAAACCTCAGACCCCTCAAGTACATTCGTTTCACCAGTTTATTCTACCTTCCTGCACTCCTTCAGTTCTGCTTTCCTCTGCAAGAGCTCACTGCACTGCAACAAGTCAAGGACAGTGGCTGTACTGGGGTCTCTGTGCCCCTTTGCTCTCTCAGAAACCATCCCTGCTGTGTACTAGCTTCGTGGGAGCTTCCAGTCAGCAATTCAGGCCCTGGTGCTGAACTTTTTAGGAAACAAACCCAAGGCCCGTTCTTCTTATTCTTATATTCATATTCTTATTCTTACTTTTATTACTTTTCTTCTTTCTTCAAAATCTTATTCTGTATTATACCATCATGAAAGGAAAGCAGCTTCAGGACATGGAAGTTCTAATCTCTCGCTGACTACTATTCAAGTCCAAAGGAAAATACATTTGCTTAAGGCTTTGCAGTTTTGGGAATTCTCTTTCAAAGATTTCAAATGCAGTTCCCTGGAGAATATTTGAACTTCCTCTCTTACTGTCACCCCTTTCTCTCACCCTCATCACCCTACTCATATTGCAGTAATGAAAATTAAGCCATGTAACCTTTTATCCATATAATTTAAATTTCATTTCTGAACATGGCAGTATGGAAGTATAGTGCAGTGTTGAACACCTTTTGAACAGCTTTCCTTCTGTTCAGGTTTATTTATCTTGGTTTGCTCTGCCAGAGGCCATTCTGTCATCCTTAATTTCAGAAAAGAATTCTCTTATTCCTATAGATCAAAGCAGAAACACTTGGAAAAGCTGGCACACTGGTTGTCTTCCTGTTCTATCCTCGTGATCTGGTGCTGGCAGCATCTGCAGTGACTGTGGCTCCAGCTTTCCAGCCTCATGTCGAGGGGTCTGATGCAGATCTCCACACGCTGCAGGAGGTCCAGAGGCTCTGTGTCACGGACAGTGGCAGCAGCTGCTGGTGAACCAGCTGTGTGGGTCCCTGCAAAGGCCGTGGTGCAGCAGCGGCAGTGCAGCGGTGGGGCAGACGAGTACCTGACTCTCATTTGTTAGCCTGTCAGGCACATACCAACAGGATCAGAACAGCTCTTCAGAACCACTAAAAGTTGCCTGCACTTCTCAGATCTGATCTAAATTTCATAAAAGGGGTACAGATCACCATGTTGATGCCAGCAGGATGGGGACTAGACCTCTCCTGTCGAAGTCTTTTGGGGAATACAGTCTTTATTGCTCTTTGTAAATGAGTTCTTCTGTAGAAGGTAATTTCAAGATACATTTTGGTACATGTAAAGATTTTTAAACTTTTAATAATTTATCTGACAGAGATAGAAATGTGGAACAACTTCTTGGTAAGCTCTGGTATCCTCAGAGGAAGCACACCATTCTGTAATTGTGTGATGTGACAACACTTTTTTGGCAGAAACAGAAATAATATTAATAAATGGCATAGCCTAGGTTCTGAAAATTGTAACTAATGCATGAGACTCTGATGTTATGTTCCCTTGATGTGAAACTGGCAATACCTACTAGTGTATGCCACCAAGAACATCTCTGGCTGGAAGTGTGATTCTTTACCCAACTCTGCCCTTACAGGGAAGCTGAGGGTAGCTACACTGAGGACTGAGATTTGGAAAAGTCAGGTCCCTCCTCACACTACTTTTGGCTACTGGACCTTACTAGGCAATGAAAAAAATGAAATGATGGATGAGTTGACACTTGTGCACTCAACGAAGAAGCTACAGGAGGAAATTCTGGCTGATCTCAACAAAAAATTCTTTGCAGTGTGACCCTTGCCATGTCCTTCTGCTTGGGCAATCACTTATATCCAATAACATTTTAGGAGCTGATTCTTATATTAAATGCATAGAATGAATCTCAACTGCCTCTGCCAGAAGCAAGATTTGAGATGCTCACTTATTCCTGAAGAGGCCAATTGTACCACTAACTGTCCCAGCAGAGAACTCTCCTTGGCACATAGTTCTGCTGCACTTGATAGAAGCAAGCAAATTCATCACAATCCAGTTTCATTTTCATTTTTATTTTTCTGTATCATAAAGTAAATTAAATGGGGCTAATGTTCCAAACCTTCTATCTCATTTCAAGGATTTTGATTGCCAGGTGGAAGAGAAATGGTTGATTATTCTAAATATTTGAAGCATTTTCTGCTAAGAACAACTTTGCACACATTGCGAATTAAAATTCATCATTCCTGACTTAAGATGATTTAATTGTTTGACTAATGCTCATGTTTATTTCATGTAAATGTTAGAACTTGACCATATGTGTCATTTTTATAACAGATGAGATTGGTTTGATATTTGCATAAGTTAAACATTAGGACAATAGGTGTATTTATTGTTTACATAACCAGGTGTCAAAAATTATGCAATAACTAAATTTTTGCTGCCACCTTGTGGTGCTGCAGTCTTTTGATGACAAAAATGGGATAATCAAAGCTTATGCAAAGTAAACAAAGCAAATGGACTATATAATTATACTGATTATTCTTCTCTTTTTATCCTTTTTTTCCTCACACATAATCTGTGATGCTACTTAATAAAGATTTACTCCCATCTTCTGACTTTTATAATTTATCTCTTTGCTGTCTTTTGTTCATAGGATCCCCATATATAAGCTGCTAACTAAGAGCAATCTATCCTGTATCCATGAACACTATCAGAACAAGCTTTTTTAAAACTGGAGAACCTCTCAGTGTTAAACCTTGATTTTTATGATAATTTTTAGCCTAATTGCCAGTGCCAGTTCCTCAGTTCTTCTAGAAAGTAAGATTTGTCTTTTCAAATTCTTTATATATTTTGTACAGGCCGTTTTCTTTTGGGCCTATGTTGCAGATGCTTTTCGTTGCCAGTCTAGAAATGCTTGAAATAAAGTACTTGCAGCCTATAATGTGCTTATCCGGAAAATGGCAGACTTTGAAAAACTCTCTAAGTGCTTCAAGTGATGTTACAGACCTGTTCATATTATATGCTGACATTGATTGGTTTTATTTCCCTCTCCTGCAGTGTTTGAGAGAGAATCATATAATACCTGTACTGTGATCCCTGTTTCGAGGTAGGCATTAGATTTCTCAGTTTTCTGGTGTCTGAACAATGTTGAGTTATACTGCTACTGGTTCTGATGTCTGGGCTTGGTTAAATCCCCACTTACAAGATCATTTATGCCTGAACCCATGCTTCAAGTCCGAAGCTACAGTGTTGGCCTTCTGATGGGACTTTTGGGTGAATCATGGCTCCATCAAACCTCCCTGCTGGTCAGCAGTGTATGAAATCAAGCAGACTAGCTACATCATGTCCATAGGAAAGTGTGCTCCAGGAAGGCTAACTCCTCACTTTTGCTTTTTTTGCTTTTTTTTTTTGTTTTGTTTTGTTTTGTTTTGTTTTGTTTTAAAATCACTGCAAAACCATGGGGGTTTTGCAGCTTGCAATATGGGGGCAGCATGCAGCATATATTAGGTGAAACCTCTGTATTAAATCTATGTGAAATGGCTATGCTAAATGTGGAGGAATAGACTTGAGAAGCATGTTGATTTATTTCAGCCAACAAAATCACTCATGGAAAGAAGACAAGGCAGAGGGAGGGAGGCTGATCAACAGAAGCTGATAAAAAATGACAATTCTATTTATTTAGATGGATATGAATGAGCCTTTAATCCACAGCTCTTATGCTGAGAACAGCCCAGATCAGTGTGAAAGACATGCCTTAGTTGTGGCAGCAGGAACAGGTGACAATCCAGTGTAAAGTGATGTCCCCCCTTCATATAAAATATCCCCAAAAATTCCCCTTCCCTTCAGGAGCTGCTGTAGCCACCATGTGTGTGGAGGCTGGTTTTACTGTGGCATTCAGACTGGATCCCTGCTTGGGAACTGCATAGATCTCATTGTGCCTTTTCACTTTATACTCTTCATTTACTTCTGCATAATTGTTCAGCTCTTCAGGATGAGGGCTACTGCAAGGATAAAACTCCAGTGTCTCTGCTGGGGAATTCTAGCACAACTGCTCAGCTGCCCTGGAAGGTTTCTGCATGGCTGTTGAAGTATCCTTGGTCTGCTTGCCTCCCTTCCCATGAGCTGGCAAGGGGTCACATCTCCCAGGAAGATGCCTGCCACATGAAGGGACAATGTAGTTGCCATTTTTCCTTTGTTCATGAATATTTACCCATATGCCTGTCCTGATGGTTGAGAATGGAAATTCTTATTATATGTCTTTCTTCTCCTGCGCTTTTTCTGTTCGTTTGGTACTGCTTTCATGTTCTCCTAACACCTTCTAGAATTCAGCACTTCACCTGCTACCTATATTTGAGCCTTAAGGCCCTGTAAGAAAAGGTGAAGCATTTAGCAGTTAGTGACAAGTGAGGATGGATTTCAATTCTAATTATGAGGTACTTTTAGAAAGAAGTTTTCAGAAACCTTTGAACAAGCTGTGGGACTTGATCATGGATACCAGGATGGAGGGAGGGAATGAACAAGGGAGGGAGACAAGGCAACCAAATAAAAGATAATAAAAGAGTGAGGTATTTTGAACTGATTGATTTTTATCTGCTCTTGTCTTTTTAACCATCCTATTTACAAAACCCAGCAAGTGTGAGGCCCCCCTGTGAGGTGTGAATACCAAAATACCTCTTAGTGTTTTGTTATGCATAAGAGCTACAAAGTGGGATAGAACGCTGTTGTTGGGGTTGTTTTGTTCTCAAGAGAGAGTTTTGTTGTTTTTTATACTGAAGGAGCACCATCAGTTGGAGTAATGTACCTTGAAGAATCTGGACATAAGTCTAAATTAGAACTAATATCAAATTAGGAACCACTCTAAGAGATGAAGATCCCCCAATTGTTATAATTTTTTTAGACTAGTAAAATATATACACACCAGCAGAAAACTGTATTTTCCCATTAAAAAATGGATGTGCTTAAAGTTTTATGAATCAATCTTATGTTTGAGTAGAGAATTATGCTAGCATAATTTAAAGTAAAGGAAACCAATGATTATCACAGTTGATTATCTCCACAAATATGTGGTATCTGTTGAAAGAGAACAAATAATGAAAAGTCTGAGAGAATTATTGTGACTGCAAATATAGAGGCATAGAAAAGAGGCTAAGAGAAATTCTCAGAAAAAAAAACCAAAAATTTTAATCAGATACTGGGGCATTAAAAACAGTATGAAAGTACCACAGCAAATAATTACAACCATAAGATAAGATAAAGCATCTCTAGCAGTTCAGATATGTTTGTTCTGCCAAAAATCACTGTTACAGCCTCCCTCTACTGCCTGAGCTATTGGCAAACACAATACCACAAGGAATAACAAAGTCCTAAGGGTGTGAAAAATCTGGTTGTGTACACAGAACCTTGAAACCAGCTTCAGTGAAAGGAAAAGCAAGACAGTGACCCCCCACATTCGGTCCTTTTCATTAATGAGAAAGTGGGGGTGTGTGGAGCAGCACATAAGACCATTACAGCGACTGTCAGAGTGTTTTTAAAAGAAGATTTAGAGAAGTAGGGGAGAGTTCACTGCAGTTCAAGCCAGCTTTTACTTATACACAGATAGGCCACTGGAATTTCAAAATTACTCTTTTCACTGCAGTTTCAAAGCAGAAAAATTGATGATTTGAGAAAGATTGTTAATAAATACTACATCTTCAGAAATACACCCAAGGCACTAGTCAAAAGGAAGCTTGGGACTTTCATTCTGGCTTTCCCTGGTCCTCTGGGCACTCAGGACCTTGTTCCTGATGCTGAGGCCAGCAGGGACAAGTGTCTGCTCTAGGGCTGTCCCTGGCAACCTTGTGGATCAGCTGTCACTGCACTTCACAGCTCTGAGCAGGACTGTACTGACAGTACATGGGTGAATGGGCCTCTTTCGGAGCTGATGCTCATTTGACACTTAGCACATGTCCAAACTTCTCTCCTGAGGGAGGCCTGCCTGACTTTCGCTGCTCTACGACATAAGCTGTCTTCATTAAGACACAGAAAATGATAAAATTTAGTTGCCTTTATTTTTTTACCAGTCATCACACACAGATTGAAACTGTTCTCCTTATCCATTTGGATTTCCTAGACCCAAGCCACGTCTTGTAACTGAAGCAATAGTTTAATTTACAAATGTAAATCTGTTGCAATAAAATTGAATGCTCATGGAAGTCAAACGTTGCCAGAGAGGGGCGAATTAAGGGAAGTAGCAATACAAAGGCTATGAACAGAGCTCACTGATCTCCAAAGAAGTGGCAGAGCTTGTTTCTTACCTCAGCAACATCTGACACTCACAGAGAAGGAAAATTACAGCAGCGATGGAGCCCACCTGAAATGAGAATATACACACATATACAATATACACAAATGAGAATAACACAAATTGTTATATATATGCATGTAACACATACATAGTATATATACAACATGTATGTGCAGTTTTGTCACAGGTTTCTTTAGGCAACCTGCAGAGGCAAAATAAAAGATGGATGGAAAGTATTTTTGGTTTCTTGTGTCATCACTCTGATTTATACGTGTCGTGGTTTTAAAGCAGTAACTAAGAAAAATTACTAGAAAACTTACTTATTTCTTGCTGTGAGATATGGATTAGAACAAGAGCAAAACAGGCTTAAAACTTAAGAGGAATAAAGAAAGTTTATTAACAAAACTACAAGAATAAGAACCTGAATAAACCTCCAGAAAACTCTTCTATCCCCCACTACCCACCATTCCCTTGTTCACATGATAACATAGAGACAAAACTTTGGAACTTTGGTGTTTAAAACAGTCCCAATTCCTGCTAGTCTTCTCATCAGTCTTTGTAGAAAAACAGAAGTCTTCTTCTGCTAATCTATGGAGTTTCTTACAAGAAAACTACTTCTGTTATAGCTTTCTATTTCTCTAATGCCAGCTGCCCGGAAATCTGTCATCAGATGTCTCCTCTCATTTCACATCACTCTGAGGTGTGTATGGGCCATGAGTCTAGGGATGTCATTTTTAAGGATGAATTATTTAAAGGCAAAAGTTCTCTTCATCTGTCTCTGTGAGCTTCTCTGGAAACAGTTTTCTCAGTGCTTCTCAAGGCCTCAAATCTTCACCTCACTCTGTTCCAGCACCTCACTGTATCACAATTACTCTACCTTTTGCTCAAAATCCACACTTTGAACACTCCATTCCTCCCAATATACTCTGCCATGAATTAAAGGAGTTTTTTCAAAACACTATTGTACATCTCCATAGCTTTGACAGAAAAATATTTCAGCTTATAAAGCATCTCCTTATTCTCTCTTCCCCATCTAAAACTTAACTCTTTTCTTCACTGTCTTTGATAGTTTTATGATGTCTCTTTCATGTTATCTCTCTCTCTCATTCTTCTCTCTCTCTCTCTCTCTGAGAAAAAGGAGTAATCTGTAAGTCTCATCCAGGTAGTAAAAGAATTAAAGTCTTGGAAAGCTGCAGATGTTCATGGTGTCAGGTTTCAGTCCAGCAGCAGAAACTACAAACTAAACCAGGCTGGCCGGCTCCGTTTCTCCCCCCGCCCTCTGCAGCCTTGTCTGGCCTGGAGGAGAGGAGGAGGCCGAGTCAGAGCCTTGCTATCTCTTCAGAAGCCGGAAACCAAAGAGAGCAAGAGGCCTTTGGCTTTACATCTTAAGGTGGTGTTCATAAGTTGATCTCACTTTTCAATGGTCAAAACTGCTGTCAATTCTTAGAAATGACTGATAATTGGTCAGGAGAAAAGACTCCCATCAGCCACCAGCAGCTTCAACTTCCTTAGCTCCCAAAGCTATCTTAAAGGTAAAGTCACCCTATGACAATAGTAATTTCAAGTTGTCCTAGACAAGTACAACAACTTCAGGTATGTTTTGTCCTTGTAAAACAACTCGAGAACCCGCTAGAGTTATGTGCACTTAAACCAAACTGCAGAGATGGAGCCGCTGTAGTAGTATCAAGAGATAGCTTCCCCTTCAACCAAACACTTGTTATCAAGCTCTTCATTTAATTTTTACTGTCCTGTCCTTCCCATAATATCTCTCAAAATGGTACAAAAAAGTACATCTTTCTACTGTTCTTGTGTTGTTTTCTAGACTGTTCCAGTCTGGTGAGGTAAACTGTACTCAGTGACATATTTCCTTACCTAGGGGAGCCTCTGCAGTATCTTTGGGCGCCTCCCTGTGTTGCTTTGATTCTTTCAAGTAGCAGCACCTCCCAGCGGGCACACTTACAATGCCTTTATCCACACCACTGCTCAAAATGGAATGGTTCCTTTCCTGGAAAAAAACAAGCTGGAAGATGTGCACTGAGGTGCTATGTGGAAAACCCCATCATTAAAAGGGAAGTAGCATAACAAAACAACCTACTTAGTCATGAGTACATCCTGGGTTTGCTCTGATACAAACCATTCACTAAATTCCTCTAAGGAGAGAAGACAGATCTTTAGAAAGCATACAGTCCACGTGTAGTTGTCTGTGTCGGCAAAGACAGATAGCTGAGCCATGCACTGGAAGTAACATTTTAAAACAAAATAAAACAAGTAAAAGTTTTTTATAAAAACAAGGAATACAAACAGGATTTTCTGTGGCCCGATCCATACAAAGGCAAACTGGAACAAATCTAAAAGAATCAGAACCCATCAGAAACATTCAATTTTCACACTAGGTTACTGTCTAATTATTAACAAAAATGAAAGCTCCTATTCTCATGTTTAAAGCATCAAACACGACAGTATTGCCTGAGGATCTGAAAAAGACCAACATCCACAATGACATTCCTTAATACAACTAAACTTTTTACAGTAATGCTGATGAACTCATACTCAAGCTAAACAACTTTTTCAATGAGTTTGAGATGTGGAAATTTACTCTCAGGGGCAAACTTTACAACTTTACTATTAGAACAAGTCACGTCTTCTTTGACTTTATCCCTTCTAATTTAAACCTATAGAAATATGCATATAAACTTTCAAAGCAAAAACTCCACTCACACGCTCCTCACTCCTCAAAGGATGAGAAACAGATGTATAATTACTTTTTTAGTGTCTTACTGGCAGCTGTTCCAAAACCATGGTGATAAGAACAGTATACAAACCACTCTAATGCAAAAAGATGTAAAGTACTTTGTTCAATGTCGGACAAGGGCTGCACAGTTTAGCTGCTAAATGGACATGGGTATTCTCTACCCACTGGACTTCTTGTAGTACAGACACTGATGCAAGATACTCTACTAACTAATAGAATATCTAAGGTTCCCCTTTAATTGCTAATTTCATAATTTTCAAAACTCTTTGAATGAGAGACAGAGAATTTGGGGCCAAACGTTATTCTGTTATAAAACAGTGTAAATATGTCAATGAAAATTAAAATGCATATATTTTTATCAGAAGAGGGGTCAAGAACGTCTCAAAAGAAGCAAAAAATTGTCACATTTAGAAATCAAGATTTCATCAGCAAAAAATATATACAAAATGTTATATGGATATCACATATTATCATTATGCAAATAGTTAAAATCTAATTTGTTTTGACAGCCCTGCTGAAAATGAAGTGGCAAATAAAAGCCCTGATTGTATTGACACAGGCTAATAATCAGTTATGAATTTCACTGAGACTGTTATGCATCAGTTTAAGCACTGCTTCCTTTCAGAAATGTTGTAGGATGAATGAGACTGATTTCATCCAATCAAATGATTGTGATGAATGAGGATTGATTAGGAGTAATCTGATCTGTCTTCTCAAATGCTCTGCAAGTATGCATTCAAATGAGTGCATTCTGAGGTAGGAAGAATTTGTTTGCACACAAATTTATTTTTATATTAGAAAGGATATTAATTAACGTATAATTGTATCTGTGGTGCCAAACATGTCTTGTGAGCTGTATTACATTATAGGTCACACATCTTAAATTTTATGTCCCAAAATTTAACATTTCAAGCTGACAAGAGACTGAGTCAGATACTTGCTCCCACCTGGGGTGTAGCGTAGGAAATTAGTCCAACATATTCTTCTGTGTATTCCCACAACAAAGCACTTAAAAAAGGTGCCAAGATCCCTAGATATGCATAAAGAAATGAAATTAAAGATCCTTAAATGCCTGGATGAAATCTAGTGATTCCAGACTCCCTATCAAGTCAGCAGCAAGCATGGCATCTCTGGAGGGTCAACTGCAGTTTCTGATATCAAATTGCTGTTGATGTTGTTGGCATCATGCTGAAATTAAAATGGTTATGTTTCATGACTGGTCATATAAAAATGGGTCAGATGAACTGTGCCTTTGGGCCAAATCTCAGAAAAGAATTTGACCACCTCCACCTTCCACCAAATGGAAACATGCAAAATATGCAAGCTACCTGTGTATTGAGCACCTTATAAAAGACATCTTTAAAAATCCAGATGATGCATCAAGATTTTTATTTCCAAATGAGGAAGGTTCACTCGCTGCAAAGCAGAAAACAAGCAATAATATATCCAACAGTGAAAAAGCATTAGTTATGATATTGTTTGAACTCTTCAATAGCTCTTTTGTGATGTTTTCCAACAGAAGTAGGGCAGCTGTGCGTTTTGAACTGTTTTTCATTATCATAGGTATTTCTAAACACCTTTATATATCTGGACATAAACATGCCCTGAAAAGCAGGCTGAAATGAATTGTGTTTTTCTTAGTAGAAGAAGCATATATCAGATATGAATTACAAAGCTTACACATTTTAATCATTGCACAAAATGAAATTATATAAAGTGAGTATTATCAATCATTACAAACTGGCACAACAAAATGACAGTATTATGTAAATCTTTTTTAACCTGAACAATAGAGAGTGAAAATTTGGACTCTGTCTTCTCCACACTTCTAGGAATTTATTCAGAGAAAGAGACCTCACAGATGATAAGAAATAGATGTTTCTCAAGCTATTTTCACTGGCAAATTAGTTTCTTATGTCCATGGTGCAGAGATGTGGTCTACTTGTTCTGACTAAAAGAATAGCTAGAAGCTAAAAAAAAAAAAAGCTGCTATAAAAAAGCAGGTTAATTTTTTACATCAGCATTCTGAAACTTGTGAAGCTTGAGATTTTTTCTTGAATGGGGAGTAAAATGTTTGTACAGATGAAGACTACTTACAGGAGTCTTAAAACAACAGATAAGAACTTACGTGACGCCTCATAACACTTATATGCTTTCTCTTATATCCTTTTTGGTAGCAGCAGTGGTCTGCATTTCTTCTGTTTCCACTCTCAACTTCTGATAGGACCCTTTCCCCAGTATCTGTGACATTTTAGGGAAAGAAAAGATTAATGTTTCTTTAAAAGTATGCTATCTAAGGCTATCCTAAAAATGTTCATTAGGAGTCTTACCAGTTGAATCTCAACTGTGGCTGACAGTCGTAAAAAGCTAATACAGTGTAAGTGAGTCACTTCTGATAACTGACATTTGTCCCTTAAGTCCTTATTTTCAAAACAGGTTGAGGAAAATGTTGTTTAAGTCCACTCTGTTAAAAAGAACCACTTGTTCACTTACCACTTGTAAGTGGAACAAGTTGCAATTTAGAGTAGATTGTGTCAAAGTAAAGCTCCCAAAACTAAAGTTCATATTAACCTTTTGGGTTGTGCTTACAAGGTTTGAACATGTGACACTGGTGAGATAATGAATCTATCATTTGTGGCCTGAATTACTTATGGAAACTGCATCTCTCTGCACAGTCCTTCTGTTGGTGTCTTGGCATCTGGGCAACATATTCTCAAATGGACTTCGTTTCCACTAGGCTTTCCTCTGGTTTTTCTCTTTTTTCCCTAAGAAATAAGTTTTTGCTGCAGTAGGGAATTGAAAACGTAATATCAGTATTCTCAAATTCAACATCTTTATATGTGTTGACAAAGGTGGAGTGTCTTGCAAAATAGGGTCTGTCTCTGATTTGCCTTCTGCAATCTGCAGGCAGCCCTCTGGGAGTTCTGGGGAACAGAGGCTTCTATATCCTCTCATCTTCAACCTGTGCCTGTGGCTTACTCTATAAAAAGTAATTTGTCCTTCGCTGTAGGATAGTCAAACACTCAGTACTAACAGGCAAAACATTTGGGAATGGCTCAGGACAGCTTCCCAGACATTTTCTAGGAATCTGTCTATCTTTCCTCTGTTCCTCCCTGCAACCTAGCAAACTGGTGTTTTTCCTGAGGTTGTTTCTCACTCCCATGCAGACACCTCTCTTCCAAAAGAACACAAGATGGCTGATTTAATCTGCACTGACATTTCAAAGAGTGAGCATAAAGGTAGTGCCCAGAGAATATGAAATATTTAATACTCATATATGTATTATCCTATGAGCTTTTGGTTTGAATTTCAGTAGACATCGCTCCCAGCATCAATTTAGAGAGATCTAAAGGAGAAAAATAAAGAAAATTGACAATGAAAATATAATGATGTATAACTAAAAACAAGTTCAGCCTTTCTGAGTGAAAATGCCTTCACAATGTTAAGCTACAGCCTTGCAGAGAGCAGTACTCAGTATCTTTGAAGTGCTTCTTCACCAGTCAATACTGAAGGGGAAAAGGAAGCACAAAGACAAAACTGCTGGACTTTATTGCCCTTGAGGCATATTGCAGGAAAAGAGGATGATTATGAATCTAAGATGATTAAATACTAATGACACAAACTTCACAAGTGATGAAACAGCCAAATAAATTACCAGCGCTTTTAAACCAGACAAGTTTAGATTAACAGTACTTCTGTGAGACAGTTTGATAAATGTCTTGAATTTAGCAGCACTGTTTTGTCCCTGTTTCAGGGACCTTTGACTTTGGTCAGCTGCTTAGTAATTGGACTGGTTTGCATCTATGCATTGTGATATGTCATCCTCTGGATGATATTCTTTGTGAAAATATGGGGATTTTTTATGATTCTACAGCACAGGTTTCCCAGCAAGAATGACCCATGAGGTGCTGTTTCAACACATCAGTATCAATAGTACTCAAAGCCAGGTCTGCTTTGATAATTTCCAGGGTTAGCACAAATGTGAAGTTCATCTCTACTTTGGGCTAAGAATTTTGAATTCCTTTTAGTACTCATCAAGAGCTGATTGTTTTATTATTACCAAACTGAAATTCCTATTTTCTCTGAGCAGTAACTTATTCCATAGACAATGACATTGACATCAGCTCAATTACTTACAATGCATCACACTATTTATTTTAGTTATCCAAACTTGGTGTTCAAAAATAAGTGTCATTTGGCATTAAGTTGCAATAGTCCTGGCAAAGCAGAATTTCTGGGAGCAACAGGTGTTGAACCATGAGACAGTGCTCCAAGGACACCGGTGCAACCCACAAACACTGCCTTCTGGACAGGTTTTAGGTCCCAAACTGTACATCCATATGCTGGGCAGACCAGGCTCATCCATACCAAACACTACAGAGAAATTTTCCACCAAATATTTTTATATCTTTTCCAGATTATGTCCTTTAGTGAATAGTTTGCCAGTACCTGCTACCTCACCCTCTCTCCATGAACCAGTCTATAAATACATAAAGTTTAGAATCTACTCAGAAATTTCCAATCTAAAGTGAAATTTGGCTGCAATGGTTGGAAGGTGGCTCAAGTAATTCCTCAAAAAACATTTTTTATGCTTCTTTCTCTATGAAGAGACAGACCTGAGACCTGAAGTTCTACTATGAAATCTTATTCTATGTTCATTTCATGTTCAGATCTCCAATATTTCTTACTGGTAGAAGCTCTAGCTCTGCATCTAGTACATCCCACCCCAATCACTGTCACACTAAAATAGTTTTTGGCATTTTTCAGAAAATACATGTTTCAAAACTTTTCTAACAATGAAGCAGCTATTTCTTTGCCCTTTGATTGATTTTACATAATTGACTTAATAGCCAACATATTGTTCAACATTCCCGTTTGCAAAGAAATCTATTTGACAGTGTTCATAGACATATTTTTAGGTTTTGCTGAGCACATGTGAACATAAATATGGGATATTTTTGCCAAGAGCCCTTGCAGTAATGCAGTTATAAAGAACAAGTAGAATTTTTTGGTTTGTTCTGTTCTTGTTTTATAGATGCAGATAATATTTCAAAAATTGTCAGTATTATGACAGTCCAAATCACCACAAGATATCAGGGTTATGTATACTGAAGTAGGGAATTTAATATTTTTCAGAGGTATTAGACAAAGTGCTGTTTATTTCAAAAAGCCTGTTAGCTTAAGCTTTGTATAAAAACTGAATTCTACTTATCAACCCCTAATGTGAAAATACCCAGCACATGCCTTTGAACACTTCCTAAAGTCTGTGTAAGAAAGGCTTCCTGAACCTGATGTCCCACTGCAGAAGCAGAATTAGATCACATGCTTGTGTTGGTGATACCAGCACTCACTCCTAATTCTCTTCAAGTGTTCTATATTCTGCATTATGCTTCCAATCTTCAGAGTTTTTAAATTCAGTTGGTGATTTCAAGTGTGGTTCTGGCCACAGCCTTGGTTTTGTCTTTGGACTATTGCATTGCATGTCAGAGTTTATGTATCCTGACAGATCATCCCTATCTCCATCAACTATGGGATACTGCAGTGCATAGCTTGATTAGTATTTCATGTCCATGTAAAAAACTTAGTCAAATGCTGAATTTGTGTTGCTGTAAGAAATAAATTGATTGGTCTGTGTTCTTAGAATAGAAGGTGGCAAATCTAATTTGATACTCTGGTTGTTTTAGCTGAAGGCAACCAAAGGCACAGCCCCGTGGAGATCAGTGGAATAGGGTGGCCATTTTCTGCAGTTCTCTTGGGCCTTCCTTTTCTTGAACCACACATCTTCTATAAAGCATTATGAACGTTTCACTAGCACCAGCTGCATAATTCTATCAACTGATTCTTAAACAGTTTCCTTTGAACTAAGCATGTTTATTAGATGGGAATTTTGATTCTTAATTTCCAAAATTTTAGATTTCACCACAGTTTTCCATTCTTTTACTCAATATTTAACTTTCTTTCTGTTGTGAATATAAAGAATGTGAACCTGTGACCTTTAGGTTGATTGTCTCTCCATACTCTCAGCAGTTAAAAATCTTTTCCCAAGACTTATTCCACAAGATATTTTTTAATATCTCTTAACTTTTCTTGGATAAACAAAAGAAACACCTTATCAGAACAAGGTGTTTATTAATGTTCAAAACTCTTGTTGTTCTTTTCTTTTTTTCCATCAATTTTTCAGCAGCTTTTCAAAGTCTCCAACACAGCATTCTGATAATGGTATCTCTAAAGCTATTTTCAGTCATTGCAATGCTTCTCAATTTTTCTTGACACTCCTTAAGAATTATTTTAGCCTTCTAAGTGTCAGTTCAGAGCCAGTTATTTTCCTACCACAGTGTCTAAATTCTCTTGACTAGCAACTTTCCAGGATGCAACTCCTCCTCCTGTTACAATAAGCACTATGTTTTGCTCCTAGCTGAATGTTACTGCATTTGAAAGAATTAAAACGTGTATTGGGATGCTTGAAGTGGCAATTCAAAGGCTATATTTTGTATGAGATTGACAGAAAAATGCCTGCTCGAGCTAGTGAGCCTGAGCAGATGGCAGTGGTGTAGTTCAGCTATTGCCAAGCTCCAGCATGCAGCCTGGAATCTGAGAAACCTGCTCCAGTCTGTGAGACCTGGGATATTGTTAGCAGACAGCTGAAAATTAGCCTGCCTACAGCTGTGCAGGGTATAACAGGATCAAACACTTTACTAATTGTTAAAAAGTCTGGCAACACTGTTTGGGGAGCTCATAGGATCCGCTGAGAAAAAAGAAGCAAAGGCAATATAACCTAATCCCTTGCTGTCTCTTCCGGGCCACATCCCCAGCTCTGTAAGAGTGACAAAATTTTTCAGTACCTCCCTTTAGTCCACCACCAGACTGACTTTTGAGCTCAGTCAGCAAATTGTTCGCTGCAACAGCAACTGCAGCAGTGTATGGGGAATACATCAAGGGAGTGAGAACATCAGAACAGTAACATAACAAACCAGGGGCTGCACAATCTCAGTGTAAACACCTGCAAATGCTTGTCACCGATCTTCTCAGGGCACAGCGGTGTGAAGTGACACATTGCAGCACACCTGGCACACCTGGCAGACCATGGACCAGCTCATTTAGGGTGTAAACATACATTTCAGGATTACTGGAAAAAAATCCCACTGAGCTAATTCAAGAGAAAAATTCATCCTCAGATATTTGCTAAATGCTATGGAGATTCACCTAGGGAACAGCAGGGAAGAAAATAAGGGACCCGCATGTCTGGGTGTCCCAGAAGATGGTCAAGTAGAGGTGCTAATGGAAAGAAAAACTCTTCTTTAACATCCATCTAAAGTGAATATTCATGGTGATATGGAAACTGTGAAGAAAATGGACAATAAGTTGACAATAGCAAAAATTTCATCAAGATGATTCTGAAAGTCATGTGAACATATTTAATTTACTACTAGCAGTGACTGAGGTAGTGATATCCTGTACACATAATGAGAAAGTTTCAGCCATGACAGGACAAATATGGACAAGAAAATAAACCCTACAACCCCCTCCATGCCCTTAATATTTTTTCAGCTCATACAGGTGGTTATGCACTGCACCTGCAATATCTCTCCCCCACTGGCAGATGAATTTACTGTACATATGATGGGTGACTAAAATAAATGGAAAACCTTTACTTCCAAAATATAGTCTGAGTGCGGCAAATTATCAGTGTTTTCAAAAAGTTCATGCTTCATTTACATAATAGTAGATAATCAGATTTCTTTTCAAATATGGTATGGAGAATCCTACTTAAGCACATAGGTGTATAGATAGCATTCTCATGACAAAATCAAAACTGGTTTGAGATCATGGAAATCTCTTCCATTCAGACATTCAAGTAGACAAACAATGCAATAGTTTTTTTCAAAAATTGGAGCCTTTCAGATGATTTTGAAGTGCTGTGTCTATCACATCATATTTCTGTAACAGGGATAATATGGATTTAAGTAATTCACTGTATTATAAGTGCCAACAAGGTTGCATGATTATTGTGATATGAGGTTTCTGCTACTTTAATGGTTAGGGGCATGTTGTGTTATTGCATTATGTTATATTTGGTCCATAATAGAAACTTTCACACAGTTACAAACTTTGCTAAACAGAATTTTCTTTTTATTGTCAGAGAAGAAAAGAAGCTGAAAGAGTCAGCTATGATAAAAGTCAGATATCAAAGAGATGAGCCTTGTGATTTGACCTCTCCTGATCTTGCATCTGATCAATATAGAACTGTAGCCACTTTCACATTTCATCTTTCACATGAAGAGATGTTGGAGCTGTTTCATAAAAATTATATTAAGCTATATTTTGTTTAATACATTCTTTACAGTTTTATTTCCCATTTTCTCTCCAATATAATCTACATCTTTTTGATAAACAGTCCAGTTGAAGAGCTGACAATCATTGCCTCCATTTTTTTCACATATTTGAAATTCATTATTTATATTGAAATTATGCCTATTTTCCTTATATTTATTCTGTTCTCTGAAATTACATCTGAAACAGTGATATCTCTGTTTTTTGTGAATTAGCATTTTTATAAAGAAATTATACATGTAGTAACTTTTTTGTTTGCAGAGACCAAATGTTAACAAAATTGAGCATGTCTGTAGCTGATTTTTTAAAGCAAGAATATTTCCACTCAGTTCCCCAGACACAGCCAGATTCTCACCGATGTGTATGAAATACTGTTTCATCTGACTTCAAATGGGAATGGCAAACATTTCAAGCAAGGAATAAAAAGCCTGTTCACCTTCTTTATAGCTTTCATAACCATTTAGTTGGGTGACCTAAAAAACGTTTGAGTGCAGATTATGTGAGGTAGAGCAAGACAGAAAGAGGTAAAGCATCATAGTAGTCACATTTACATGACAGAGAAACCAAACAGTCCTGCAGCTGGATGCAGCTTTGAACATTATTGAACCCTCAGTAAACAAGAAAACAAATAAAAAACCTCACGTGTAATCAGAAGTTATGCCCCCATGCAGTACCTACTACAGAACCATCAAAAGATTTATTGCTTCTTTTCTCAGCCTTTCAAATTATTCCTGCTACATCAAGCCACATTCCACTCCTGTAAAATTTTGCACTTAACAGCTGCAAACACTTCAAGCAAACTGAAAAGATTTGACTAGGAAGGAACATGTGATAGGTCTCAGATTTCTTTTCTATTAGTTTCTGTTACTGGCAGCATTTATGTGAAAACAGATTTGTTTGCTTGTTTGTTTGTTTTGTGACTATCACACAACTAATGATTGCAGAAAGCCTGGAGTTGTTCACAATTTGCTGATGCTCAAGCCATGCTTCCAGCACATGGCTTCATCGAGGCTAGGAGCAGGCTGGAAACTGAACCAAGATCTGCATCTGAGGCATCTCTCTTGGCATCATCTCCAGCTTTCATCCCTCCATCAGAGGAATCTGAATAATGGATAGTCATCCCAAAATCTAGCAATCTGGAATGTACATTGCTTCTGAAACAATAAAATGTTAATTGAAGTAACGCATACCTGCCATAAAGGCAGCCCCTTTCTCTTCCTTTTTTCTCTAACCTTCTTCTGCTTAGATGTCACAGCTGCAGCTAGCTTATAGCTGCCAAATTAATTTGGCATATAATATAGGACCCCCAATTTCAACCAGCCTAGAAGTAAAACACGTGCCCAGATGGGGCAGGGATGGGTTAAATTCAAACCCAAGCAGGGACCTCAACCAATCTTGTTCAATGCAGAAAGCAGACATATCACTGGTCAAGGAGCTGGGGCAGTGTTAAGACACAGACCTATTAGTTGTCTGAGCCCAGGAGTTTTAAACACCCGAAAAAAGGGAGCTTCCATAATAAACCATGGTTGTTGTCTCTTGGATCTCCAAGAGCTCATGTCATTCCTGTCTCAAGCCAATGACCTCATGTAACACTTAGATATCACTGTGGCAGACCCTGCATGCAAAATATGGCTTCTATAAAGCACAAAGCACAAGTGACCCTGTTTGGTTACTGCCATATTTGGATGAAAAATACTTAATTTACCTTTGGTCATCTTTCAAATTATTTCATACCACATTCAGTCATCCAATCTGGGAAGCAGGATCTGGATTCTATGCTGGAAATAACAAGCTCAGAAAACCCAATCTGAGAAGTCATCCTACATTTATAATGTTTAACATTTTTGTTTGCCTCATCCAGAACATTTTTAATTCACATGGATTGCATATACTAGTATATTATGGCCAGAAGCTGGCAGTCCTCAGCTGAGTATCCCCCTGCCTACAGAAGAGGATCTGACTGACCAGGGACTGACAGATTATCCAAGGGAAGAGTTGTCACATTCCTTTTCCAGAAAGCCTAACAGAGGAATAGAGACTAAGCTTGTTAAGACTTTTGAAATTGTATAAATTATTAGCATTATTAGTGCATTTACAAATACTGAAATATCCTGACATAAAATCCCTTGCTAGAACATATGCACAGTATGACATATTCTTTTCCTTCCAAATGAAATAAAAGTAAGAAAAAAAAAAAGTGTCATTAATACCACTGCATTGTCAAATTAGAAAAGCTCTGGGGATAAAATACAGGTTTCCAGGCTGTTCTCTGTGGAGTATTTGTTTCCAGCACAAGCAACTATACACCCATATGTCTCCTGGTCTCTCAGTCCTCACCTATGAACACAATCTATTTAACCTCCTCCTCCCTTCAGCATCTCTCAGTAATTTCACAGAAGTAATGGGAGTTCCCTGTCCAGAAGCAGTCATCATTGTCCAGCTCCTTCTCCGGCCCTTGCTACTGTGTGAGAAAGGACAGGGCAACACCCCCAGAGGGGAAGCAGGAAAGAGACTGCAAAGCTGAGGCAGAAAGGGGCAGAATTGCTTTGTTGTTCTCTTCACCAAGGGAGAAAAGTTGCACCTGCAAATCCTGAGGCAGAAACTTTCCCAGCAGAGTGACTAGACAGTGATGAGTTGTTCAGTTATGTTTCCCCCTCCTCGATGGCATTTTATCGATGGTTGTCCAGCAGTCCTGCATCTCTAGATACAAAAGGGAAGGGCAGTGCACAGAAAGGAGTGTGTGACTGGCATCTTGCTTCAGTGATTAATGTGCTTATCCAAGCTGGTGCCTCACCACCTAGCCAATTAATCACTGTCCAGTGTTTTAGAAGCTGTTAAATTTTGTACAATTTTACTATAGCATGTTGTTACCATTCGACAGGTTTTCCTTTGGAGTGTGATGTCACCAGTTCTGAGTTGCATTCCTCCCTCATTTTATTCCTTCACTACTAAAACATATATTGTTATGACTACTGCTGTGTCAGGTGGGTAATTTCAGTTTCTTGCTATGACCTCTCTAAGGATGCCTTCTGGTAAATGCAAAATATGTGGAGAACATTTTATCCTTTATTTTGGTTGTAGTTTCTGGGAGTTATTTACTCCCACATGAGAGGTCCAGCTCTAATACACTGAAGGCTGTACCTATCCAGCTCTTTCTGGGAGAGAAGGAGCTGGTGACCAGCATCTTGCTCCTGCCAGAGCAATTTTCCTTACGCATGAGAGGAAATGAAGGTCTATGGTCTGTTCCTGAAAGAGTCCCAGCATAAGGGAATTCATGTCCATTTCTCTATCTGACTGTGAAGAACATATGAATGAGGTGGACAGAAGGACCCCACAAAGCATTTAAATGTGTGAAACGTTTATAAAGCACTATAATCTAGAGTTATAACAAAACTCCATAATCTGACCAACTAATTTTCAGCTTTCCAGAGGACTTTACATAGCTTTTCTCTGACTTCATTTTTCCTTTTCTAAGCTTTTTCTAAGCTTCTGTAGTTGGCAAGCTTCCTACAAAAAAATAAGTCTTCAGCTTGATTACTCTTATTAATAATGTCACTCAGGGCATTTTGCAGTCAGAGACTCTTTGTGCTCAAAAAGGTTTTCAGCAGATTTGATAAGAAACACCAGGAAACAAGTCCTGTTTTGAGAAGGAAAATGGTCAGTCGTTACCCCTGTAGAAGAGAAACAGAAGGTTACTTATGTAAGTGAAGGTCATGAATAAAATAAGTACAGTACTTTACCTGAGCAACCTTCTAGAAAAGGAGAAAACAAAACAATACAGGGTCATAAAAGCAGGAATTAGGAGCACAACCAGGTCAAACATCACCTAGTAGAGGTGACAAGGTTCACAAGACAGGAGGCAGTGTACTTCATTTGCAGGTGAGATAAAATGGGAAAGATTCCTTCTCCATCCTCACAGAACTCCACCAGTCTCATGTAAACTTTAAATCCTATTACAACTGTAATATGTATGGGTATGCACATAAATGCATAAATACAAATTTATATGGTGAATACAAACACCTTTCTAGCTTGTAATGCACTTTTAAATGGTAGTAGTTAGCCAAGCAGGAGAAAAATGTCACTAGCACTGTTGTTGATTCATACTTTCTCTCCCTAACATGAATGATTGAAGGAGTGGGCCAATGAAGCCTAGACCCATGTTCCTAATCTCAAAGCATTCTGAACAATAACATTTTCACCATCTCTGGCACCAGACAATTTGTACTTTCAAGCACAAAGAAATAAATTTTGACTACAGTATCTTGCCCTTGGGATGCATAATTGACAAAATGAAGATGAAGTTAGTGCTTTACAAACGTATGTTGTAATTTAGAGTCAAAATGTCAAACAAAATTTCTTATGGCTGAAAGTAAGTCTTTTTTCTCTTGTACTGAAGGTAAATTTTTCATCATTTTTCTCAAGGATTTAACCTATGTACAAGGCTATCTTCAGTACAGGTAATTGAAACTCATCCCAAAATTTGAACTAGCTGTTATCTAACACTTAGCAAGCTCACCATCAGGCACAGTAAGATTACTGCTCTTTAATAAAAAAATGGTAAACTATAGATAAAGATAAGAAGAGTTTTGATTTGATCTTCAGATGCCTAGTTGTTCTCATTGTTAAATATCATTAAAAAGGCAGCAACTCCCTGATGAATCATTAGAGATATTTGGTAACAGTAAAAAATAAAAAATTATATTCAGGTAGGAAAAGAGAGATCCCAATTCAAAATCTCGTGAAATTTTTAAATCCAAATGCTCAAAGAGTGTGAATTCAAAGTGAAAGTGGTTCTGAAGAGGATAAACAGAGAGTTTGCCATAAAGAAGCACACACAACACATGCGAAAAAAGCCAAACTGCTTCTACTCAAATTTAGCAGCATAAAGGCTGAGAGATAAACCTGATTGATTTCTGTATCTAGTCTAGGGGAGCAAAGGGACAAGAGCAGGAAGGTGAAGGCCTCAAGAACAAAGGGGAAGGTTTTCTTAAGACTAAATACAAATATATTGATTATTAATACCTTTGGGCTGGGTTTATGAACATCCAAGTACTGAGTTTATGAACTGACCTTCTAATATGGCCAAGAATAGAAAAAAAACTTACCAGTTTTAATACAGACCCTGAGAAAGTAATCAACAAGTTTAATGTTGCCATCCTTCATTTCTCAGGGTCTGGACTAGACAGTGAAGGCCAAATCTTCTGGGTTTGTAAAACCTAAAAGTAACCTTTCTTTTTTCTGCACTCCTCCTCCTCAAACTTCTGGCACACAAGGGTTCAAATCAAATTTTTAATTTTAGAGCTATCTTTGTAGTTCTTTGTCCAAGTGTGGTTTCCCTACACAGGCCAATATTTTCAGAGAGAATGATTGCATCAAGTTTCATTTGAAGCCAGCTTAAAGAAGGTACACGGTGGCTGGAACACAGGCTTGCCTTACACTAACCCCCAGTTAAATAGAAACCTAGCAGACTTCCCAGTAGGACATGTGGCCCCGTGGGGGACCCACACAGATCAGGCTGTTCGTGAAGGACTGCACCCTATGGAGGAATGACCCACATTATAGCTGTTTATGAAGAACTGTTGTCTGTGGGATGGGTTCAGACTGGGGAAGTTCACTAAGGACTGTTCTCATGGAACATTTCTGCAGCAGCAGAAATGGTATATGATGAACAGACCATAATTCCCATTGTCTTCTGCCTGCACTGCTGGCAGGGGGAAGGTAGAGCTGGAAAGGAGGGAGGGGTGGGGGAAAGACTGTTTAAGATCTGGTTTTACTTCTCGTTGTCTTGCTCTGATCTTGTAAGCAATAAATACAGTCAAGATCTCAAATTCGAGCCAGTTTTGCCCATGGCAGTATTTGGAGAGTCATCTCTCCTAGTCATCTCTACTGCAACCCATGAACACTTTGTTATTTTCTCTCTCTCCTGTCCAGCTGTTGAGGAGAGTGATAGATAGGCTCTGGTGGCTGCCTGGGATTCAGCAGTCAGGGTCACCCCACTACGCTACTCTGTCTCTGAAGAAAGGGAGCATAACTGCTGTGAAATGTTATGCAATCCATACAAATGCTGTGTCTGGAAAGAAAGAAGCAGGAAGTCAGTAAAACTGAAATCAAAAGAGATATAGCTGTGGACTCCACTGAAATTAAACTTCTTCTTTTGAATTCATTATTTTATCTGCAACAGCCCTTAGAACCAATGAACGGCCATTTTATTCCAGACACGATCAGCAGCCACCATGAGAGGAGGGCTCTAGCTCTAGTCTTATTTCCCAACATGAAACCATCTGGATTAGTCAAACTCATCTCTGAAGAGAAGAAACCTCCAGATAGAAAGGAAATTTCTGCAGCTCCTATTATTCCAATTTCTGTGCACTTTTAGTAATTTTGTGTTTGTATACATCACAACTTTCCATGAGAGGAAAGGGTACAAGTTTACCTCTCCTAACACCTTCAATTTAGACACTTTAGACAGGGAAGCATCTGAGAGAATACGGTCACCACAAGAATACCTCTTCATGGAAAAGAGGTTGGCAGAACATTGCTGGAAACATGACTGGATTTTGTACATACCTAAAAATACTTGATACCTCACTGAGACATCCTGGGAAATTTTAGAGTAATTAAGTTTGAAGGAAACATGAAAGGATCATATACAGAGATATGGATGTCCACAGATACAAATAAAGTTTAAACACCTCCATGTTCTGCCAGCCTAGCTCAGGTGAAAACTAGGGTGACATTACCTTGTTTTAAAAGTACACAGCCAAGATATGAACATAAAGCCAGCCTCTGGCTTGCTTGAGTTGGTGCTTATTTCAATTCTTTTTGAAGTCATTGCAAATCTTTCTATTGACATGAACAGATGAATCAGACTGCTTACCACTTAAGTGAATCACAGATGGAAACAATAGCACTTGTTTAATTTTTATGACAACCTTTTATAAAATTAGTCCATTCTAGGTAGCAGATGTACTGCTGAGGCAGTACTATTTCTGTCTGAAATTTGCTAAGCTGGTTTTGTGTATATGAAGTTGCATTTACTTGAACTCATTCCTCCAGTGATACCTGTAAGTTCATCAGAGACACAAACTGCAGCATTACAACTTCTATACTAACTGAGGACTTGAGTTTGATTTTCAGCTGAAGCTCCTTGGAAGAGTAAAAAATCTGTATCATGTCTTGGGTCCCTGTAGGACAGAAGCAAAAGTTACAATAACAGACACAGTCAAACATATGAAGCTTTAAAATGTTCCAGCACTTGCTGAGAAAATGCAAACTAACTGAAAATATAAATAGGGACTTTTCAGGGTTTTTTTCTTCCCCAAAGTACTTTAACATGACACAAGGAACAAGACTGACTGCATGTCCTGACAGCATCTTTGAGTGCTCCTGCATCCTACTGTTGGAGTCCATTTCTGGCCACTCTGATCATGGAGCACCTCAGCAGACAACACTCCTGAAACTTGACATCGTGATACACCCTATGCCCTAGTAATTGCAATAAATAAATTATATTGTGATTTCAGAAAAGATGTTGTAATTGCTGATAAAGTAACAATATAATCACAGCTAAAATATATTCAAATACTAAGAAGTGCAAACAATTAAAGTCATTATTATAATAATGTTCAATAATAAGACTTGAAGGCTCTATTTTTTCAGATAATTTAGCATTTCCTTACTGCTCAAAGCTTAGTTCTGTGACTGCAACATCAGCTCTGAGTACTCAGCAGGTTTTGTCTCTTACAACAGCTGTGTGAGGGCAAGAAAACAGAAGCAAGAAGCAAGATAGAAAGCACCTGGGCAACATCTTGTGGTGAATCATTTTTCCTTTCCAGCAAGTACAATGTATCATATTTAAACTCTTGACCCTTGGGACCTTATCCTCTCATTGTGCATCCTAAGAAAAATCTGGCTCCACCTTCTCTCTAGGACTGTGGTTAGAATGCCTTTTACCCTTTCCTTCTTCATGTTAAACACTCCAATTCCTGCTCAGATGGCCTTTACTCCAACTCTGAAATCATCTTCATGGCCCTCTGCTGACTCAATATTTCTCCCACACTCAGATGTTGAAATCTTTCCCTTTGTCAGTGGATCAGTATGATTAACGCATGATTGCGTTAAACAGTTCAGCCTTCTTAACATGATCTATTTATAGCTATCCTCTTATAATAAGAGACTTTTTTTTCTGTTTTTGTTTTCCTCTTGATCTTAATATCTTTCTACACCACTTTTTGCTGCAACCAGTGTCTCTTCCAGGTGAACCATTCAATTAGCTTGGGTTATTTTTATGAGTTTGCCTTTTTAGATAGTTGCACTCATCTTTAATGTCCACTCCAGTTTAAATTGTTGACTTCAGCCAAATTAGTTTCTTACTGCATTCCCTACATTTTTCTCCATAACCAGAAAGAAACTTTGACCTTGACTATATAACTAGAGGGTTGCCATACTTCTTTAACTACTTTCTTCCCTTCAGTCTGTTTCACAAATCACCTTACAAAACAATAAGCTGAGTTAATTACAATTCAGTTACCTAAAATCTGCTTGGTTTTAGTAACAGTTATTCTGCAGTCCCACTATGAGAATTGTGAGTAAATGAACAGATTCTGACACACACTCTTATGCTGAAAAAATTAAGACCAAAAAGATGAAGTCCATTTATAATAAATAAATAAATGCACAATAATTTAAACAAACAGGTAATCAAGTATAAGGTGAAAGTGAGTCCTACTTACCTCGCTCCCTAATATCTTGTTCCCTTACTTGAACACGTAAGTGATAGTAAGCTGCAACCAGTGACTCAGGGAGCCTGAAGAGACGGGTGAAATATAGAAAATGAACATTTAGCTTTCTCAACAAAAAAACTGAGTTTGGGGAAATCACTTACATTTCTTCAAATTTGGCACTAAAATATCTTTAAAGTCTCAGGTGTCAGAACACTTAATATCAGGCAGGCACCAATTTGAAAATCACAGAGAATTTGAAAGGGCGGAAGACAAGGGCTAGATTATTGTGCTGGGTTGACCCTACCTGGATGCCAAGTGTCCACCAAAGCCTCTCTATCACTCCCTTCCTCATCACAGAAGGGAAGAGAAAACATAATGAAAGGCTCATAGATTAAGATAAAGACATGGAGAGTGCACTCATTCGTTACCACCATTAGCAAAACACATTTGCTTTGGGGAAATTAATTTAGTTTGACAACAATTAGATCAGATTAGGGTAATAAGAAATAAAAGGAAATTTTAAAAAACACCTTCCCCCCACCCTTTGTTTCTTCCACGGCTCAACTTTACTCCCAGTTTTCTCTCGCTCTTACCCCACCACAGGGCAGAGAAATGAGAATGTGGGATGTGATCAGTCCAACCCATGTTGTCCCTGCTGCTCCTTTCTCCCCAGGTTAAAGACTCCTGTCACTCTTCCCCTGCTCTTTCTTACAGTTTGTTCTTCACAAACTGCCCCAGTGATGGCCACTCCCACAGAGTGAAGTCCATCAGGATCACATTGTCCCTCGAGTGGTCACCAGCAAACCTGCTCCCACACAGCCATCTCTCTCCACAAGGCCGCAGCTCCTGCCAGGAGCCTACTCAGTGCAGTTATCTTACAGGGTCACAATTCCTGTGGGCATCCAGATGCCCCAGGATGGGGTTCTCCACGGGCTGCAGGTGTTTCTCTGTTCCCCTGAGGCCCTCCAGGGGCTGCAGGGTCACCGCTGCCCCACAGTGCAGGCTGCACCGCAGGCTGCAGGGGAATCTCAGCTCTGGTACTTGGAGCACTTCCTTCTACTCCATCATTGCTGTCTGCAGAGCTACTTCTCTCACATATTCCCACTCTTCCTCTGGCTGCTGTTGCACAGGGTTTTTTCCCTTTCCTAAATCTGTTATCCAGGAGGTGTTGCCGCTGTGGATGAAGTGTTCAGCCTTGGACAGGGGCAGATTCATCTTGGAGCAGACTGGCATTGGCTCTGCCAGACGTGTGGGAAGCTGCTGGCAGTTTCACACAGAACCCACCCCGTAACACCCCTGTTACCTAAACATTGCCATGCAAACCTAACACATTTATGTAAAAAAAAAAAAAATGCTAATAATAAATTTCAATCATGCATTGCTATGTGTATTAAACATATCTCTGCATTACTTATAGAAACAGTCTCTGTTACTAACTGTGATGGATTCCTCCTAAAATTACTGCCTTGGTCTAGAAAAAAAAAATATTCTTGACTGAGGAAAACCAAGAAATTAATAGGAAGTCATACCATTAAAACAGAAAATATGAATATTTTAGAATGAAACTAAAATATTCTAATAAAAATGCATTTAAAGCGTAAAAGATTCAAGGTGGAAATTTAGCAAATAGAGTTACTGTGTAAGAATAAGCTTGAGGTTTGGAATTAGAATGATCTGAAAACACTGAACACATTAAACATGACCTTTAAGATTCAATTTCATGTGTAGGAGTGTGAGGCTAATGAAGTAGCTGAAAGATCATATTTGTAAGAAATCTGCTTTCTGGTGGATGTTAGTATAGCCAATGCTGTTAACATTCTCCACAGTCAGCGGACTCTAAGGTCTGACATGTTATTTATTTGATAAAGTGTTTTATTCTGAAGCTCCATTTTTTTTTTGTATTTCATTTGTTTTCTTTATGTTTTTCATTATTTCAAGTGCAAAAATTAAAAGGTGACCTTTTGGCTAGGTCAAAACCATACACCCAAAACCTGGGGGAGCATTTGGACTGAGAGAGAAGTTTTTGCAACTGTTGTTGCTCCTGCATTGTTGGGAATGCTCTTCTTAGTATATGAACTGCAAGGCAGATATTAAAATAGCTATGTTTGTGAATATGAAAAAAAAATGTTTTTCTTTCCATCACTCAGTGTGTTATATATATAATCTTTGCTCTGTAGTTTTTCAAATTTTTTTCTTCTGGCAAATAAGCCTCTGACTGCCAAACCCAACAAGTAATTTGCTTCACAAGTGGAACCATATTGTTAAATAATACCCACAATAAAAAGAAGCCATTAAAAATTTTAAAATCTTATTGTGAAAATTGACATGAAACTTGATTATTCAGATTGGATTTCACACTTGTTCCTCAATAAATCACTCCTATATTGTTTCCTTTATGTGGAAGATCAGTAATTGGTAGTAGTCTGAGGGTTGTGCCAGGCTAGGAAGTTTCCTGGTGATGTCCTTGACTCAGGCCTGGACAGTACATTGGGACCTCTGTTCCCCTTAGAAGGGAACTGCCTACAACTATAACCTGTCTTTTCTTTCTCTTGGAAGTGGTTGTAATAAGGGATGTAATATACTCCCTGATCTGACCCCTTATTTCTTATTTCTTATTTGTCCCAGTGAGGGTGTCCAAGGCTTTCATAGCAATTGATGCACATCTGTTTGCATTACAAATCTTTTTTTTTAAGGGGTCCTCAATGCAGCACCAACTTCCTTTTATTCAAACTTTTCTTTTTAGTTTCTCCCCAGAGTCCCTGTCTGATCTTTCCATGTTTACACAATTCACTTGAGACTGTGGAGGGGGAGTTTTATCCCTTCCTCTGCCTTTTTGTCCCTCAGTACACAGTATCCTACTTTTTCTTTAGCTCTTAATTGGATTTATGTCTCCTACCTCCCAATTCTACTTTTCATTTGCATCCCTTTCTCCTGGTCTGTTCATCCTTGAGTCTCCTGACCCTTCTTAGGGTCCCAAACATGGGCTACTCTTCCCAAGCTGCTTATCCTAATCTGCTCTCTGGTACCCTAGACATTTCCAGCATTTTTATGTTTGTTTGTTTGGGTTTTTTTTTGTTTTTTTTTTAAAATCAGATCTCTCTGTCCTCCTACTTAGAGGGCAGCAGCAGGAGAAGCACAGTGCATTCATGGAGGGGAGGCCACCACAGCCTCCCAGGAGACTGAGGCAGCAGCAACAGATGGGTTGGGTTCAGCCCAGGCAGCTGTGGTGGGGACACACACAGATGGGAGCTGCAGCATCCATACCACCACAGCCACTGCAGAGAACATGAAAGGGGAGATTTTTTCAAAGTCCTGAGTATTTGCCAAATGTAGGCAGTTTCTCTCAGGAACAGTGAATTGTTCATCCTTGACAGAACTGGACCTGACCAGTTTTTCATTTTGTGTATCAAGCATCAAAGCTCCTTACCACAGAAAATATCTCCCTCTCCCCTTTCTTTCATTTTCAGAAGATGAAAAAAAACCCTTAATGTTAAAATTTTATAAACAAAATAAAGAATTCCATCCCCAGAAGCTGATAAGGAAAGTTCAGCCTTCACAGTCGAAGTTTGGCAAAGTTAAGAGAAAATGGAAACAGAGACCTGCAAAAGGAAATGTCAAGAAATGTGAATTACAAGTAGTCCTACTAATGTCTCCTGCACAAAAGAAACCACAGTAATTTCTCTAAATTTCCCCTCAGTTTTGCTTCATGTTATTTTTTAGTACTTTTCTTTATGCCCCAAAGACTTAGCTATAACAAAAACTCACTTAAAAAACTTTGTACAGCTGTCTGTACACTTCTGTCAAGAAAGAGAGACTGTAACAGTGGACCTGGACAAGAGCTGAAGCTCTAAAGTAACACTAACGCTTGGATACAGTAGAAATATAAAAAAAACAGCTGTACAGGCCTAAAAGAAGTGAAGTGAAGCACTATATTTCTGTTTTCTCTTTGCATGTTGCACTGTTGCCTTAAGACTGAGTGACTCCTTGCTCCAGACAGGCCGACTGCCTCCAGCCCCATGGTACAATTCATTGCCTGTGAAACACAGGTGTTATTCCTGCAACAGCAGGAAATTTAATTCTGCTGTGGGTTTTATAACAGTTTACAACAGGGATAAATTCAAATGACTGTTTTACAATCCATTCCTATCTTTCTCTTTTTTTTTTTTTTCTTTTGTCATTATGGAAGCTTTCCACCTTTAATATAGGATTTGCTGCTTCCACAGCCATTGAGCTGACTGTCCAGGCATAAAGAAATACCTTCCCTTTCTTGCTCTTATTCCTCAGATACATTTTTCCTTCTCTAATCTTCCCACATGTTTTGTTTTTATTTTTCCTTTCTTTACTTCCTCAAGCATTCCCAAATGCCAAAAAAATTGTTGCCTTCTTATAATACCTTTGAAATCTCTTTGCAGTCATTTCCATTGCAATCCCACTGGTGCCCACTCTCTATGCTCACATGATACTTTCAATCAGTGAGCAAATTCTCCAGCTGTGCTGTTTAGCATGATGCAAAACAAGCTGATTAGTAACAGCAGCAACAGAAGTAATTAAAAAAGAAACACAAAATAATTTAAAAGAACCTCCTTGAAAACTGAGTTTTCCCTTAACACTTAAACCTTCTTCCTTTTAGGAAGAAAACCAACATTTTAGACCTAAATGTTTGTCTACATATATCTGATGAACCCAAAATTCATCTTATGTGTACAAAACACCAGAAAAGAATAATAGTTGCTGGATCTACTAAATTCAAGTAGATATGTGATACTATCATTATTATTTATATTTATATTTTTATTAAACCTCTTTTAAAGACCATACCTTATTTAATGAAAAATATTGAGCACTCAATATTCATTTATGAAACTATTTTCATGCATAGCACATCATAAAGGACTGTAAAACAAAACAGATAAAATATCAGTGACAGATAAAACAGAAATATACTAAACAATTATTTTGAGAAGACTGAAGCCCACATAAATTATAAAACCAGGATTTTATCAAACATCTTTAATTTAAATGCAGGAGAATATGTGACCAACCTAAACTCATCAGAAACAACAACCAAAACATCCAATCTCCAAAATGCAGAGTAGGAGAGCAAAATTTTTTCCATTTTAAGTGAGCCTGCCAATGTGAAAACACAACAAGATAAATCAATGGCAGTACTTTCTGTAAAGATTAGTGAGATTTGGACTGAACACTAAGTGGAAAAATGGGTTGTTAGGAGAAATTCTATAAATTCTCATTAAAAATGTATATATATATGATTTTGTAAAAACAATTCATTCTTTCCAGACACTAAAGATTTAATATTTGGATTCCTCATGATCACATATTTATTTCTGAAGATGCTCTGTACTGTATTGTATAGATTGTACAGACACTGCACTTTAACTACCCACTCTTGCTGTACTTTCTGAGAAGGCTAGTAAAGGGAGTGACAGAATGCAGAGACATGAAATGGAATACACCCTTCAGGAGTAGGGTCCTCTTATAAATGTAGACATGAAAGAATGAATTTAAATGTATCTGGAGCAATGGGTAAATCTGAGGTCCTAGTTCCTGAAACCCTAATTTCTACAATGGTTTTCACCAGCAAATGTCTAAATTAAAAAAAACTTAACAGTGCAGTGGGGTAGTTACCTTCCAGTTGGGTGTTCTAGCTGGAGAGTTTGATCTTCTTTCCCCTGATCTCCTTTTGAGTCTCTGTGACTATATATTTTACACCGCTTTGTATGCAACATCAAGCACCAAACGCAAGAAAGCCTGACTGCCTTTTAGCTATTATCCTCTTGTTGAGTTTTGAACAGTTTAAATCCCGGTTTGCTGAGTATTTTCCAAAAACAGATCTCCTATTCCCTTGCCAAGTATTTTGGATGTATTTACAACAACAAATTGGATGGGTCTGGTATGCATTTGGCCTTAATTATCTGTACCCATTATGTGTTAGCATGTTCCCTGACACCTTTTGGCAGAGATTCCTTATGTTTAAGTCTAAAACAATCCAGATGTGTTTTCCAATAGTTAAAATAGGTTGGCTTTTGGTTTTTCCAGAAAAAAAAAACAAAACAACATGATAGGAGAGGTTAGCCAACAATATTCACATTATGACACGCCTCATGGTCTTTTGGTCAAATGGCTGTTCTTGGCTATTTTACTAAGTAGTACAGATATAGACAAAATCCCTCCATTATCACAGACAGTTTAACAGAAATAGGCTCTGGCTTCCTAAGCCTATTTCTTAATTCCAGGTTCACAGAGATACTGAATCTTACACAAGTATCTTGGTCCACACTGAGAGAGGATTTTATACATACCTGGGGCTTCCTGTTGGGTATTACAATCCAGACATTTAATTTCTCTTATCTAGCATGTAAGGTATCTGAGCACTTACTCCCACATTTTGAACACCACTCCCTAAAGAGATGGGTGACAAAGCTTCAGATTTTATATTGCCAAGCTTTCTGAAATGCCCACGTCCCTCTTTAATTCTCAGCCAACGTATGCTGCTAGCTAAGCCTGAGTACGTGTAGCTTTGCTTCATTTCTCATCTGCTGTCATTCCTCCTCTTCTAGGTTAATTCCTTCCACCTCTCATTTCACATGCTAGTAGAAGCAGAATATCATCAGGCAGACATCACTGAGTATTTGTTTTTATCTCTTCAGTGTGGTTGGTTGCTGTTAACAAAATCCTCTCAGGGTAATTTGAGGAATGTCCTTTTACATCACCTTTATGCTCTCATACTCTGGAAATGAACTGTAAGAGAGTAATAAATAAATTCATACAAGATTACTTTTTTTTTTTTTTCCTCCTAACAGATTGTGTAACTGCTTGTTTGGCTTGGGGTAGTATATACAAAACACCCCAAGAAATACTTACATAACAGAAAAAGAAGGACATATTCTAAAATCATCTGTTAAGGATAGGAAAAATGTGTAGCTGCCTTGGCCTACTTAGTGAATGTGTACTTCTGCATGTAGGAGCTGAGAAATGATGGGAGCAGGGGTTCTGATATGACAGCCCTATCCCTATCCTGAGCTGACTACCCAGTTTGGGAACCGAGGCCCCCTGCTTGTTAAAGCTGAGCTACCGGCTGAGCTCTGACGGTTATGTGCTGGTGCTCGGCCAAATTAAATCACACCTGTCTTTGCACTAAACCTTCTTGCTCTAGAGATCACCTTGCAGAGGAGACTTGTCATTTTCAGCACTTTCCTGTCTTCTAAATATTTGTGCCAACTGCTGTGCTTTGAGCTTCCTTTAAAGTCTCACAGGACCCCGTGAACCCATCTGGGTCATTGATGGTTCCTTATTTGTAACTGTGGTTACAAAAACTGCAGTCTCATATACCAAATGTTTAATCTTTTAAATCTGCATCAGTGACAGTAATATGTGGAACTTTTAACTGATCTCAAAACACTTGATGAAGAAGGTCATCTGGCATTTTTTCCATTTCTTCACAGACATTTGAAGGTCACTTAAAATTATAGTGGCAGAAGTGGAAAAAAAATAACATTTCCCTAGTTCTCCATCTCTTAGGCATTCCCCATGAAAGGAAGATCTTTAATATCTACCTGAAAAGTCACTCAGAGATGTGCAAAAAGAAAGCTGTATTTTAATAATGCCAGGGAAGACTAAAAGCTCTAATTATAAATTATATTTCTTTCAGAACCACAGAGCTCTAAGGCTTGTTACTATACAGCCATTGAAAATATTTCAGGTTTATGAGCTAGAGCTGAGACTACTGGCTGTTCAGAATAACATTTAGTTTCCAGCTAAAATATTTTGCAGCCATGTAGGTAAAAATCTATGCAGAAACTTTATGTCTTCATACTTTGATGATACGCAAAAGTCATTACAGATACTTTATGTCTTCAGTTAGATGCAGTCCAGAATGGCAATAGGTCCCTTAAGCATATAACATTAATGCAAATTGTACAGTCCTTTCTGGAAATGCATTCTGTGGCTTATAGCCAGATAACTGAAAATTTGTCATAGAATTCCAGTCAAAGGACTTGCCACCCAAATTCTGCTTTTCTTCCCCATAATAATCATCTCCCCCAGCCATGAACATCTCCAGTGTATTGCTAATCCTCAGAAACAAAGTTCCTGAATTGAGCAAATGGGGTGAGACTGAGAGAGTGAAGAAGCCCATGAATAAGAAATGGGGACTCTGAACCATCTGTTGTTAAAAGAGAAGACAGATAAGTTCAGATTTATGCAGGATAATTTTAAGTCCCATCTCTAAATTGTGCTTGATGGTTCATATTGTTAAGAACAGACTTGTCCTCTTGTATGCAGTTAACGTCCCTAATTTATTTTGGGGATTACAGTTTCGGAATTGCTAAGCGACTCACAGTCAGCAGATGATGGAAATTGCATCAGTCCACGCTGTCCTCAAAACAGTGAAGTAACGGCTCCATTTTCTCACACCATTACAAAATATCTGAAACATTATGACTTTAGCTTGAGGAGCTCTCAAATTACTGGAAAAAGATTTCATAATTTTTCCAGTAATGCTGAGCATTATTTTACCACTCTTGTTACACACATAGTGGTGTATCTCAGTTTCTCTCTACTAAACCATAAGAAATCTTAGAAAATATGCATGCATGAATATAAAATAATATAGTCTGTTCTTGGTTCTCTTTCCAGGTAATAGTGTTACTGACTGCATGTTTTATTATTTGACTTCTTTTTTCCATTATTTCAAAATTATGAAGTAACGCATTTCTGTCTCCATTTGTGATTTTTGAAACAATGCTAACCTCTGGTCATTTTCCTGTATCATTTACAGTGTTTTCTGAAGACACATTGGAATGACTACAGACACACATAATTCAAAAATGCTTCAGGGATGCTCTCTGTACATAGAATATAGTCCTTTGTATTGCTCAGATATTTTTTCCAACAGGGCAGCCAGATAAAGACAAGGTAGAAATGGCAGCTCCAAATTGCTCAAAAAAGATGTTCCTCTGCATTAAAGAAAACTTATGTCAGTCTCTGAAGATTTCCAATGCCACCAGAAGGATGACAAAGAGACTTGTAAGAAAAAGAGATGCATTGCTATGCTAGCTTATCAGCACTAATGTATAAGTTGTTTTACAGGATGAAAACCAGAAAAGATTTCTGCTCCCATTTCATTCTCCTACAAACCAAGTGGTAATATTTGCATGAGACTTCCTGCCAAAAGCTAGCATTTCTGAAACAGGAACCTTACAAACAATCCTAAAGTCAGTTAATCTCGACTATACAGGAATATATAAACTGTGCACATATGCATATGTGCATGTGTCTGTGTATGTGCTCTGTGATTAAGATAGTTTAAAATTGCCAAGGAAATTCTATTCACTAAACTAGAATTGACAAAATGCATGCAACATTTGTGAGTGCCAAGTAAGACTAATTACAATACTCAGCTGGTTTCCAGCAAATGAATGCTCTTAACCGTTTGTTTTTCAGCTGCCAGATGGAGTGGAATAGTCTGTGCCATGCATCCAGGGACAAGAAGAATACCTAAAAATTCAGATTTATGGTTGATTGGTTTTGACAAGTACATTTTGTACCTCCTAACCATGTACATTTGTAATTCCAAATTTTAACTAAAGAAGCAACTATTTATTTTCTCAACTCTCTCCTAAGGTAAGGCTGCTTGATATAACTTTCTAAAAGAACACACCAAATTAGGTATTTTTACTGATTGAATTCTAGGTCGTACTATCTTGTATTTAACTGGTGGTATCAAAGACTATGAGCATTGCCTTAACACCACAATTCTTGGCTTTTACTGATACCAGGGCAGTGCAGTGTAAATAAAGTAAAAATGAGGGATTTGAGAACTGCTCGCTGTGTGGGGAGGGCTCGCGGTCCTACCGACTGTGCTTTGATCAGAAAATAGCAGGACCCAAAAGAGTTTATAAAAGACCATTTTGAAATGAGTGTTCTTAAGTTTGGAAGGAAGCATGGGGTTTAAATAAGCCCAGCTGGCAGCCCTGCTGAAGTGCCTTTCGCGTGTGGCTGGCATCGGGGAGCCGGGCTGTGATCCCCTGTCGCAGCTGGACACCATCTCTGTTTGCGTGGGGGAGACAGCACCCCATGAGGAGTGAAGTGCAAATGAAGTGAAGTGCAGCCTGACCCTTTTCCTTGGGTAATTAGGGCAATCAGAGGGGAACAATACATTCGAAGTTGCAACTGCTGCTCCAGCCACATCCAGCTGATAGTTTGACACCTCCATGAAAGCAGCATGTTGCATGACATTTCTAGATTAATAAGCAACCCAGGAAGCTCTCCAGAACAAATTGTGTATGGCTGTGTGTATGTATCTACTCTTTATTTGCTTTTAAATAATTCTCCACGTAATTCAAATCCCTGATGTTTCAAATCCCTTTTCCCTCACTCCGTGTATCAGTAGGAGCTTGTTATGTAAGAGAAGAAAAAAAAAATAAATCTGTTTTTCACTGCTGGAGACTGAGATGTATACAAAATTTTACTATTATGTCCTTATTGCTTGATAAGGACATCTGCAAAATTTATGCAATCCACAAACATGAAAGATTTCATCCATCAATGATTTTATTGTGGTAGGAAACTATAAGCCCAGTGATAATAAATCAAAGAATTAAATGAATAATAATTATTCTGATACAGGTAGAGGCACAGACCGTCTTAATTTCTTTGCATTATAGGACCAACTATCTCTGAGCTATTCAGACAGAGAAATGAAACCCATGATGTTGAGAATCCCTGAACAGATGGGAGATCTCTAAGAATTCAATGTTTCAAGCACGATTTAAGGGCAAGGGTTAGTTTGCAAGGGTTGTTGTATTTAAAGTGCAGCTGCAAGACCTGTCAAAAGAATTCTTATATGTATTTTATATTTTTCTATGACATCCAGTGATATACAGATGACTGATTCCATTTCTTCTAGTGAAATCTGAACTTTTCGATTAAATGTGAATTGGTGTATACACATTTAATAAAGACTACCTGAAAGTCTATCTCAGAACCACCACCAAACAAAAAAAGGTTGCTGAAGATTTTCTTCTCCTTTCATAAGTGAATAAATGGTTTATGATGTCTTCCTTCATCAATTTTTTGGTACAATAATTATTACCTATACCTATGGGCTCTGAACGTCCTATACCTAAAGTTTTCCTTTTGTTTCTCCCTAGCCCCATTCCGTTTGATCACAAAACAGTCCATGCCAAGGTTGACTTAAATTTGTTTCTTTGTGCCATCTGGTGGAGATTATTTGTAAATGCACAATAGCTTTGAAGTGTTTCCTCCAGGTTGTGTTGCCAGGATTTTCTTTTCTTTCTCTCTTTCTTCCCCCCCCCCCCTCCCACAACACAGTAATGGCTCTGGAAGAACTTTAGCTAGTGTGAACGTTTATGTATGTACCACTTAAACAGAATGCTACATTTTTATTTCATTTAAGAATAGAGAAGTACAAATGTTTAATTTTCACCTAGAAGAAACAATTTTAAAGCAGGGTGAAGAAATTGTTCTGTAGTTTGCAGACAACTCTGTATTTTGAGAACTGCCCCGTTTATTTCACATGATTTTTCTGTAATACTAGTCCAGGGAAACCAACTTATGTTAAACCAAAAATAGATAAGGGTTTCAGGAAAACTTTGCAGAAGTCATCAAAATGCTACAGTTTCTCCTTCGTAAAAACAAAGATAACTGTATTTCTTAGTTGTTTCAGAAACTTTCATGTAGAAAAATGCAGAACTAATGAAATTAATAATATATTGAAAATTGAGTTTATGTAGCTTACTGAAATATTTTACATAACATCAGTAATTGAGAAAAAAATATTCTTCAAGCTAAACTTTTCCATTTGCTGCTGTATTTACATTTATATAAATATGATTTGCTCCTCTTAAACCAACCACATAGTATATGTTCATCTCTATTTCTCCCCACAAAACTACAATTTCATTACTTTCATTGGCATTAGTTATTTTTACTGATCATAATGTTATGAAACTTAAGTTTCTAATAAGAAACAAGAAAGTGTCAAAATTACTTCCTTACACACACATACAATCCTTCAGAATTTAAAATTTTCCTAAGGAATTTTTCCCTTGTTGTTCATTTGAGTAACAATCTCAAGTAATATGGATATAGAAATTCAAATTTATCGTGTAAGTAAAGTAATACTGAATCAATTTACATTATGATACATTCCAATTTTAAAATGAAAGAGCAATGAGAGACTTTAGAATGCAGTTCTCATTGAATTTAATTATTTTCCAATGAAGTTTATAATTTTCAACTCAAGTTAAATGAAAACACCTCTGTATAAGCTTGCTATGTATTAAATCCAGATTTATTTCTACATGTTCTGATCCTTTGTGAGAAAAAGTTGCATTTAGTTAAGAATTTACTTGGGCTTTCACAGCTTAGATAACTATTATACTTAAAGTCTCTCATTTCTGGGCATTCACGTCTGCTTAACAATTCACCAATAATTACGTTACCAACTGTGTATAGTTTAGCTTTTGTGCCTAATTTCTAGGATTAAATTAAAAACAGATGGTCCCTGAGTGGTAAAATGAGCATAAATTAGTCTTATGCATTGAAATTAACATGGCAAAATATTAAAATGAAACCAAAGTATATTTTAGGTGATGCCTTGCCTTTTATAAAAGTTGGCATGATGGTGAGCATAATTGAGCAATCCTACACTATGGATATGGAGCCTTAAAAATCCATCTGTCCAGAGAGTCACTTTCTAGAACGTGGGGTACTTTTCCATAGAAATACACAGAAAGATGTTATGTTCTTTATTGCATATGCCAATAAATCAGACAGGAAGAATATTAAGATGACCCATTTCCTCTGGTTTATGGTTCAATTTAGGGGCATGGGGTCCCTTAAGGATGCAAAGCAATTTAGGAATTTAGGCATTCTTCTTTCTGTGCCCTTTATGTTCTCATACTCATCTCCCTCAGCTCAACATACAGTCAGCAAAGAGCTCCCTAGCTCAGCATGCAAGAACAATCAAAACTTGAGAATTTAAGTTAAAGAAAAGCTGATTTAATTATCATTATCTTCCTAGAAATTCTCTTTGAGAGGAAGGGAATATCTTCCTTAGACTTTCTTCCTAAGATTTTGGCATAAGAGAGAGAGATCTCCTTACTCTACATATACTTGTTATGAACAAGAACCGGGACTCACACAGACAGGAAGAGTTGCTTTTATGAGCTAATGGGATTTCTGTAAACATGGAGAGATGAAAACCTTCTACTCATTTAAGATACATTAAAGGCATAATCTTGCCCAAGAGAGACACATGAATTAATTAATTTATAAGACAGCTTGGAAAGAGGACTTAAAGGATTAGGCAATATCAAGCTTCTGTCATTGTGGTGTAACAGGTGGATGGCCCATCAATATTTCTTTTTTCTGAGGAACATCAAGCGCCTTCAAGTATTTCTGTTTTAGTTCCAGTCTTTGAAATGGCTGATATCTTCCATCTCCTTCCATTCTCCATTCATCTTGCTTCTCATCACTTGATACAGTAGCCACCAAACCATTCTCAAGACAGCTGTGCTTCCAAGCACAAAGTAAATTATGCACACAAATGAAGACAGTGAAATTGGAGCTGATTTACTGCTTTCTTCAAGGCTTTTGTTCAAAGAACTTCTGCTGACAGTGGGGACAATAAACTATCATTAGGCCACTGGAATTGTGATAGAATTAACATTCTGATCCAGGTTCTCTTCGTCCTCCTGCCTGACTCACGCCAAAAAAAATGTTTTCCTAACAAAAAGGTATTCTTTTTTTAATGCATGAAAATCAAATGGCATTGTGAGTTCCTCATTGATACATCAGTGCCTATCAAAGTCTATGTCACAGCAAACCAAATCAAGAGGCACTAGCACTGTTTTACCCTCCATTACCCCAGAGTTCTATGCCAGTCCACACACAACCACTTCACCCACTAAGCTGCAACCTCCCTCTGGTGTCCTGCAGAGGAATGGGAGCCTGACCTCAGCCTTCTGAAACCAGATCCCACTCCACCATGAGGAAGCTTGAATTTACCAAAAAACAAGTTAAGGTATGCAAGAAATGGAGGAGACTGGGAAACCTCCACAAATACTGATTTGTCTCTAAGATCAATAAATTTGCCTGCCCTAGAAATAATGCTTTTAAAGCAAAGCATGAATCACACATGAGTTCTGAACACACTTTGTGTACCTGTAATACATCTGAGCTTACTATCATATTTAACAAAACAGGATGCAGCACTGCATAAATCTCCTTATTATCATGCTTGTTTTACAGCTGTAGCTAAAGCTTACTACTGAAAATTTAGGTTTCTGGCATCTTTTAGTAATCATAACACTTGAGTTGTACCCTGTTAGGCCTGAAGGGATCTTTATAATTAACTTCACTGATGAAGAGAAATCACATTAATTTAAAAAAAAAAAAAAGAAGAGCAAAAAAAAAAAACCCCAAACCATCATCTAATTGCAAAACCCTTCCTAAATTAAGGATAAATCTATCAGAGCAAATTCAAACAAACAAGTTCTTCCTTCTGGTGAGCCTGTCTTGAACATACACTGTTTTTTTCCTATGGTTTCTGTGAACATTTTACCTGATGGGATATTTTGGGGGAGGGGAGGAGGGTTTCTTTGATTGCTTTTCAATTTTTCTGCATCTTTGGTTTGCCTACATCCCCCATATAATATGCTGTGGTCTTACAACCACAAGTTTGAGGCAGGTATGTCTCTTGAGCTGGCTCAAAAACTCCTATGACTTGTGATGTATTGTTAGAGATGAAATCTCCTAGAAGAAGACTTCACTCTTCTTACAAGTTAATATTAGCAGGAAGTATTAGCAGGACCTAATCCCTCCAGCTAGATTGAAAACAGCAGAAAAAATGTTGTTACCTCCTCAGTAAATCAAGAATCTAGGAGCAAAAGGAAAGAGAGGAAAGCATTGTGGTGTTTTTCAGATTACACAAGCCCTTCCCTTAGATAAGAAATTCCAGGGTTTTCAAGAAAGTTGAACCAAGCGTGGAGTACCAACATCATTTGGAGTCAGCACCTTTATGCAAACCTTGGAAATTCTGTCTTCTAAAAGCTTTCAAGGACTAGAGGAGATTTTTTTATTTTTTTTTAAAGGCATCAGAATGGCTTTATAAAGGTGCTAAAAATAAATGAAAATCAGTAAGGAAATAGGAAAAAAAGATCTCCAAAATTTAGGGTAAGGACCCACAAAGTGTGTTGTTTGCCTCCAGTGAACTGTAGCATTTAATGCACTCTTAAGACACACTGAAAAATATTTAGAGCAGTTTAAGCAAATGAGCCAATGTGATTGCACAGAGAAAAAATAACACTGCCAATTCCATGTATTTTTCCTTGAAAGTTATTCAATTTTCTAAGACAATGAAGATTTTTTTTATTATTTAGTTCTGCTGATACTAGGTCTAAGAAGCAATTATGAGAACCACATTTTATTTGCTATAATATCACTGGCACGGTAGAGTCTGCCAAAGACAGACGACAACAGGAAGCTTTCAACAAGCTGGTGGTTTAGTCATGAAGGAAATTTCTTGCACCATCTAATTTAAGGCAACTTATTTGGGTACTAAGTGGCTGTGGACAAGCTGTTCTAGCCCACTGGGGACATAATCCCCAAATCCTAAACACCTAGCCTGAGCAGGACTGAGACAGCAGCTTTGCTCAAGCAGGCAGTAACAGGAGGGGGTGACAGGGTTGAATCCCACAGCAGGGCACTGTCAGGACCAGAGGACTCACTGACATCAGACATCAGGAGCGTCTGTGTCTTAGAAGGTCACCCTTCCCAGGAAAAACACAAGAACTTCCCAGGAAAGTTCTTGAGCAGCCATCCCTGAATGTCATTAATAGATGTGTAGATATGGCATTTAGGGACATAATTTGGTGGTGGACTTGGTAGTGCTGGATTAATGGTTGGACTTGATGATCTTAGAGGTCCTTTCCAACCAAAGTTATTCTGTGATCCTAGGAGACTGTGTGAGGAGGCACGCAGCCACATGTTAGCTGGCTGTGCTTCAGTTGATTGGGGAGAGATTGTGTTTTTCAGAGGCCTCATCTGGAAGCTCTTCCTGGTCAAACAGAAGCCAGGACAGAGGGATACCAACCCTGATAAACTCCTCAGCTTCAAGTGGTCTTTAACTATGTGTCCTTCAAAGTATTTTCTTTATTTCCCATGTACCTCGGTTAATTTGGGAAAGCAAATGCTCTACAAGATGGAGCTCCCAAACCTCTCAAAAGCAGATATTTCTAGGAGAGAAAAAACAGGTCATAGGTCTTCTCCTTGGCTGAAGAACTGTGCTGCAGGCTGTCAGCATCCTTCCCAGCACCAGAAATGTTTCATTCTCATCTGAAAAACCTCACCACCACAGAAGGAGAGGTGATGTCTCTCCCCCATTCTGCCCTGCCTGCCCACACAAACACAGCTTGTTCTTTGGCATTTCTCAGCTACCCACAGAAGAAGTGGCAGATTTGAACTCCATCTGTGAGACAGACCCAGACCTCAAGCCTTAGCCTACTGGTAGGAGATGACAGGCCTCGTTTCTGCAGCATGAGAGAGAAATCCTGCTCAGCTCTCTCAGGAAATAGAGTGCCCAACTTCAGCTGAGGTTGGGTTCAGGTCTGCAGCAGTAGCCCTGGCTCAGGTGCTCATGGTCTGGAGAGACAGAGAATTTCACACAAACCCCTGCATTTCATGCCTGCACTCCTTCTCAGCTTACGCTTTTAGCTTGACAACCTAAAGTGTGTGGCTTCTGAGGCCACCCATGCATTTTTTGTAGAGTATATGCTTATATATCTTCATTTATATGCAATTTATAGGCATACAAACAAGTTGGTACACAGTTTCCAAACCCTCAATCTCTCACTAAAAAAAAAAACCAAAAACCAACAAATCAAACCAGCCCCCCTCTCATCCTGGGCACTTACTGATTTCCAATTCTAAATCTGACAGGAAAACAGATGGTGGAAAAATTGCATTCCCACGAATTTCCTGAAAACAGGACATTGGTTTATTTGACAAGCTGAGGGAAAAACTAACGACCCACCTCTTCACAGAGTATCAGCAAACAAGAGCAGTAATGGAAGTCTCAACCACTAAGAACATTTTATCCAGGCTTTGTATCCTATTAGGTGCAGAGAATTCATCTAGAAGTCAGGAAGACCCCAGGACATAAGTGCTGCTATTTCCTCTGCTAACAGAGCAGCACGTTGGAAATTGCTCTGCGGAGATGCATGGCAAGCCCTGCTCACTTTGCAGGAACTCTTTGTCCTGCCTGGGTTTTGGATCACATGGCAGAGCTCAACTTGACCCTAATTAACAGATGCTGCACTGAAGAGCTTATTACCAAGGAACTATGGATGGTTCTATATGTGAAGACATAAGTATTCACTCTTCAGCAGGAAAAGAAGAATTAGTAAAGCCATTATTGACAACACAAATGACATGGAACAATTCAGAAAAAATGAATGTTTGAAAGCCTGAACCATGTAGGGAGAGTTCCAGTGAAAACTCTGTGTATCAATATTTTATTCTGAAAATGTGTGAACAGTAACAGAATCTTAATTCATGAATCTTCATAAATATTAGATTATTCTAAATGCATTCATCATGCAATTCACCTATCATTTGTGCACAGCTTAAAGGTGAAGAGCTTCTCAAGATCCTCTTCATTTTCCAGGATTAGACTTTGATGTTATTCTGACTTCTCTGACTCATTCTTCTTTTTCCTGACAGAGAAAACAACCATTGCAGAATAATGAATTTGAAAAACTCATCCTTTGATGAACAATCAGAAAAAGGTTCACACATTAATAAATGCATAAATATGCAGATAAGAGTGCTTTTTACTTTAATTTTTCTTGATGAAACTGTAGGTTTAATCAGAAAATTCAGTATTTTCTGTAATTTGCCTGAACGCCTAATGTGCATTCTTTTCTCTCTTTCATGGGGATACCCAAATAAGAGATCTTTGCTAAAAAGCAGGGATATAATTGTATTTTTTTCCACAGAAATTATACAGAAAAGCTTTATCAGCTGTTTTGAAATAAAATGTTTTTTAATGTGAAGGGCAAGGCTTAAGTGCTTTTCTCTGTGAAAATAAGCCTTATTTTGGCACACAGAAGATGTCTACATTTGTTTAAAATCATGGGTAAATTTCCTTTGACCTCTGGATATCAGAACATTTATGGAAAGTTTTCAACTTCAGAGCTGTTTTTTTTCAATTACCCTTAAGTCTGTGGAAAGAAAAAGGCATTTTTGGGACATAATCACAAGTCCAACAAATCACTTTTCTGTCTGTTTCTTTCCATTGTCTCTGAAGGCTGGCTAGTGTGAATGTGATATGCTCTACAATAAGAACTGTAGAGGAGTACAGCTGGAAATAAGCTTTCATGGGAATCTAGAAGTCTTGTGAAACCATCAGCAAAGATAATAGCTCCTGCCTATGACACTGCAAGAGTTCAGGATCTACACCATCTACATCTTGAGTGGATTATCCTGAGAGCTTAGACTGTGTATTTAAGTTGAACTGCATAATGATATCTTTGTATGATTGAAGGGAAAGGGGAGAAGCATGACCTTCTAAAAATAAATGTGCTCCAGATGGAGAGAAGGACAGAGCAGGAGCTGCAGCTGACCTAGCATCTGCCACTGCATCTGGGGCTCTCTTTAAAATCCTGTTCTCATGAGCTTCTCCTCTTTGAAAATCTCTTGAAGAAGAGCTCACAGGATGAGGCTGTTTCTGAAAGGAGACACAGTCTGTGCAGAGGCATTCCATGACACACATGATGGAACAGCTGCTTTCGTGAGATTTAGGCAAGGACTAACTGGATCAGAGGGTTGGACTCTGAACCTGAACAGTAAAGGCAGCTCAGACGGCTTCCCAGGGGTGCCTTATCTACTGAGTGGTGGGACAAGCTGGGTCACAGGAGTTGGAAAGACTTATATATAAAAAAAGTTCTCTTGCCATGCTTGCTCATCCTTCCTTCCTTCATCTGTCACACTGCAAACTTGTGGAGGTGGAGGAGGGATATATTGTTTCTTCCAAGTACCAGTTCACTGACTACAAATGAATCAGATGAGAACCGTGTGAGGTGCCTTATAAATAGAGATGAGTAGAGTCTGAAATAGCTCATCTGAGAAAGTACACAGAGCTATACCATCAAAATACTCATGGGTGAATGAGAAATACAATCTGCTTGACACCTTAAAAATGGTACGTTGGGTGTGTGCTCTCTAATGCTTGCAAAAAGTCATTCTGTGGGGCCACCCATGGAAAAAAAATTTAAAAAGTGAAAGTGAGCTTGTATAGAAGAGTGCCTTTCTAACATCTGAACAAGGCATTCAATACCTACACATAAATATTACACTTCTCAAGACTCACCCGCACCGAAAGAGAAATGTTGCCAAGTTGCTTCTGGTATAAAATGAGTTGAATGCAATAGATGTAAGAAGCTGATAATTCAATAGAGTAGCTGTGGGTTACACAGAAATTTCCTTTCAATGTCATCTCCCCCAATAAAAATGCAAATATAAAACTCATTTAGTTACATGAGCACTTAATAAATCTTAGTAAGAGCAAAACAAAAGTGTTAGCTTGTTCTTCCAGTACATTATGGTCACATCTGGTTCCTTCACTAATGTTCTTTTCGGAGTCACTTGCTTCTATTATTTGAAAAGGTCACAACTCATATGCCAAATGGGTCTGTACTGCTAAAAGTCCAGTTTCAAACTAGATGAATAGCTTAGTGACCTCTGGTTGACGTTGTCTTTATAATACGTGGCTTGTTAGAACATTTTCTTTTAGAGGTATAGTTAAATTAATATCAAAATCAGCAACACCATGAGGCAGAGCAGTTCATCTCACCTAGCTTTAGTCACCTAAGTCAGCTGTCAGGTCAATAGGATACAATGATCTGTATGAACAACAGATTTTAGATTCTCTTTCTCTGTCCTTACTTCCTAAGAAACAAATGCGCTAATTTATGGCAGATCATATATGCATACGAATATATATATATATAAATGTTCATATTTACATTTATATGTGTATTTAAAGGATGGGTCAAGATAAAGTGCTTCATTCCTCTTTGGCTATACTGCTACGCTTTGCTTTCATTTTTTGAGACTGGATAATGTTCTCCTTCAATCAGTTTTAATTATACCAGCTGTCAATTATCTTTCTATTAACTTGAAGACAAGATCACTCTGCTCTTCACTTTCAGAAACTTACATGAAGAGTGAACAGAATTAACATTTCCACAGTTCCTAATTCTTGAAGAGCACCTTGATTTTCAAAGTGAATTTAAAGATATGCCAGCAGGCTGAGCATCAGAGATACAGAGGAAGAACTGAAATATTTTATTACTAGAACTGACAATTCACAATGATTTGCCTTTAAATCTTATTTGTTTAGCTATTAAAAAGTAATGTTAGTGTTAGAAAATGTTAATATTATAAAAAATCTCTGTGGTAATAGTCATGGCCAGTAATTGAACAAGTTTGCTTTTACTAACTCACAGCAAACTAACAGAAGGACTTGCTGCAGCATATGTCAGCTGTGTTGTAATTTTGCTAATGACCCAACACCACTATCTTCCCTGAGAGCACTGCTACCACCATGGGGTCATATTATTATTAATTTTTTTTTAATATATTTATATTAGCAAAGATTGTCACCATGAACCAGTGAGTCACATTTGACCTGAAGCATGGGAGAAAATGCAGCCTCTCCCAGATAAGTGCACACAGATGGGAGCCTTAAAGATGTTTGTACAAGTACTGTGTTTGCATCCACTGAAGAGTGAGACACTAAGCCTGGGAGAAATCAGAGAACACATCTTCACAAACTTAATATATAGGAATGCTTTTCAGGGTACAGGAGGTTGTGTGTACTTATACACAGACATACATACAGACAGGGTTGCTGAGAACAGAGAAGATATAAAGCCAGGCAGAATACATTATAATTAATATATATTGCTGGAGGAAAACATGGGAAGTTCATCTTGCCCAAAGTGTGCAAGTTGCTGCACTCAAATGGCAGTGAAGGTACTCAGGAAAGAGAGATTTATGAATGGATGTTATAGTCAAAAAAGTGGTCTCCTGCTTTCCTATTTTACTCAATTATGTTTTTTCTTACAAAAAAAGAGAATGATTGCTGTATGCTGTCTAGTTATTGGCGCTGAGATGTGTAAAACATACAGCAGGAGCCCTGAACTGCAAGAAGAGCCAGGAAAAACAAATGCCAGTGACCACACTCATTACTTGGCAGAAGGATGTAAATAGCAAAAATAGTCACTGCTTTAAGTAGAAACTGTCATCATTTATAAAAAAATAGAATAGCAAATAACCAGACTGGTCTGAAAAGTTTGATTTTTAAATTCATTGTATTGAGCATCTATCATTAAAAATACTACCTAGAGCAGAAAAATTGTCTAAATAATGTATATAGATGATAAGTGCATTTTTGAGGAAACAGTGATGACTTTAACAATCTATTTGAATCTATTCAATCTATTTTTGAGTCCTGAACTTTTGGGGACTAATATCTTGAAAGTGATGGCTCTTCATGCCACAATGCTTGGTAAGATTTCAGCAGGTACCATTCCTTGGAAGCTGACTTCTCAGTAACAAAATTTGATTCTGATGCTAGAGAGCTGGTATCTTGCTGCAGATGCATCTTCCTCTGTAATTAATATCTGTTATGCATACTTTGAGTTCCTCCGGGAAATACGTGTTTGAACTGGGAATTTTAGCAGAATATTGTTGGTTTCACCACAGATCCCCTGTTTTGTTTGGGAGTTTTATACATAGACCAGAGTGTTTTCCAGATAGTGCAAATAAATATGCAAAAAGCCAATACTATTTATTGTGGTGATTTTGCTTTGTCTTCAATTAAATTTTCAGGTTATTTTCAGTTTAGTGGTTAGATTGTAGAGGGTCATATTCTATAATTTTGTTTACTAATTCTTTAAAATGAACAATTTTTTCAATTAAATATACTCTTTGGAAACCTTCATTTTTCCCAACAACCCTAGACATAGTAAAATCAAATGTCATTACAATAACTGGTTATTACTATATGAGAAGTTTAGTTAAAATATTGAGGAAGTATGTGCTTTTTTTAACAATGTCAAAGCAATTTCTTTATCAAACAGAACAAAATGGAATCACTGCTCTGAAGATGTTTAAAGAAACAACACGTTAGATTAGAATTATTTTTTTTAAGTATGAAATTTTAAAAATACTTCTTTTAAGAACCAACAACAACAAAAAAATTGTCTTAGTGGTGAACTGAAGTACGCCGGGAATCAAGCATTGGAAACTACTAATATCCAGCCTCTCCCCCATGCAAAGCACTGAGAATACAATGGACAAGTTCAGCACTGCAAAACCCACTTGCACACCTGGAATTAATCATACCAACATCTCTTCATGAATATCAGCCTAAACACTCAAATTTCCATATACTTCAGTAAATCTCATTCCCCCTCATCCCACTGCGCAATCCTCATTTAACTAAACCTCCTCACTGGTGGTACCACTATGAAATAATTTATATCCCTATTAGAAGTTATTTACTTCCTTAATTCTCTCCCTGAGGCATTTTATCTAGGCATGTTTGTGTTTTCATTTTATCTCTGCCCAGGCTTTCTATTACTGTAGACTTGGGAATTCTTGACAACTGTGAGAGGTTACTTGCAATTAGCTTTCATAATGTACCTAATTCTAACAATGAAGTAAAATTCACATTCCTGGCCTTCACATGACTTTGAAGAAAATATTCCTGATAAAATTCTTATTTATTAAAAAAATGCTTGCTGAAGTCCGTTTTTCTCAATGTGATCATTTATGGTTTCTCCAATTTTTTTCTCCTTTTTTTTTCTTTAATTTTTTTCTTTTTCTCTTTTTGTCTTTTATTTTCTACAACGACTTCTTAAGAAGAAATGATGGAACATTGATTATCAAAAAACATACAGAGAAAAAGTAGTTATGCAAAACTCAATAGGTTCTTCTGGTATCTTCATCATTCTGTTGGAGCAAATAAACAGTTCATTGGGACTGTGTCAGCAAAAAGAGATAGTGAGAATCAGTAGGAGAAGAGCTGTGCTGAGAAATACTGATAATGAGAATTGGATGTCAAACTGCTGTGCATATGTCACCTCCTGTAAACAGAAATATATATTACTTCTGCACCAAATATGCATTTTTATTTACATACAGGAACAGAAATAGATATAGATATAGGCATAAGCACAGACATAGATAGATTACATAGATACAGATATAAATAAAGATAAGGAAATAATCCACATTTCAACTTTGGGGTTTACATCTGCGTTGATCACATTGTGCACATTCTTAAGTAAAACCTTTATATCTTGTGTCTGCTTGTGCCAGACAGTGTTAGAAAACATTTGTAATCTATAAAACATCTGTTCTTTATTATTTTAATACACTTCTCTGTGGATTGAAGGAAAGGTAATATGCATGTTATTGTGATTAGTTCACTTTTATTTTGCAGATTTATTGCCTCGGTTTTGGCTACAAACTCCAGGATGTGAAGCAAAGCTTAATAAATGGCAGTGATCAAGAAAGTCACTACAGAAGTACATTTGAACCAAAGCAGTTTACTAATGTGCACAAGTGTTCCCTAGGAGTACTGAAGTCCACGAAGCACAGATTAGTGGTACCCAATTCAGAGATTATTGTATTATATTGATTTCATGGTCATTGCTCTATTTCTTGGTAATAGACACTGTGCTGTATCAAGAGGATATTATGGAGCTCTTATATCAGAATTTCTCTGGCTTTTAAGAAACCTTTTCACCATAGGAGGCATATGCCAGGCTAGACAAATATAAGAATGTGCCCTAGGAGGTTTGAAAAGTCCCTTGGTGTGATTCACAAAGCACTACCGCCTCCCTGAAGTAGGAAGTCAGGTCCTACCTCTGCAAAACAGAGCTGCTGACGTTTCAAACTCTAAGGTATTTTCCAACCTTTCATCTGACACAAGTACAAAAACTGACAAACACTGAGCACTTCTTTATACCAGCAATGAATGTTTCTTGATTGGAGAAATGAATCAAACACATGGAAAATACATAGTTCTTCGTTATCCTGTTTGCCGAGGCAGAAGCTTGCTTTGAGTGCTTCTCAAAACAGTACAAGAGGTACAATAACTGATGCAAAGATTGCCTTGGTGCTTAAAAGAGTGAAAAACCTGCTATCTGTCAAAATAATCACTGACAGTTTCAATATCTCTATGAAGGAAAAAATCTAGTGCAAAATAAAGCACATGGACAGAGTAGCCAGCCAATCTTTAACGAGCATATAAAATTTTTTCTTCCTTTGCTTTACCTATCGCCTTAGTGTCAGTCAATCCCTTTTAAAATATCTAGGCATAGAATATAGCAACAATAAGCTTAGACAAATAGCATGAAATATACTGATGTTAACCACCTATGAATCTCTGAGTGTTAAGATTTATATAAATATTAACATAAGTATATGAGATTTAAAATGCTCACAGAAAAGAAATATTTTATTGATGTTAGTTATTTTTCTATGCCTCTCAGTCACTCTATATGATTTATTTTCAATCAGTGAGGTGTCAGGACCTCCAAATAGCCTCAATTTGACTTTTTTTTTTCCTAGCTCAGCAAAAAATTTGAATTTGCTTTCAGTCCCCATGATATCAAGCTAAAAATGCTAACATTTACCCACTATTTGTGCTTGTCTCTGTGCATCCTAAAGCTGTATCTATATTAAAACATAGGCCAGAGGGAGCAGGTCTGTACAGAACAACAATTGGAGCAGGGGGCTGATGGCCATGTAAAATGCACTTCAAAGGGTTTCACCACAGATCACCCCACAGGGGATGCTCGTTAGCAGCTGGAGCTCTCTAGGTGAGTCCCTGGGATCAGTTTTCCAGCTTGGTTTCATTCAAAGGAATTTCAGTGAGCCTGCTTCAAGACAGCTTTGCCATGTGTACTGCAGAGTGGCATGTGAGGCTTTCAAAAGTGCCCTCCTGATCCAAACTCAGATGCTCATGTAAATGCATCTATTGAATTTATCTGAGCGCTCATGCAGCAGTGGAAAATGTGGGAAACAGGCATTTGAGGAGGTAATGTGTCATAAAGTGGGGAGGAGTGTTTATGGTATGTATTTATCAAAAATAGATAAAGCAAAATTTTTAAAGTTTGTTTTTGGCTTATTTTAATCACTTCTAGCAAATCCTCATGTTTTTTACTTTTGTTTCCCAGTTCCCTCTGAATCCTGGATGGCCTGGTAATTTAATTAAATTTAATCTAATAAATTACTTTAGCCTGCTGTTTTGTAAATCAGTATTATCCCTATGTGTTTTGAAAATCATATTGCTTTGACCTACTGTGCATTTCAGCAGTCCAATTGAGACTGTTTTAACTGTCTTGTTAAAGTACTCCTTTTTCTGTCAGTTCTCATAAGCAGAAGGACAAATTAGTTATGGACCTCTTTTCCACAAAGCAGTTTTGCCATTCACCACAAATTTCACTGCACTTTGAGGTCTCCTTGTGAACTGTTTAATTTGCTTTCTATTTCAGTGGTCAGCTCTTTGCTTTTTTCTTTGCCTGTCTCTTCATTCATCAGACATGCTTCTCTTCTGGAACGTTTTTCCTTCACTGTGGTTTCCCAGCTGTCTGGGTAAGCATGCTTTTACCTTTCTCTGGCCCTGATTTTCTATATTTCATCTCCTTGTAAGTGCTAAGAGAAAAACAGTGTTAGACTGGAGCTTACCAAGACTGGATGTGCTCTCCATCAATGATTTTCTGTGGTAGCTTACCCAGTGCTAATGTCTTCACCTTGTGTCAGGGTCCCAGACCTTTTCATCCATTTCTATGGTCTGTGGAGTCCAAATCACCCACTCCTCGGGAAGAGAACATAATTAGTATCTTAGAATTCTTATTTGGAAAATGGGATTTTTTGACCTGCCAATAGAATTTCTTCCATCTCATTTTTATGACTACATGTAATTCTTAATATAGTTAAAGCTTACATCTTTTTTCTGTTTTTCACTTTTCATCTTTTAATCTTTTTATATTTTTTCATTCTTTAGGGGTGAATAAGAAAAGTAGAAATTGTATCTGAACAAACATGAACCCAGTAATTTATTAAAATTCAGTGCATATTTTTTTTCTTTGAAAACCTGAAATCAGAAAGCATCCGGTATCATTCTCTTCCTGATCAATTTAATTTCTGAAAGATTCTCAACACAGGCCAACATGTTTTATAAAGCAGCATCTGTTATTCCCCTTTTCAAGACTACTTTGATTGTTCCCAATTGTTGATAAATGCAAATAAACAACTATTTATTTATCTATTGGTTTTTGGGCAGCTGGAAAATGCATTATGGTATTCAGGTAACTGACAAAAGCACAGGAGGAACAACTTCCTCCTGAAGTTTATTTAAGGTAATATTAAATTCTTTTGTGCTGTTTCAGCTATGTGCTTACATGGTAAAATTTCATTGCCTTATGACAAATCAAAATTTTTCCTTTATAATGAGCCAAGCTCAGTCTTAATGGCTTTTCATGTTAGAATATGCATATGTTTGGAAAATTTGCAATGTAACTGCAAGTTACTAAGGAATGTGATAAATTGGTTAGTGGTAGTGTGGCTCGTAGTCAACCTTAAGCAAAGGAATTAAGATTTAATTTGCTTGGATGACTTATAATTTCTGAACTTGAGTGCATGTCCTTGTTTCCAGTTTTTACTCTGTTATGTAACATGGTTTATAAAATCAGCACACTTTGTAGATTCAGTGAATGTGTTATATGTTTAATTTTTAATATATACAAGATCTGCATTTTAAAACTTACTAAGTTCATCATTTTCCAGATGTCACACTTCTGTATCCATGGTACAGTAACATGGTAAGTTTGTATGAACTTAACTGCAGAGTTAATAAGAATTCTTTTAAAAGTCTGTACCAAATGGAGAAACAAATAAGAATAAAGAACAGGTCTTCCACACAGGAGAATACAAAGGTGTAAACATAACAGAACTGGGAAGGAAAAGGTTAATCATTTAGAAGTAAACAGATGCATCCAAAAAGAAACCAGTCTATGTGCTCCATTATACAGGATAAGATAGGCTATCAAACATATAATGTAATATCTAATATTTGTCCAGTGGAAAAGACCTTTTAGATATGCAAGAGATGCAAATTATAGGTTATTTACAGTAGAAATGTCAATGCTAAATTCCTTAGCCATGAACAACAGACAATAAACACTTTCTGAATTTCATTGGGCAGTCTGTCTTAGAGAAATTGTTCATAGCTTTTTTTCTTTCCACATCAGTAGCAGCTAACTTTAGCTTCATAAACCTCAAAATGTCATTGCTATATGTGTTATTCTGAACTTCTCTTCGGGTTGGAATGAACTGTTATGGTTCAGATTATGCAATATCTATCTATCTATCTATCTATCTATCTATCTATCTATCTATCTATCTATCTATCTATCTATCTATCTATCTATCTATCTAATCTATCTATCTTTAGTATTATTTTTTCTTGAAGTGAAGCATGCAGTTTGAATACCTGCACTTCTTCAAGCAAACCAGTAAAATGACCATGGGTAGTACAGGATTATGTAAGAATCAGGATGACACAAAAAGAAACCTTCACCAGGAAGCCCTTAATGTAAAGGCAGAGGTCAGAATAGTCACCTACTATTCTGTCTCTAGATTTAGGAATCCTTTTATGAGGGTAGGTTCAGATCATTAATCTGTGCTCTTCTTATTTTTTCCTCCCATAATAAATACATGCCTCAATCCAGCATCCGGTTTGGAATTTAATATTTGGCCTAGCATGAAGCTATTCCTGGAAACTTGAAGCTCTGTGCCTGTAGTTACTGTGGTCATTTGCTACTCTGTCATACATGTTGTGCCTGACATTCATTTACCCTCCTTTTCCTACTCCACACTGAGCACTTGGATATCACTTGGATCCAATTCACTCTCTCCAAAGCAAAGTACATCTGGCAGCTTTCTGTGTCTGCAAAATGTCCACTCATGAAAAAAAAAAAAAAATATATATATATCCAATCCAGACAAAAGGCAGCACCTCAGAAGCTAATGTTCTTTTCTGGAAATACTACTGCATAAGTGCATAGCTGCTCAGGGATTTCAGCACCAGGGCAGCTACTTACAGATCCCAAGTAATGTTGCATTTTATTTTGAGCAAGGTTGACTCTCAAAGTGGATTTGAGGACAGATCATGTGTGTGTCATATTGCACTGATGAACTTGAAATTAGATTTTGGACATATCAAGATTTATTCAGCTTTAAGAAGGACAGGTTAATGTCTTCATATACTTAATGCAAGATTATAATGAATGCAGAGAGACTCCTGGGGATTTGCTGTGAAAGTACAGCAGACAATAAACACAAACTGCCCAAAGGGAAATCCCAGACAGACAGACAGAAGAAAAAAATTATCACCATGACAAGGATAAAACTATAGAACAGGTTTCCCAGAAAGGCTGGGGAATCTTCAACCCTGGCAGACTTCAGGACTTGATTGAAGAATGTCCTGGTCAGCAGACCTACCTTAGGAGGGATATTGGCTCAAATGACCTGGAAATATCCCTTCAAAACTGTTTTATTATGGTCTGATTCTATGAAACAGTGTTCCTGTAGCTGGTTTAGAGCAATATTTTAATTCTACAACTGCTTCAGTGAAACTTGTGATGTATCTAAGAAATAAAATTATATCCATTAAATATGATAGGAGAAAATTTGTAGCCCTACTCATTTGTCAACAGCAGTGTTTCCTTCTGTACAAAGAATCACCCACCATGCTCCATTTTTATAAATGCAGGTGAAAGCTCCATCCTCAGCAGCCTCATTCCTGAACTGCACATTGGTTAGTGTCTCAGCAAAACAGATACAGCATTTTCTAACTTGCATTTATAAGTTCACAACCACTTTAATAGAAAAAAGTGACAGCATCTTATTATGCAGTGTTCCTCAGCACAGATATTATCTAGACACGTGTTTTATGAAAAGGTTTGCAAGTACAAACCCTATTCACTGTGAATAATCATGCATCAAGGTTTTAACTGCAAAGCGGTTGTAAAATATTTTTCCTTTTTACTCCATGCCAGCACACTTTTGATGCTGACACAGACTAGTTATCAAAAGTTCCACATGAGACAATCTTTCATCTGCTGCGAGAACAGTACAGAAGCATAATACAGAAATTCAAGACAGCCAGGGGATTGGGTTTTTTTGCATTTTGAGATGTTATGATGTAGTGAGCATCATGGCTTTTGATGGCCACACTGTATCAGAAGCAAAATGTACATTTAATCTTCCTGGACAAGTACTATGCAGCAGCTGGCAAGGGTGCTTTTTCCCAGGTGACATCACTTCCTTACTTTAGGCTGAAATCTGGAAAAGCATAAAGCTACTGTGGAACATTCATTTAGAACTTTCTCAAGATACACACCATTTCACTTCATTAGCTGGTCTACCTAGCTAACAATTCTTTGACTGAAAAATCTGAATATTTTTAGTCTTCTTTGTGATTAAAAACTCAGTTCCACAAACACAGAAAAGATCAGAGGAATGATGACAGTAACCTAATCAGAGAAAGGTTATCCTGCCTTGATACTTTCTACGACTATCACAAGTGAAAAATTAGTCCCATGGATTTCAGGGGACAAACTAATGGCAGAAAAAGGAGGGGAGAATGGTGTTCTGGAGAGGAAAAAATACAGAGAAATAGAGGCATATGGGAATAAAAGATTACCACCAATCACACTGTCAGTCTGGCCATGCTGTGCATCTGTTTAACAGTTGGTCTTGCTATTAAATGCCAATTCTAATTATTTCTCTGGCCATGAAGCATCTCCATTCTGCGTGAATGTGTGAGCATGGAGGTCTAAGTATCAGCAGCTGGAAATCAGACCCTGGATCATGCTGGCCATGGTGCCAGCAGCTAAAGACAGGAGTGCACATTGTGTGTGAATGTTAGTGCACAATCATTAGTAAGCATCAAACATAACACTCTGGCGAGTACTATAGGTGATTTTGGATCCACATATTGGTGCAGCCATCAGTCAGGGCTGGGCACTGGAGAGGACAAAGTGGTCTGCAGGAGGGTCTGCAAGGTGCACAGCAGCAACTGGAGAGCTAGCGTGCCTGGGAGTCAACTACTTTAAGGCCACAATTCTTGGGCCTAAGAATAAATAGACATATTTACATGTGAGTCTCTGTGTGCAAGGTAATTGGGCATCCAGGGGGTCCCAGGGACTGAGCTATTGATAGACTGGACATCCATGTACACTTAGTGGAGGTATCCAGGATGCATTTGTAGGCTTGAGCTCCAGCAACTGAGCGAGGCAAGGTGCCACAGGAGCTCATATGCCCAGATAACTGCAGCTGGGGAGACTCAGATCCAGTGGCAGCAATGGGGTGCAGTGTGTGCCTAAACCCAGCTGCCAGAGTGATCCACAGCATATGTAAGTGTGTATAATTCATAACAAGCAAACTATACTTATATGATTTTTTTCTCACTATCAGGCTTTCATCCAAGTCAGCCAGAGAGAGGAACTGGGTGAGTTTGCATGGGTATGAGTATTTTCCTGTGTTGATGTGAGGCTGTGAGTATATGCACATGTGTACTCTCTCTATGTGCATGTACATGCATGCTGTTAAGACCTATGAAATTAATTTATGAATTATATTTCATATAATTATGAAAATTATTAGAGATGCCTTTTCCCAGACTAAAGTGCAAAGAAGACCAAAATGCCAAAAAGAAATGCAAAGAAGACCAATATGCTAAAAACATGGTATCCCAAAACAAGGCTTAATTTTGCATTTTTTGTGTCTGTTGATCGATGTGGTGGTCACAGTCTTGATCCATCGGGAGCAGAGAAATCCCACAAAACAGCAAAGTTCCATGGATTATAAATGCTCAGGTTCAGGTGGGAGCACCCAGGTGCCTCTCCTGGAGGTAGGGACTTTCACATTAAGTGACGTAATGCTGTGGATCACAGGATGCTTCAGGAGTCTCTGATGGTCCATGACATATCCCAAGATGCCACAGCTACCTCTTGTGTCAGAGTAGTTGAATCAATTATGGCCCATCAGGAGGGGTGAATACCTTCAGACCATGTATGAATGTCCCCAGTGGGTGGCTGGAGTCATTAACCAGCCCAGTCTCTCACAGGATTACTGGGAGGAGTAGCTCAGCCTCACTGCCTGCTAAACCAGTGGACACGGAGCTTCAGCAACCTCACCCCTTTTGAGCTACCAGATTTGGCGGCTCCAGAATTAGTAACGTCTTTCTTTCTATAGCTCATCCTGACAATATGGCTGTGCATGCTCACATCCTCCATACCCTGAGAAACTGGAAATATGCTTTAAGTGTTGCTAATGATGTATAAGTACCTGACAAAAGCTGTCAGTGTCTGCCATGGCATAACTACCTCACATGCTATTTTGTGGCCCTTCATGTAATTGCAGTAATAATAGACTTCTGATTGCATTCAGAAGAGAAGAAAAAGAGGCAGGTAAAGAGGGGTAAGAGAAGAGATGAACAGTTGGCAAACTTTATGCTAGGCATGAAGAAGATGAGCAGGAAATAAATTAGGGGATAATACTGCATGACATCATATCACATTGCTTTTTAATGATTACTGACAAAACCCTGATTAACACTGTCAGCTTTTATAGCAGTCAGGAGCATCAATTCCCAAATTCTGTTGTATTTCCAGTGATAGGTATACTGTTAATTTTCACTTAGTAAATGGTGTAAAATTCTGGAGCCTTTGCAATTCTATTTTTGATGCTAATATAGTCATTGGATAAGATGCAGTGTCAGTGCTGGTTTATTATAAAACCTGTTGGTAAAGGTCTAACAGAAAACTTGTCATGGGAAAGTTGAAAAAACTCAAGGGTGGTATAAGCACTTATGGAAAGGAGTACCTGAAACACTCTGCAGAAGAAAATGTTGACAATGGCTGAGTTTTAAAACCCAGGATTAGCAGGAAAAGGTTTCAGCTTGAGAATGTAGTAGTTCAAAACAGGACCAGCTGCTGGAACTTGTACCCCAGGTTCTGATGTGGTTGTAATACACAGCATGAATTCCAAAAGCCAGGTTTCCTCTGTTGGATGTTGAGGTGTCTGGAAGCTAAGTCTAGAAGAACTGTACTTTGTTCTCTATATGTGCTCAAACACAAATATTTCTGGACTTGAAGGAATACAAGCTCAGAAGCAATGTCTAAAAATTCCTAGACCCCTTAAGTTCTGGAGCTGTGTTTCACACATAAACAGAAAAAAAAAGATTGGAATCTACACTTAACCATCATTCAAGAGTTCTGGGCATAAATGAATAATCCCCAATGCCTGAAAAATATATTTTCTTTTTTGACATTCGCAGTCTTTTTATTTGAACATCAGAATGTCAATGTGACTACCTGTTTATATTGCAGCTTGAAACACCATCATACCCTGAATAAGATCCATATCAACAAGAAATGGAAAATTAAAACCAAAGGGATCATTTGATTTACAGCTTCCTTTTTATTTATTTGCTGGGGTTTGCAGTGTGTTGGGAGTCTGAACAATGCAGTAAAGTCAGCTGAATTAACTTCTCCAACATTAATGTTAAAGTTCATATCCTATATTGTGCTATGATGTCATCTAAATCTGTGGGTTTTGCTAGGAATTAGGGAGCTAGAAAGGTTCATGATACAGCACATCAAATATATTTGATTGCACATTTGATTAATTTTTCTTTGGAAGTGAGTATGTGAACGTGTTTATATGCTTTTTGTAATCATGGTCTGAAAGACCACTCCTGGAAAAAAAATTTAGAGAAGGAGGCAAACACATCCAAAGAAAGAGAGTTTGATTTAGTGCTCATTAAAGCCAAGGGAAAGAATCCCAGCAGCTAAAGGGAGCTTTAGGTAAATTCCAAGGATTCTTGTTTTTACAGTTCCATTTGATTCTAACTATTTATGCTTTCTTCTTTTTCTATTTTTTTTTTCCCAGTGGAACCACTGCCATCACGCCCACGGAATCAGAGTAAAAATTCCGTCTGTGTTTGTCATGCATGAAAGACTCCTCTAACATCTGAAAGGTTTTGATATTCACACAGCATAGCTCCCACTGTCAGAGGCAGAGCAGTGAATGTACGTCTGTGACATAAAAAGATGTTGCACCAGTGTCAATTAGTGAAACACTGCAGGAAATATCCTAATCCTTGCTGAAAGCAGTTTTGTTACCTAAAGCAACAGCACTTTCAGGAAGGTGATATGGAGCTTTTTTCATTTGAGAACTCTCTGAGCCCTACCTGTCTTTTCCGTGTGTCCTCTGTGCCACCATTCTGTGAATAACATATCTGCAATAGAAATGCAAGAAGTGTACTTAACTATTGAGAATTCAGCCTTCCCAAGTATTCCCCAGCTACTCTGTGTGTCAGAGCATAATTTTTTTTAGCTTTGGACCTTCACCATGTTGAAATATTTTACAGTACTTACACAATCAAATCCCATTGGTAAAAAAAAATAGCAGGACAACTGCTTGAAATTTTGTTCATGGGTAAATCCAAGGGGTTTTGATGCACCAATAAAACCATTGCCAGCAAAGCTAAAGGGCTGTGCTTAATTTTTTTATTTATATTGGTGTATTTATAATGTGACACTCTTAAGTACTGCTGTTTACTCAGAACTGCTACTTCTGGAAGTAACATAAATTTCTTGTTCAATTTTTATAGCTCTCTTTTATCACAAGTACAGCTTCATGTAAATTTAGGGATCTAATCTTGATATTGCTGCCACATCTATATGTAATAGTTCAACTGATTCCCCAGCACCTGAAAACCTGTATGATGTTTTAAAAAATAAGTAAATGCAAAGCCAGCATATAAGGAGCTCAAATGAAAATATTTTCCCTGATATGTAACTCCATTAGGAATCCATCCATCTGTGCCCATTTCCATCTCTGACTTTACTTCAATCAGCCAGAAACCTTTCCTTGTGCACTCATCCTGACACTTTTAAGTGCTTTTTCTTCGTGGCATTGGTCAGCCACAAAAGTTAGACTTTCCCAGCTATCAGTTAGCACAGCTCCTCTGTGCCTGGATTCCTTCCAGGGACAAAGGAAAAGCTCAAACTAAGGAAACATGAGCAGAAACTTGAGGCACACATGTGAACAGTCATTGCAACTTGTGAATGAACCATGACTTCATAATAGAAAAAAGAGAGCAACCACTAATGTTTTTCATGTGATATGAAACTTTCAATGAATTTTCAAATAAGAACAGTCCACAGGTGTCTCCAATGTCCCTGTATTATCAGAAAGAAGACTGCACAATTTAGGCTATTTGTCTTATGTCCTCCACCCCTGCCTGACCATGGAGCATAATGTTTCTAAATGTGACTCACATGTCTGTCCTTAAAAGTCAAGACACGTAACATATGTACTCATAAATATCAATGCATTAAATCCTATTAATCCTATTTTAACAACATTCATTATCCCATCACAGCATATAATTTTATTGCCACTTCCTGTCCTTCAGAGCTGATATGGACAGTGTTGAGAAGCCACAATGAAACAAAACGGTGGGGACAAGCAGGAACTTGTGTTCAGGATGGAGCATAAACGTACAAAGTAGTCCTTGAGAAGAGGTGGGGATCTTAGAGGGAAATATTTTCCCTGCAGTTGTGTAAGGCCACAGTACATTACTTCATGAACAGCCTTTGCTGCCATCAGCAGGAATAGCAAATTGGCTCTACAATAAAATTTCAGTTTGGCAACACAGACTCCTTTAGAAAACATACATGAAAATTCATAAAGCAAAGAGCTCTCTGTATTATGGTGACTCCCATCTGAGGAAAACAAACCTTCTTCTGAGTCCTTGCAGTGAGGTTAGCGAAATACATAATTTGGGGGAACAAAACCCAAACAGTTAATTTTCAGCAAACAATGTTAAGTGTACCAATACGCCGAAGGAACCTAACCATCCTTGCTGACTGAATGTGCAAGAGCATCTGGCAGCAAGTACTGCCAGACAGTGCTCAGCTGACTTTGTACCACCTCTAGATGTTTCATGTGGAGTAACTCAAGGAGCCACACAGTCCAGACTTTTCTGGAGCCTTAGTCATCCAAAAAGTCTCTGAAAGTTCCTCTTCCCATAAATAGCCGCTGTGTAAACAATGAAATTACATGAGAGAAGCAAAGGAAAATTTTTCAAGCTGTCTACACTGAAATAATTTAAAGTATGGGGAGAAGGGACAGAATCATTCCACCCACACTGCAGATCTTGCATATAGAAAGACCCTCTTGAGCATCCAAGCATTCCTCTTGTCTTAAGTGGGAAGACTATTCAGCTGAGTAACAATCGCAGATGCTTGAGGAGGTACTGAGATGGGGGTCCTTATTCCTGCATTTCCCCAGCTGCTCTGATTGGTAGTCAGTACAAAAAAACAGCTAAATAGAAATGGCTTACACTCAGCTCCAGCAAGAAAATAAAGATATTACTCTGGTTTCCATTAATTATTTATTACCTGCTATCTGCACCTCTGAACCATTCCTGCTGCAGGAGCCACCATGCATTTATGGCAATTCATCAAACACATATGCTTTCAAATTCCCTGTAAAGCCATAAAGAGGGATGCCATCTGCCAGCTAAGTTAGAGAAGGTTTGATTTATCAGAACAGATTTTTCTATTTAAAAGTCCTAATGTACAAACTCTGGGTAAGATAGGCAAAGGCACTTTGATATATTAAGCAAAAGAGGAGAACAAAAACCCAGAAAATTGTCTGATGCCCAACCATGTGGCTAGTGCAATAAAGACAGATGGAAACAGATGCAAACACCTACTTTATAACAGCAATTCTGTTATTTCCAATTCTCAACAGAGCTTCCCCAGTTTAAGTTGCTTTGCAGTTTGCAGTCATATGCTTACATCCTTAACAGGCAAGCACCTTTCACAACTCCCCAAGCAGAACCAGTACACAACTTTTTCCTTTCTATCATTTGTTTTCTGCAGGCTTAGATCCTTCAGAAAGTTATGAATACCTGCTTTACCCACTGCAATCACTGGGGATTTTATAAGAGTAAAAATACTTGCATTCTAGAAGCAAATGTCACATGAGTTTCCATACAGATGCAGGATTTTTTCAATCTTGCTTGCTCTTACTTTCTTTTGAAGTGTATTTTTACTTCTAGGCCATAGGTTGATGCTATTAAAAAGTTTCTCAAGCTTGAAAAGTTCAAATTCTCTAGAAATACAGGTTCAGGTCAGAGGTCTGACCTGAGACCAGCTGATATAAATCAAAATATATCTACTGAACATTGAATTAGTTGATACATGGAGCATGTGTACTTCTGTTGTCACCTGAAACCCCTTCTGTGTGGCTCAGGTGGGAGAAGTTCTTATACTTGTTTTCCTAGATACTAACTTCTTTCTCTTAAGAAGAGCTGTAGCCTGATTTTAACCAGATAATTGAATTGCAGCAGGAGGAACTTTTATTTTGCTCTGTGTAGACTCCCTTCTGGTGGCAAGTAAATGAAATTAAACAGAATCCATAGTGCAGCCTATTTTAAAATAATGATGAGTCTCTCTCATTTGTTGGGTGCCTGTGTATGAAACAGAAACATCCAGGTACCAAATAGTCCATGCTGGCTAATTGATCCTGTTGGGAAGCAGACACTTACCCAGGCAGAGCCCATTTCAGAGAGCTGACAGCTCATTCAACACCAGGTCAGGTGAGCGTGCACAGTAAGCTGTTCCACCTTGCAGAATAATTATATGTAAAATAGCAAACTTGTGACATACCTGCACAGAGCAGGAATCCAGATACATAAATGCAGAAGGAAAAAAGAACTATATTCACTGTACTAAGTTGTCAGTGAACTACTTTTACTCTCCTTAGAGCCTTTCCCTCACTTTCTAAGGCATACTGACAGTGGAAGAGTCCTAGTCACTCTCCTGAAAATGTGTCCTACCATAACCCATAATACGCCATTGCAATTGTAAGCCTCCATGCATTTCAGTATTGTAAAGCTCAGAAGACAGAGTGTAATGGAGTAATGAGGCTAAAAGATTGCATTCCCTATTAAAATAATGAATTAATTATATTAATTATATACCTATAATTAAGTACCTAAAGAGGAATTGTCAGCAATTACATAAAAAGATAAGGAATTCAGACTTCAAAATAAGGAAGGAAAAAATCAGAAACAAGTTTTCATTCAAAGCTTTGCAGTATATGTATGATCTAAAACAAATCTCATTAATCTGAAGTAAGATTTCTTGAAGATCTCTCTGAGTCACAGAACTGGGGGTGCTGCTCAAAAAAGTATCATAATCTTTTTTGCTTGTTCGCCCACTCCTCACCTTGCATCCACCCTTGGAGGCTTGACTGAACACTGAAGTAGGTGGGTCTATAATATAACTCCATACAGCTTCTCCTATGTTCTCCCAATGTTCTGCTTATGTGGGCACAGTACAAGAGTTACCAGGATGTGCACCTCTTAGGCTGTGGGAGTAATATGAAATCATTCCCTGAACTAGAATCAGCAGGTCGGGAACTTTAAAAAATTTTAATTATCAACTCGAAACATGTAGCTTTCATTAACAACTTCCATCATTATAGTGACACAAAACATTCACACTTCAGTAGTGTCTTGTCTAATTTTAATCAAAGTTTACTTAATCAGTAAATCATCTCGCATAATAATTTTCAAGACAAACAAGTCCATTTTAACTGCCTTTCAGACAATTAGTTCACTTAGGTTACAGACCCAGGCACCAGGATCTCCGCTTTCAGTGTGTGCAGCTCAATGTCTGCATAATGCCAAGGCCTGCTAATATCTGTGCCTGGAAAAGGAGTCTCCAAAAGGATCTGTTGCAAAGACTCCTCTGCATGTGAACAAATTGGGTCCCCATCACAAGCATCCTATGCATAGTCCACACTTGTTAGGTCCAGGCAGTGACTCTTTAGCATTTCCTGGAATACATCCACAGTACTAAAGAAGCCATAGGAACACCTAAGATGCTTTCCTATCCTTGCAAACCACTGCTTGTCTTCCCCTGTAGGACTTTACCCATGCCATGACAACATGCAGGAATTATTTAGTATCAGATACCATTTAATCCATAAGGGAATTAAATGGACACATCTTCAAATACAAGAGATAAATAACATTCAGGTGAGTAAAGTACAGGTAAGGCACTAAATTTAGGTGAGATTTTTTCATGTGGCTGGGTAAGGAGCAATCTCTTAAATTTCAGCTAAAGAAGTCTTTTAAGGAAGATATAAAGAGGATTAATATGAAAGTTCTGAACTATTTTTCCAAAGAATGTGTGATTCATCACTTGTAAGGTTATATTCCATGAATTTTTTAAGCCATTTGAATCAATCTGAATGTAAAGATTTTTTTTATTATTATTATTATCTGCAAACAAGACTTCTAAACTAATTTAAAATTAAACTTACTGGGATAGAAACAAAATATTAGAGCTTTACATTGTATTAAACATGGTCTCATAACAATAAAATATGCATCAGGCTTGTCACATTAGATATACAACTTTTTATCTGAAAAGACAGATTTAGAAAACTAGACTTAACCATCCTAGCTACCTCATTTTGTACTATTATCTGTAGTTCAGTACAGTATTTTATAGCTATTGGAACACATAATAACAAATGGCAAGATAAACATTTCTTTTTATTATTGCATTTCCCCAAAATAATAATGGACTAGTCCTGTTTATCAAGTAGAGACACTTTGCAGATGAAAAAGAAAGAGCTGGCTATGAACATAAAAGCATTCAGGATTAACCATGAAAGTACAAAACACTGTCTCAAAATATTTTTAACTGAATCCCAAATACTTAATATAGGCTTAAAAGCTTCCTTCAAAGTATACTTTTATTTCATTGTAAAAGCCAATTTTATTTTAAAATTCTCACAGATATACAATGAAATATCCTGAAATAAAATGCATAGTGCTGTTCTTCTGCCAAATTACACTGTGTTCTATTCTGTGATGAATATTGATGCAAAGTTACTCCACCAATGCCAAATTTCTGGGGTTTTCTTCCAAACTGAACCCATCAAGCACAATAACTACCCAAGGGTTTTTATGAAAACTGCTGCTAACAGACTGCAGAGAACCCAACATGCAGCCACCCATTATGCTGTGTTCAGCAGCTCTACACTTTTGATTAATTCCTATGATATTTGGATATAGCTAAGAAAGTTTAGATTGTGGAATGGTTCTAGTTTTCCAGGGCCTGCTGTTGGAGAAAGATACCTATGCTTTATGTAGACCCATATGAGCGAGGTTTGCAGTTCGGAGATTTCCACATGGTCTTCCCCTTGAACTTGTGGAATCTGGGTCTGGCCTCATTACCTGGAGAATTTGTAAATGTTTTTCAATAGAGAAATGGCTTTACAGCTTCCCACCAGCTTGATCAGAGCATTATACCCTGCCCCTAAACTCTTCTCACACCAATTTGCACCCTCTGTCAAGAGGAATGAACTAGAATAGTCCTGTTTGTTCACCTGTTTCTTCTGCGTCCAGAAGTCCTCTCTTTATAAAGGATTAGGGTTTTCCTTCATAGAAAATCCTTCCTACATTAAATCCTACCTATCTATAAACTCAAAATGTTATAGGGACCATTGTTGCAAGAAAACAGATAAGGGTGTGGTTAGTGCTTGGAGGCCTTACAGTCTCACAAGGTCTTGAAGTCTCTCATGTCTACCACAAAGCTTCTCTGTAACAGCCCTTCATGATTTAGAAATTAAACAGAGGCCTAAAGAGATATGCAATCACATCTGATACTCAGGGCAGAGTGGGGAAAAAAAAAAAAGAAGACCAGAGATAATGTTGAGGGAGATTTTGACTGCCATTATGCATTATGTTGAGATTGAGATGGAGCTTTGTGCTGGGGAACAAGATTGTCCTGGAGATGGTGGTGCCTGGAGTGAGCTAGAGCTCAGTTGATCAAAGGATGCAAAAAAGATGGCCCATGTGCTTCAGAGGAGGAGAAACATGTTTTACA